>NC_063165.1:33436602-33807721 GCF_023159225.1 Perognathus longimembris pacificus | reverse complement strand
TGGGGTATAAGGCTTTGGAGGAAAGTTTGAATTAAAGTTGATCTACAGAGTCATGTTAATTTTACAAATGACTTATTGTGTTTGGGACAGCTTCGTACTTCATATGACAATATTTTCAGATATAGTGTGTTAATCCTGTTTCTTGCATAACTTACAGAAAGTAAATATGTTTTTAAGCATTCATTATAAGGCAGACTATCAATGAGAGATGATAATGAGTTAGAAAGAAGCACTTTATATGCCATCTGACTTTCTTAAACTTTGAAGTTACACAACTAGTCTGCTAGATGTGGAGTAACAAATGGAAGGAAATGATATCATTTATTCATTCAACTCTATTAGTTATTCTATAGCTTCAGGGAAAAAATTTATATATTCAAGGTTTTCCTATTCTTTTTCATTCTCTCCCTTGATTATTAAAAATACACAAACAGTAACATAATTTGAATTCTATCTTAACTTTATCAAGAATTCTTAATTTTGTAGTGAAGCATATTTTTTCTCAAAAGACCCTAAGATCCAAGAAAAGCATACTAATATGGAATCTATGCATAATAATATTCAGTGGCAAGTATTTTTAAACTAAAAACAGAGAAAGGAGATATCAAAATTCTCTTCATGTAAACTTTTGCAATCCTACTAGAAAAATACCTGAATTCCCTCAGGAATTCAGTTGTTTAAAAATATTGTAAGTAAAATAGTCAAAATTAGTTCTTTTATTTGATAATCAACAATAATATAAAGTTCTAGTTTCCATAAGATTAGTATAAAATGCATGCATGTAATCTCTAAATGCACAGACATAATTTTCTATGAAATCCATCGTGTTGTTTCCTCAGCACAGAGCTGGAGATAGAAACTATTTCAGATAAGTGGCCTAAAACCTACTAACTTAAAAATCATATATTCTAGTCCAAACTGTGAAAAAGAAACATATTGGAAAGACACAGATGCATACCCCAGGAGTTTGACATATCATTCCTGAACTCTTAGGTCTACTTGGATAAGTTTCAAATACCAATAACTTCAGCTACTTGAACAGAGTGTCTTAGTCATACATTTTTGTGTGTGTGTGAGGAAAGATGTTCCTTTTTGCATTTAGCATCAACTATTTGTACAAAAGCGTATCATTTCAAAATGTCTGTTTATACATATAATGTTTATTGCTCAAAGTCACCCCAACCTCTCGTGACCATCTTCCCAACAAGTTTCTTTGAATCCTTGTTGCAAGTTGTCACATGTACATAAGTTATTATGGCTAGAGTGTCCTCCACTTTGTCTCACTGCTAGCAATACCTCAGTCCAGTTCATAATTATTTTTGTTGTACAGAATACTATTCATTCAAAGGGATTTCAGCATATGTGTGTGTCAGACTTAAAGTTAAAGTATATCTTTAAACATATGTAATATCCTATGCGCATATATACAAATGTATCACAGTATATAAAGGTGTGAAGCTACATATGTTGTGTATTCCTTATTTCACATAAAATTTCTGTCACAAATAAATGTCAGCTGAAAGCATATGCATCAACAAAGAACTCAGAGCTTCTCACTTCTCTGATAAAAAAAAATAGTATGTAATGAGTCTGGAGATATATGTAGCTCAGTGGTAGAGTACCTGCCTAGCAAGTGAGCCCTTGGTTTTATCTACAGCACAGATAACAATCAATAATATCTGTTTGAGGAGATAGGTATGCTTGTTCTAAAACTGAAATGTTAGATAATATACCATAAAATGTAATTTTTTCGTGTGTCAACTTTAAAAAAATTCACTTTTTAAAATATGCCATAATTTCTAGTAATGATTAGAATGATTATTGAAGTCTTTAAAATGTTCACTTTAGCATTTTATCTCTTTTGTTTTCTACGTTTGAGGTGAATTATGTTTCTCGTTTTCAATTAAAAGAGTTAAACACATACTTGTTCAGAAACGTTTCGGGTTTTATGGCCTGTACCTGCAGTGATTTCCCTCTAGCAAGCTGGTGTGGATCATTTCGTTTTCTGCTCAAATACCATTCAAATGTCATCTCCTCTGAGATGTCTTCTCTGACCAATTTATCTCAAACACGTTTTCAACTTCTGCCCATGAACCAGGATTCCTTTATCATGGTATCCTGCTTTCCCCTTACTACTTATCATTATCTAAAAGCTGTTTCTGTCTTCCATTACGTATTTCCCTTCACCTATTTACAGCAATATGTCTCCCATGAAAGACAGCATCCTATACCCAGAACCCTAACACACTGCTTGTCACAGGGAACAGAAACACAAAACATCTATTTGAATCTAATTATGTGAACTTGCAAAGAATTTACCCTTATATGTCAGTAGCAATTTCTTAACAAACTTGGTTTCTTAGCCAACTACAATAGAAAATACCTTTTCATTTTGTCTTTGAGTGAATAATTTTTGACACGTAGTTTCTGGGAATAAAAGTAAACAATGGGCTCATATAAGTGATTACATTTCAATTCAAGCTATGTTTTTTTAACATGTTTAATTTTTAACACTGATTACTTCTTGACATCTGGTAGGAGACGAACAAGTTTTCAATCACACTATTCAAAAAATATTGTATTCCACGTAAGTTCGGATGGGTTATCAAATGAATTTTATGTGGAATTTGGAAACTGAAAATAAAATGTCAAATAGAACTTTGTTTTCCCCTGATGGAGTTCAGAAATCTTTGCTTATGAGTGGATGCTGTCAGAAGAAAGCTTGTAATTCTAGCAGTACTTAGCCCAATGTTCCACACTGAATAGTCTACCCAAATAACCAAGGTGCTTTATTTATTTTTCCCTAATTGTCATATGAACAGATGTGTACCTTATTATAACATTCGGCAAAATGCATTTTTCTCTCTATATTTGTTTGCTTTACTAGACTTTCTAGAAGTTAATAAACAGCTAACATGACTGTTTGTCCATGTTATTTTACCCTGTGCATCACACACAGTGCCTTGGTATAAAGAAATGGTTAACACCAGTGGAAAAATAAGTAAAGGAGATGAACAAATATTCAAGTTATCTTTGCTGAACTATACTCTCTTTAAAATATATTCAGAATTATCAACGTGCCAAACTACTTATCACTAAAAATGATAGTTTGCTAATATGTGTGTGTGCATGCACACACACACACACAGTGCATTGAACCTCAAGCCCGGTGTTTAAGCTGCACCTACAACTGCAGAGCTTACTATAATTTTAATTTTCTTGGAGTGACAAGATTGAGATAGGGTTGGAAAAATATTTTTAAAAGATGTTTCCTTGACGATGAAATCTCTTTCGATTTCTGAATTTAATGCCTAGATAGTAAACTGAACCATTTGCTAACAATTATTTTAACATCCACCCAATAATTCTAAACCTGAGTTAGTTTCTGTAAATAAATAGACATCACTCATTCTATTCCTAATGCATATAATAATATAAAACTTGACAGTCAAGTGGCACTGCTTATAAAATAGTGCAGGTTTTAGTTATGTATAATTACAAGTTGAGATACAGAAAGTCTGAACAAGAGTAGATTTTATTTCAATTGGTTTTAGGAATCATTTTTAAGTAATGATGTACAAATACCACTGAAGCATAAAAATGATCAAAACTCTACTATGTACACACTAAAATATTTACATCTATCAGAATGTTTTGCAACTCAAAATCAATATCTAATCCCCTCTTAATATTTTTACCATGGATTTTAAGTGTCTGTGATGGGTCTAATTTCTAGTTTATGTGATTTGAAGAAATTCTTATTTCTTTGCATAGATTCTATCTTTAGTCCATGGAAACAAATTCTCAAAAGGGAGTTACACTTTTACTATAGCTATAAATAATACCATCCTTTTTTGCATCTTTAAAATGAAAAGTTTTTTAATTATTCCTTTTATTATCTTTAAGTAGTTGTACAAGGAAGCTTCCATTTATCAAACCATTTTATGGATATGATGTATCTTGATCCATGTCACTCTTTTCACCATTCTCCCTTATCCCTCCCTTATTTACCCTTTTATAAGAAAACCAAGATAATCTATAAGATTATTTTTCTTGGGCCAATCAAAGAAAAATGTAAAAGCCTGCATTGAAAGGAGAATAATTACTTCCTATGGACAGAAATAGATCCTTAATGGACCATGAGACAGAGCTAATCACCATAAATATACATAAAGTCAGCTAATGTTGTTTATAAATGCTTGAAGATTGATGTAGATTTCACAGAGGTTTGGCATAACTGAGGACCCTATACCAAGAACAGTTTATTAATGCCAACATAAATCCCATCCCAAACTATGAATTTGGAGATGTGCCACAGAAATGATAAAGATGAAAAAAATTCTTTAAAAAGAGTAGGACAATATAGAATGGCCTATTGTCTGTGTAAATGGAGATCTCAAAGGTAAAAAAAATAGGATGTGGGTTCATTACACATTTGATGAGATGATAGCAAAGAATATTTTTAAATTAATGAAAATTAAACCATAGACTGACAAAACCATGGAATTCTAAATTGGAGCAGTAAGGGTATGGCAAATAAAAGATGTATATCTTCCTGATTAGTAACAGCAATTTTGAAGGTCTTTCTTTTTCTCTGGTAATTGTTTTTCTCTAGAGTTCATTAACTTGGTATTAGTATAGCTACTTATGCTTTCTTTAATATTTGCATAACATCCTGGACATTCACTTATGTCACTTTAACTCATTAAATTTGAATTATGTTACTTGTACTTCAGGACAGTTATTCCTTGATTTTATTTATTTTTTTCTACCAAGCTCTGTTTTAATTATACTTAAAATTTGCATTTAATATAACATTGATATATCAGAAATTAATCCTGCTATGTCATTTTTATGTTTTGGGTTGTTTTCCGGGTTTCTTTCTCCCATGCTGTCTGGTTTAGTATCATTTTGATTTTCTTGACTATTTGGAGTAACTTAATGTATTATTGTAAGAAATAAATCTTCTTTATGGAAAACCATATATGGCCCTCATCATTATTTTGTCTATTTTATTTAACTAGTATTTTATCTATTTGTTAGAGTCTCACCCAGATTCGGGTAATGGTTACCTTCTACTGCGGTAACACAGATTGTACTTCTGCTTATGATATGCAAGTATCCCTGATTTTAGGAAGGTTTTTTTTTAATTATTATTCATGGGAATAAGCATTATCCCTGCCCTCATACATTCATTTATCCCATTTAATATTTGTTACCTTGGCCTTAAGTTGTTTGCTTACACTGTGGAGAAATTGGTACTTTCATGATCTTGTGTGGATGACAAATTCTGTTTCTTTGCATCCCTTCCTGTATAGTATTCCGCGTTTCAGTCCTCAGCCATCTGTTTCTCTCTGGCTACGGCTTCACCACCTCAGTAATTTTTATTTTTTTCTTTTGTTTTTGGTAGTTTTTTAAAATAATTACTTATTTATTGTCAAAGTGTTATACAGAGGGGTTACAGTTTCAAATGTAAGGCAGTAAGTACATTTCTTGTACAATTTGTTACCTCCTCCCTCATTTCCCCCCTTCTCCAGCCCCCTTCCCGTCTCCCCCCATGAGTTGTTCAGTTGGTTTACACCAAATGGTTTTGTAAGTATTGCTTTTGGAGTCATTTGTCTTTTTATCCTTTGTCTCTCGATTTTGATATTCCCTTTTCCTTCCCTAGTTACCTCAGTAATTTTCCTAAGCTCAGAGTGAGTAGCCTTTGTCTGTAATGTGGCCTGAACATACTCCTAGTGGAGTACAGCTCAAATAGTCTTGTTATTTCCCTATTTATTTCAGCTCAAAAAACATCACTGTTCTTCACCAACTTCTGTCTTGGAAACATTTGTTTTATGTATTTCAAGGGAGAAGAGTAATCACAGTTCTATGATTCCATCTTTCTGGGCACATTAATACTGTTTTCAGCCAATAAACATTGCATTTATTACAAGAGTAGACATACTTCATTCTGAATTAATATATTAAACTATGTAAAACCATACCAACAATTTTATTGTTAAACATATTTAGATTAAAAGTTTTGACAAGACATCCTATCATATCTTTTAGTATTTTGATATTATGACGGCTGTGGCTGTCATCATCTTAATTTTATAGATCATAAAATTTATTACAATTATTAATGAAGCCAAGTGCATGTGAGTCATTCCTATAATGCTACCTATCCAGGAAGCTGATATATGGAGGAATATTATTTGAAGCCATCCTGTGCAGAAAAGTCATCTGGACTCTATCTCTGAAATAATTAACAAAAAGCATTATTAAAGGTACAGCTTAAGGGTAGAATGTCATCTGATCAAGGGAGAGCCTAAGTTCAAACTTCAGAATTATTAAAAAGGAAAGAAAGAAAGAAAGAAGGAAAGAAAGAAGGAAAGAAAGAAAGAAAGAAAGAAAGAAAGAAAGAGAGAAAGAAAGAAAGAAAGAAAGAAAGAAAGAAAGAAAGAAAGAAAGAAAGAAAGAAAGAAAGAAAGAAAGCAGAGGGAGGGAGGGAGGGAGGGAGGAAGGAAGGAAGGAAGGAAGGAAGGAAGGAAGGAAGGAAGGAAGGAAGGAAGGAAGGAAGGAAGGAACAGTTCAGCCAGGTGCAGGTGGCTCATGCATGCAATTCCAGCTACACAAGGAGGCTGAGATCTGAGGTTTATAGTTCATAGCCAGCCTGAGCAGAATAGTACTACTAAAGAAAAGGTCAGAAGTGGAACTCTAGCTCAAGTGGTAGAGTGCTAGCATTGATCACAAAGAGGCTCAGGGATAGTACCCAAGCTCTGAGTTCAAGCCCCAGGACCAGCAATAATAATAATAATTGTAATAATTTCACCAATTAATGTGTTTCATTATGCCACTTCCATACAGAATATTACATTGTTAAATCTGAAAAATGTCCTGATGTGTGTTAGATTTGGTATGGCTATTTTCTATACATCCCTGTTCTTCTTACATGTTATTTTTAAAAGCCATTTAAATATTGAATCAGATGTCGGATACAGAAGCTTGATGCTGAAGTTAACATTGTAGCATTTGGTAGGAATAATAAAACAAGGATCATCAAAACAACATCATGTTGTCATTGCTTAATAACTGATGGGACTGTGACAGCATCTCAGGTCCTAGAGAACATGAATATTCATTCATATCATACTGTGACATCAGAATGAAGCTTCAAGGGTATGCCCTTTACAGTCTTTTGACTTCAGAGTAGACAGGGTGTCAAAACATTACCATATTGTGATAGGAATTTCACCTGTTTCTCTCTCCCTGAAATTATTATCAAGTTGAGGAGTTGGATATATTCATCCCATTTGAGCTTTGGATGTTGAATTTGTCAATAGAATATTAGCAAACAAGCTAAGAAATCAATAAGCTGCAAGCAAGTTCAGAAGCCATTCTAATAGACTAGTTCAAATCAAATACTGTTTTATTAGCAGAATTTTTCAATGCAGTATTAAAAACAGTTCAAGAAGTTATCTTTAATAAATGGATTAGTTCACTTTCATGAGAGAATATGAAAATGTTGAGGTTCACTTCTCTCTTTCTAAATGGGCTAGTTCAGTTCTAAAAGCTTTTTGTTTCTATGTTATTTACATTATTAATAGGAATAATGATGTATCATCAGATGTCAAGACAATTTGTATTGTTACTCTTTTTTGTACTGTATTGTTACTCTTAATGACCATGGATATGTCTTTCTTGAGCAGATTTAATAGTAATCCACCAATCACATCTAATCCCCTTAGTCTGTGAAGATGTTACCCCATGTGACAAAACAGACAGCTGCCACAATCAAAAAGAAGCCTGATGGAAATTGTAGATAATTCTGGGTCAACTGTGTGATTCTACTGGCTTTATTCCGGTTCATATAAAGCAATTCTTGCAAGCAGGACAAACCAGATTCAGAAAAATATGACAATGGGAGACTGAGTGGAGTGAAGACAGTACACAGAAACAACAGTAAGAACAAATTCTGAGTAAAGAAAAGACCAGAGAGGGGTTTTGTCATTAAACAGAGCCTCCAACCATGATTTTCAAAATCAGGTAAAAAGAGAGAAGAAATATTCTGTATTGAAGTGCCCTAGACTGCACAGAATGGTCTTCCTGAAGTTTTGGGATCGTAGTTGCTTTGAAACTGAACTGAGTGTGCATCTTCTGATCATATTCAGGAAACCTGAAGAGTTGAGGAAAAGTCTCCATATTTCTCTTCAAAGAAAAACAAAGATGAACAAGTTACATTGGGAATGAGAGGGACCAGTGTTTTCCTTGTGATTATACCTTGTAAAATGTACAGTAAAACCAGAAAATTCTGCCAGGCATTAGTGGTGCAGGTCTGTAATTCCAGATGCTCCTGAGGATGAGATCTGAGAAACTTGATTCAAACCTAGCCTAGTCAGACAAGCCCATGAGATTCTAGTTTCCAACTAATCAGTAAAAGGTTGCAAATGGAGGTGTGGATCAAGTGGTAGAGTACAGCTGTGGATGAAAAAGCTGAACCAAGAACATGAAGCCAGATGTTTAAAGAAAAAAAAAAGTTGAACCAGGCCATTTAGAAAGAAAAGCATGAACTTCTGCTTTTTCATTTTTTTCTTATTAATTGTCAAAGTGATGTACAGAGGTTACAGTTTCATATGTTAGGCATTGGATACATTTCTTGTACTGTTTGTTACCTCCTCCCTCATTCCCCCTTCCCCCTTTCCCTCTCCCCCCATGAGATATTCAGTTGGTTTACACCAATTTTGCAAGTATTGCTTTTGTAGTCATTTGTCTTTTTATCCTTTGTTCTCAATTTTGGTATTCCCTTTCACTTTCCTAGTTCTAATACCAGTATATACAGTTTCCAATGTACTCAGATAAGATACAGGGATAGTGCAGGTGCAACCACAGGAAGGGGATACAAGAGGATCCTTAACAATAGAAGCGGGGCTGGGGATATGGCCTAGTGGCAAGAGAGCTTGCCTTGTATACATGAGGCCCTGGGTTCAATTCCCCAGCACCACATATACAGAAAACGGCCGGAAATGGTGCTGTGGCTCAAGTGGCAGAGTGCTAGCCTTGAGCAAAAGGAAGCCAGGGACAGTGCTCAGGCCCTGAGTCTGAGCCCCAGGACTGGCCAAAAAAAAAAAAAAAAAATAGAAGCTACAGTTTCACATGGCATGTTGAAAGTAATTACATTGCCCCATTCATAAGTAACTGGAAGGACTTGGAAAAAAATTATGCTAAGTGAAGTGAGCCAGACCTAAAGAAACATGAATAATTAGCACAAGTTTAGGCTAGTCACTGCAGAGGATCACAAGAAACTAATAGCTATGCCCCTATGAATGCATAAGATAATGCTAAATGAAATAAACTCCATGTTATGAAAGTGTCCCACATCACTGGCTATAAAAGAAATGCAAATCAAAACAACAATGAGATTCCATCTCACCCCAGTAAGAATGACCTATATCAAGAAAACTAACAATAATAAATGTTGGAGGGATGTGGCCAAAAGGGAACCCTACTTCATTGTTGGTGGGAATGTAAACTGGTTCAGCCACTCTGGCAAGCAGTATGGAGATTCCTCAGAAGGCTCAACATAGAGCTCCCCTATGACCCAGCAGCCCCACTTTTGGGAATCTACCCAAAAGACCACAAACAAGAACACACTAAAGCCACCAGCACAACAATGTTTATCGCAGCACAATTTGACATAGTTAAAATATGGAACCAACCCAGATGCCCCTCAGTAGACGAATGGATCAGGAAAATGTGGTACACAATGGAATTTTATGCTTTTTTATTTTTTTCATATTCTCTCCTGAAACAACTTTTTTTCCCCCAGATGATTGGACTTGAACTCTGGCCTTGGCTCTGTCCGGGAGTTTTGTTTTTCTTGTTTGTTTGTTTTTCATTCAAGGCTAGCACCCTACCACTTTAGGTCACATGACACTTCTGGTTTTCTAGTGATTAATTGGAAATTAAGAGTAGCACAGAGTTTCCTGTTCAGGCTGGCTTTGAACTGTGATTCTTGTATCTCAGCCTCCTGACTAGCTACAATGATAGGCTTGAACCAACAGTGCTCAGGGAGAAAAATATTTCCTTAAGAGATAATTTACAATTGATAATTAATGTGTATGTATTTTTGGACTATGATTTTAAAGACATTGGTAGAATAAATAGCCTTGAAAGATTCATAGCAAAGGTGTGGTCTAATGAAGCTGAGGATATTAAAGATACCATCTCCATATAGGGGAAGGATATAGCTTTTTTCTGTCTTTCTTTGTCAGCTCTCTGAAAAAAAAGTTGGGAACTTCTACATGTTTAGTATTTACTGGTACTGTTTAATGTCATCCTTGTGAAATTTACAAGCAAAAGGATTGGGATATGCATGCATTCATATTGCTTTCTGTATAGTGAGTTTATTATTTGTGTCTAACTCAAAAGAGCATATCTTTTGCCAATATCCATGAAACTGTAGCAGGCTAATATCTTTGGCAGGGAAAAATGTCAGATCTTATGAATTTCACTGAGATTTCCACATGTGACTGAGTTGCTACTTTCATTGGTAAATTAAAGATTCACACTCCTTGGTTTCATTTGAATATATAATATCAAACATATGGACTATAACACAAATTTTAAAAACATGGAGACTGACTCACATCTTAAAATATGTTCTCTAGAACTTTTTTCCTAAGAATCTCCAGATAAATAAATATACATATATGTGTATTTGCATGTGTGTGTATGCATGCTCGCACATATTATTTTCACTTTCGAGTTGGTGCATTTTACTTTGCTTTTTGAAGTTAAAAATTTTAGATGTGGTTTATTGAGAAGCACGTATTAAGCAAATTAAGTTGCTTAGAAAAATGAATTAGCAAGAAAGAATTATCAGCTCTCTAAGCACTGTCACAACAAACAGTAGGCTTCACACTTAAGAGGTTTCTTTCAAGTTTCTAAGCAGTCTATGATAATACTGTCATCACTTTATATTTTTAGGTTTGCAAGTTCAGCTCAAGGTTTCTTTGAGTTTGAAAGTTATTTTGAAAGCCACTGTTCACTCCATCTGCAGTGTCTATCTTTCCATGACATCAGGAGAGCAAATTTGTCTTTTAAGACTTCAAGTCCAAAAAATATCATAGTAACACTTGCTGAAGCAAGTATGAATATATAATAGACATAAGTATTCTTCCTAACCACAGAATCATCCTTTTTTATTTGCTAAAACTTTAAATAATAGTGCTAATGAAAAATAGTAAAAAGTTGAGAATTTGGATTGAATCCTAGACCTCCCAATCTTCTGTTTTTCATATTTTAAGGAAATAAAATATTTGAATTAGTCATTATATTTAATGATTCTAAACAAGTGACATAATTCAGTCTTCTTGCTTTAGTATAACTTGCCAGTTAAGAGATACATGGCAGTACATTAAACAAAAAATAACTAACTGTCCCTATACAATTATATAATTCCATCATGAAAGTAGTTCATAACATTTTATATTAAATTTAACACCCATTCTCACAAATATTTGGGCATAGATTTAAAGACAGAATATTTTCAGTTTTCTTTCTGTCAGGCTAATCTCAAAATTAAAATTCTACAAATATTTGGATAGGACATACATCTTTGTGTCATTTGGCAAAAACTGTCCCTTTCCACAGCATATAGTTTAATTATGAAATTTCAAGTTCTTTTAGTGCCTTGAATTTTATTTCTATCATTAAGATAGAGAGCTTGGGTGCTTGACATATTTTTGCCGTTATTGGTAATATCTCTGCTTCTATAAATACCAGGTTCAAAAAGTATTGATTTAAATATTTTTCCTAAGAGATATATTTCTGAAACTTAAGAGTTGAAAAATAAATTTGATAGAACTATTTTTATTGATTACTTAAATAAAAATAATGATCATGCATCATCTTTCCCATCTTTACAAGCATCTTTATTTAATAAAATATTTGTGATCATGCCACCAAGTTTTACAAAGATCTTACTAAAATAACTATTATTATTGAAACTATAAAGTAGTGTGTGTTAAATTTTGATGTCAATCCACGAGTTAGACAACAAGTTAGGTAATTACACAAGTACATTTTTACATGAAGTATTTCCCCTAAATTATGCCGGAGTTAAGGCATCATGTGTTTCATTAATAGAAAGTCATAGAAATTACTTGCTTAATTGGTTTCTTCCACTTCAGAAATAGTATAGTTTGTAAAATCGAAAGTTTGTGGCAAACCTGATTTGAACTAGTATGTTGACACAATTTTTTTCTACCTGCCTGTACTCCTTTGAAGTTTCTGTGTTACTTATTAGTAATTCTCATACTCTAGCAAACATTCTTATTATTATTATGTTGTAATGGTAATCTATAACTAGTGATTTATTTTCTGGTACCATGGCTTGAACTCAGTGCCTTGTTCTTGATCTACTTGCTTAGTAATAAAGGCATGACTTGGTGCCTCCAGCCCTGCTTTAGGTTGGTTATTTTGGAGATAGAATATAGATTTTTCTACTCAGCCTTATCTGGATTCATCATCCTCTAGACCACAGCCTCCCCCAAATAGCTAAAATTGCAGACCTGAGTCACCAATGTCCTGCTTGTGATTGATAATTGTTTGTTACTTTTGTGACTGTACTAAGGCATCATTAATTATACCTATCCACGATAATGAATTGATTGCATAAAGGCTATGCATGTCACCAGCTCCTTAATCACTTCTCCCCATTTCCTCAGGCTTCGCTTTTCCCTGAGACAAAGAATATCCTATTTTTAGACTTAGTCCCATTTCATCTCACCTTATGTCTTAAATATCAAATTGTATGAACTTGTGAGTATGTCATTCCATTTTTAACCAGAGTGTCCCCCAATCTCAGTGACACCTAAAACCATGGATGTGATATATGTTCTAAGATCCCCCTATATGTTCTATAATGGTGCCATATGACATCATGTCTCTTACATGTTGGATGGCCTGGTCCTTCCTTTGTAGGACTAGGCTTATAGTCATTGTGCTTTAGGGCACTGATTAAAAAAAAAATAGGGGTTACTGGTACACAAACCTGCTTGTATAGTAGTTGATGGTCTTATACACGAGATTACCACTAAGTTGCACTGTTGAATATACAGCATGGATACACTGTGCAAAGGGATGATTAATGGCTTGGTTAGGAAGAAGGAAGGCAGTACAAGAATCCTTCCTGCAATTCAAAAATGCATGCAATTAAAAAATAAGGAACTGTTCATTGCTGAAATTTTTATATTTAATAGCTGCAGATTTCAGTTGAATTTCAGCGAATGGAACCACATGAAGTACAACCGTAGGTAAGTGAGCACTATCATTGCACTAAAGGGGGCAAAAATCTTCAGGACATGCATATCCCTTCCATTTTAAGGAAAAGAAATCTCTCTGAACATCCCAGTATATTCCAACTTACCTTTTATTAGAATAATTTCGTCTAATGTCCACATTTAACTGCCAAGCCCTGAGCGAGCAAGGAGTGACTTTTACATCCAATGATGAGGTTACATGCTAATAACAGCAATTTTCTAAAAGAAAACAGTGGATGTGCAGGAATCTTTTAAAATCTGCCTATAGTTATTAAACAAGATTATTAAGTGAATCAAGAAGATAAGGAAATATGAATGTCTATCCTTATTGGAAATTTTCTTATACATTGAGAAATTTGTCTATATCATCAAGAAACTTAGTGTCCTCGCTGAAGGCAGTAATCTAGCCAAGTTAAAAATAAAATGAAATGAACAACATATATTCTGAGTAGCTTTAAACCTTCCTCTTCTGATGTAGCAAAAACTCTGAAATATTGATGGCAATATCAGCAATGTTTGTTAGCACTTTAGGTAAATGACCAGATGTGAAAACTCCAGTGGATAATGTGGGATTA
This sequence comes from Perognathus longimembris pacificus, assembly GCF_023159225.1. Taxonomy (NCBI): domain Eukaryota; kingdom Metazoa; phylum Chordata; class Mammalia; order Rodentia; family Heteromyidae; genus Perognathus; species Perognathus longimembris. Next base: position 33,793,839 of record NC_063165.1, on the reverse strand, counting down.
AACATTCTAAAATTATTGAGTTTTCTCATCTAAAGCTATCTCTGATATATGGCACTCTCTATTGTTTTATTAAGCAGAGAAATGAGGATATTTATTTGTTTTATTTCTGTGTGTGTGCGTGCATGTGCATGTGCATGTGTGTGTGTGTGTGTGTGTGTGTGTGTGTGTGCTTGAACTCAGAACCTGGGTTCAAGCTAAAGGCTAGCTTTGTACCAATTGAGCCACAGCTTCTACCTTCTACTTCTTTTTTTTTTTTTTTTGGTGGTTAGTTTCAGATAAGAGCCTTAGATTTTTCTGCCCCAACTGACTTGGAATTGTAATCCTCAGATCCCACCCTCCTCAGAAGGTAGGATTCAGGTGTACGCCACCATATCCTGGCTAAGATATGAATAGTTTATATATCCTACAAAAATGCTGGTGTCTGGAATTCGATAATAATACTATTTTTACATGTTACATGTTTCACAACTTTCTCAATCTCTCTCCTTCTATCCCTCTTTCCCTCTCCTTGTTTATTCCTCCTTTTCTCACCCTATTTCTCTTCCCCACCTTGTAATATAAAGGATTATTGTACACTGGAAGACTAGGTATTCTAGGTGATAGTTATTTTCTAAACAAATTTTAGAAAGCAAATGCTACATGAAGTAATAATAAAATCTACATCCTGAATTTTCTTTTCTAGAGTACTAATGAGGGAAAAACATGCTCATCTTCTATGAGAAAGATCTAAATTATCAAGTAAATTATTGTAGTTTCAGTTTCCTCTGGGCTGGTCCAATGGTAATGCAAAAGCAACTCTTATCTAGGAGTCATTTTATTTCCTGCCTGTCAACTGAGAGAATGTGGGTTTATTTGTGAGTTTCTCTCATGTTGGCATTAGCTGGAATCTCAGTTCTTTATTTTTCTGTAGGTTTAAGAAGAAAAGGAACACATAAAAAGTGATAGGTTAAATTAGCTCATATGAAGACATTTTGTTCTCTAAGTCTTATAGAACAACTCTGGCCATACAATTCTTCACAGAGTGAGTTAGTCACATGTCTACAACAAGTTCAAAGGAAGGATTAGAAATGAACTTTGGGGTTTTAGCAATCCTCAGGAAAGCAGACCTCTGTCTTCTCTTTTGTAGAGGAGCCTGGACTCCAGGATTATCAATGGAATCGTGGTCAGTGACACCATACAAAAATAAATTGGTGTCATTAACAACAATTTCCTTACTAAAAAATGCCTCTACAACCTTAATAAGTTTCCTGGAAATGATCAGACTTTGGAGCCTCGGTGGGAATTTAACCCCACTTTCGGCACCTATGTATAGAGCAGTGAGATCGAACTAAAAAGAAAGCATCTATCAAGAAACTAGAGGATTATTCTCCTTGAGAGTTTCTCTCTTAACCATTCTAGAAAAACAAATAGTAAAACCAATTATCTCCTTTTGGGAAAAGAACAGAGAACATGGTTTTTATAGGAAAGAAAATTGTTCAAGACCTTGGGAATATATTTCTCATTTTCTTAAAGAATTGTCAAATTGAACTGAACTTTTCTGTACAGCCCCATATCTGAATCCCAAACCTACTCTAATGATTTTTCATACCTGTTACCATGAATGACATTCAGAATTCTTTCTCATAAATAATTTTCAGTCAATTTCCCCTACTGAAATCATAGTCTGATAAATAATAGGAGAGTCAATGTTTCCATGGAAACAGAGTCTTCAAAATGAGTTCTGATTACGATCATAGCTTACTAACAGGGCCATTGGACTTTTCAAAATGGTTCTCCTAATTCTAACAATATTCACAGAATATGGAAAGTGTTAAATGTGCATATGTATTAGCCATTACTTCTGGCTGAAAATTTATATAAATGTTAAGAAAGTGTACATGTAAATTATTTCAAAATAAATAAGTTAATATTTATTTAGACTTGTAACTGAGTACAGATGGGTACCATGGGTTTTAAACCCATTAAAGACAAAATTGCAACTAGACATCAAAGTGGTTTGTTCTTATATTCTCTTTTCTCAATGAAGGAAGAGACAGTGCAACATATTTTACCTGACACCATATGGCAGAAAAGTAAACTCAATTTTGGGAGTCATGTTACTTTAGTATTTAATTAATTAATGAGCTTATTTAGGTACATGATGTGTACACGAACACTCAGGTTGTCTCTTAGTCCTTTGTTGCTCAGTACAGTCAGTTGAGGAAAATCTTATATAGTAAGTATATATATATATATATATATATATATATATATATATATATCTGACACTTACTTGTCTCTCTTCACAGGGAACTTAACACTTTGGTTACTTCCATTCACTCCACTTCCAATATCAGAGCTCCAATTTAGGAGTTGACATAGAATATTAAATTGAGTACAATCCAATGTTAATATTTTTGTCAAAATTTATATATGATCTGGAAGGTCAAGATAGGGAGGTCAATATGGATCGGAGTTATTTGGGTAGTTGACAGATTTAAAGTGGCTTTACAACTCTGCACCGAGTATGACAGGAACAAGGGTGTAGAAGGGCACCAAACTGAGGAAAATGATCTTAACACAATGACTAGTCTATTAATTAAGAAAGAATACTTCAATAAAACTAAGGCTTGTAATATGGGAATGGTGTTATAAATACAAAGGATGGACAAGTGTAAAGGACTCTATTTGTAAAAGAATATTTACTTAAAAACTCATTACAGAGCTCTTATTATTTACGGACACTAAGACAATGAGTCAACCTCTGCATTAAATGACAAACATAGAACAGAAAGGAAATTATCAAAGTTGAAAAGCTCATGCCATTCTAAAACCAAGGAGCCATGTGAATGTTGATAAGCCAAGGCAAGTTGACAGATAGTGAGTCAGGGAAATGTAGACCTATCTATTAAAGGAGATTAAAGGTGACAGAAATGTTCAGAACACCAGCTACTAACAAATAGGCTTTGTTATGTATGTGTGATGGCTGTATTGCATTGCAGAGATCTTTGAAAAGAAGCTAAAACATTCTCTCTGTTTCAATATCATGGAATTCTAAAATATCTTCACAATTTCATAAAATTGAAAAGGCTAACTCTGCATGACTATGAGAGCTAATGGAAATCGTTTGCAATCCAATTTCAATAGGTTTCAGCATTATGATTCTGCTTATTAAGCAGTTGAAATAGTAGTAGATGCAAGAAACTTTATTGATAGATATTTTATGCAAGTCATTTGGACTGTAGAAAATCATATACATGTACAAGAATTCCATATAGGTAATTGTCATCTTTAATATGAACTGATGTTTAAACATATTTGTGGTGCATTGAGTAACATTTTGGGTCTCTTAGAATATTAAATTGGCATCTTATTTATTTAGACTAAAATTATAAATATTTCTTTTTTACAGTAAGTTAAGATACTTTATTTCTTGTGTTTCTTTTTTTAATTTTTATTATCAAACTGATGTACAGAGAGGTTACAGTTTCATATGTTAGGCATTGGATACATTTCTTGTACTGTTTGTTACCTCATCCCTCATTCCTCCCTCCTGCTTCCCCCTTCCCTTCCCCCCCCCCATGAATTGTTCAATTCATTTACACCAAACAGTTTTGCAAGTATTGCTTTTGTAGTTGTTTGTCTTTTTTTACCCTGTGTCTCTCGATTTTGGTATTCCCTTTCAATTTCCTAGTTCTAATACCAGTATACAAGATTTCCAATATACTCAGATAAGATACAGAGATAGTGTAGGTACAACCACAGGAAGGGGATACAAGAAGATCATCAATAATAGAAGCTACAGTTACACATAGCACGTTGAAAGTAGTTACAACAGTGATATAACAATCGTTTCCACAACATGGAGTTCATTTCACTTAAATTCACATTAAATTGGCATCTTATTTATTTAGACTAAAATTATAAATATTTCTTTAAGACAGCCAAAGAAAAAGTCATATTTCTACCTAAGTTTATAAATAAGACCTCTTCATATCTGGTTGAATCATATATGCCAGTTACCTAAAATATGCAATAAAATAACTGCTTGTGTATGTGTCAATAAGACATGAGAGGAAAAGGATATTTTACAAATCATTTTATAGAGTTTAATTTTCCTTATTATAAAGTACCCCTGATTCATAAAACAAATATGAATTTCAGTTTAGCTTGAATACTAATTACTTGTTAGAGATAAGACTTAGGTAAAACCAACACCAGTGTATAAACTTCTTTGGCAGAATGGCATAGTAGTTTTAACATAGTTACTTAGGCGGCTGTTGCAGTGTGTGATATATAACAAAAATGCTCTCCTGTTGTCTTATACTGTAATGTAAGCAGTGAGAAAGGAAAGCAGCAAAAGACCCAGAGAGATAGTTTTGAGACTAATATTGAATGGTCATGGATGTTGCTGGCTCATCTTAAATAAACAACATGGAAACTCATGAATGACTTGTTGATTTTGAGTCCAGAATATAGAATAGATGTCTCCATCATTTTGGAACAGAAAAGAAAAATGAAAAAAAAGAATAAAATAGAGGAAAAGGCAAAGATCTCAGTTACTGATAATCTGAATTCATGCATGATTTCATTTAGAAATGTACTACTCTAACAATTTCATCTATAATAGACTGATTGAAAGTGAAGGTTAAATTTTGAAATTAGGAACTTCAAATAAGAAGCTAAGTACAAGGCAGAGACTCATATTAATGCCTGGAAGAAGCAGGTAGGTGAAAAATCTTTATAGTCAAAGACTTGCAATGAATAAAGCTTATTATAATCAGTGATTAAGAAATATGAGTAGGCAAGAGCAGAAAGGATAATAAGCAACCAATTACTATGCATCCACATTTTCACATTTCTTTCATGTGTAAGTCTTGTTCTTTACTTAGAAAAATGCATTATATAAAACTTAACTTCTATTTTCCCATTTCTATTTCATGGGTGCTTGACAAGGTATAGGACAGGTGTTTTTTGTGTATTCTGGGCATTCCTGCTTATTTCTGAATAGATTTTTTTTTTACTGTATTATCCTTGCCAACATCATGGTCTCATTGCTGATTGAGCTAGTCTCTTAAGACAGTCTCTGAAAACAACCCTTTTCTATCTTGGCTGTTAATAAGGTAATGATGAGGACAAGAGGGCCATATGGACCCATTTTGAAAATGTGAGCTACCACTTTGACCACTTCTGAGTAATAGTTGTGGGAGATAATTGGGGGAAAAGTGGGTGGCAGTATAAATTCTGAGTTGGGAAACAGAAATCTGTGTTGATACAGAACACTCAGAAACCTCTGCTCTTAGCAAGAGAACATCTTACACCACAGGAGTTCAAGCAGTGGAAGAGAATCTACCCCTGAGATCTTGGACCAACTTTTTGAACTAATGAAAGGCTACAGCTGGCAATCTGGTAAGTTGTTAAAGTTGGTTGCTTCTTTTCATGTGCTTTAACAACACACAAAAAGCTCCTCGGACATGACTGGCCCTAACTTGTTATTTATTTATTTATTTATTTATTTATTTATTTTCTGAATAGTATTCCCAGTGGGAACTCAAACAGCTTGTGTAATAGAGATAGAAACAGCTCCTTCCCTGTACCAATGACTTAAACTTAAGTAATTATTCTTGTGGTACTGAAGTTTTGAACTCTAGATTTTGTACTTGATAGAAAGGTATATTTCTCAGCCTTTTTTGCTTAGGGTTTTGTTTTTTTTTAATAGAATCTGATTCTTTCCCCAGTTGGCTTGAACCACCCTAATTAATGCTTCCCACCAAATCTGAGACAACAGTCACCACTATGCCTAGCTATTGGTTGAGATGGAGGTTTCACAACTTTTTGTTGGTCATAAACTGTAATCCTCCCTATCTCTGCCTCCTAAGTAGCTAGGATTACAGGAAAATGATTATCTTATATCTGAGCATCTGTGTCGTGTGTTATAATTCTGGGTTTCTTCATGTGATTTATCTAACCAACATAAGAGTGACAACAAAACATGATTATAAATAGCCTGTGTCACGTTGGATCATTTATTTTATGTGGGGAAAGATGGTCATAAAATGTCTTTTCTTTAGGGACACAGGACTTTTTTTCACTTGGCTTGTTATCCTGGTAATTATTGACAATAACATCAAAAACCTCTCAAATTGCTTGATCACAATAGATATTAATAACCTGGACTCAAACTGTATCCTAAATGTCTAAAATAAAACTTGTTGTTCTACGGGGCAGGGGATATGGCCTAGTGGCAAGAGTGCCTGCCTCATATACATGAGGCCCTGGGTTCGCTTCCCCAGCACCACATATACAGAAAATGGCCAGAAGTGGCGCTGTGGCTCAAGTGGCAGAGTGCTACTAGCCTTGAGCAAAAAGAAGCCAGGGACAGTGCTCAGGCCATGAGTCCAAGCCCCAGGACTGGACAAAAAAAATAAATAAATAAAAACTTGTTGCTCTTTTATGAGACTTACTCACATGTGACTGATTACGTATCTATTTTTCTAGAAGTGACATAATTTCATACTTCTTTGTAAGTCTTTAGCCCACTTGATGAGGGGGCTATTGGTTCTTTGTGGTTTTGTTTTGGAAGAAGGTAATTTTTTTAGTTCTGCATATATTTTAGATATGAGGCCTTTGTCTGTTGAATGACCGGTAAAGATCTTCTCCCAGTCTGTGGGCTTTCTGTTTATCTTGCGACCTATGTCCTTTGCCGTGCAGAAGCTCTGCAGTTTGATGTAGTCCCATTTTGGACTCTAAACTTTCTAAAGAAGAACAAAAATGATGGTTCAGAAATATTAATGCAATACATATTTTGTGTCCTCTTAAATGAAAGTACATAAAACATGACCTCCACAATAATCGAAACAGATGAACTTACAGAAATCAAATGTTATACATTGTTTGTAGAATATAGGTAACAATCACAAAAATCATAATATACATGTAGTCTCCAGGAAGTAGGTCTAAAAAGCAAAAGACCTATCCTTCTCAATCACACTTCTACTTTGTTGACAGAATAGAGAGCTGGAGCTGGAAAGAAAGCTGTAAGGTATGAAATTATCCAAGCCATGCTGGATAAAGTGGAAATCAGAATGAATATGGGTCCTGGGCACCCCTGTTCTGCACCCAGTACTGTTCTTCTTCATCTACTCTTTACCCCAAGAAATACAACTATAATTAATCACAAAGACCCATGGTTCCGGGTTCCTGAAACCATTGCATGCGCTCTCTCTCTCTCTCTCTCTCTCTCTCTCTCTCTCTCTCTCACACACACACACACACACACACACACACACACAGAGAGACATACACACTGACTCTAATAGTCAAAGAAATGTCCTTGGTTTGATAAGTATTTGCATTTCAACTTCTTTATATTTATTGTGTATCTATTGTGATATACAGAAGATATGATTTTTTTTTAAATTTAGGTTTACAAGAAACACCAAAAGTATCTGTGTTGAACTTTTCACTGTAGAAAGGGAGGGAAACAAATAAATGTGGATATTGCTCCATTTTAATCATCCTCAATTTATATTTTGTGAATACTTCAGTACCACTAAAACTGTAACATTTTTGTTATCAGTGACATAAAATAGTTTAATTGGAATATTTTTAATTTAATTTTATTGTTGAGGTGATTTATAGACGGGGTAGTGAGTACATTTCTTGTCAAACTTGTTACCTCCTCCCTCATTTTTCTCTGAGCCTCCCTCCTCCCCATCCCCGCCCCCAGAGTTGCACAGTTACTTTACAACATATTGTCTTGTAAGTATCGCTGTTGCATTGGTTTGCCTTTTACTTTTTGTCTCACCATTTTGATGTTCTCTTCCCTTCCTTAATTCAGATAAACCTATATACAATATCCTGGGTACCAAAATCAAATATAGTGACAACAGGGGCTAAACCATAGGGAAGAAAAATGCAAGAACAAACAAATAATTCCAAATAATACATTAAAAATAACAACAATGAAAAACCTTGGGTTCATTTCACTTAGCATCATTTTATATGATCATATGTACATTAATGGATCAAGAAAATGTGGTACATATACACAATAGAACTCTATGCTTCTATCAGAAAGAATGACATTGCTCCTTGGGAGGAAAAAATCATATTAAGTGATGTGAGCCACACCCCAAGAAACATAGACTCTGTGTTTTCCCCTCATTTGTAATAACTAGTATATGTCTAGGATAATCCTAGCAGAGGATCACAATATCTAATTGACATAATTTTATGGTAATACATAAAGCATCACTGTCTTGAGCACAAAAGCTCCAAGACAGCACCCAGGCCCTCAAGTTCAAGCACCACGACTGACAAAAAAAAAAAAAAAAAAAAAAGCCTTCTTAATTGCATAATTTTGTGGCTAAATGAATTAAGGGGGTAAGACCCTAGGATTCAGGTAGATATATTGGGACAGAAGGGACAGTATACATGGGAAATTGGAAATGGAACCATGTCTATACTATTCTAGCAGTTTAATGAAGTTGCTTAGTAGAAGGAAGAAAGGGAACTCCTAGGGATAGCATTAGAGCAGTAACTGAAAACCAATTCTTACAGGGAAATATAAGCCTTCATAATAACTTCACATTTGCTGTACTTTTTTATTATCAAGGCTTTTCCTATTTGTTGGAAGTTATTTTAATAGAAATACCAAGTTGTTTCAAGTATAGCACAAAAAGAGATATTGATGAACTCATAGGACTCTGGTCACTGGACATTTTTAAGAATAGAGAAGCAACAATTTTCTCTACTTCAATGTGACAGGCACATGCAAATTGTTCAATCAGTTGAAATTCAGTTGCAATGTGAAACTGAAAAGTGCTAAAAAGTCCTCAAGCTTACAAATGCTTTTAACTCAAGTCTTGGGCAGCCTAAAATATTTATCCGCGGACCATTGCCAAAAAGTTTGGAAAGGAATTCATAGGTATAAGAACGCACTTACCTCTGAAACACAGCTCCTTTCAAGATTATTGGCTCAATATCTGCAAGTTTAAATTTAAATTTTATTTGTGCTTAACCTTGTGTGTGTCATCAAACATAATAAAGATAATTCAAAAGTATCTGATACTAGCACTAAACTGAAACCTGTGCATGTAATAAGAAAAGAAATTTTAGTTCTGCCACACTCATTGATAAAGTGAGTAAATGAGATTTTTTCCCAAAAGGATAAAAAGAAAACAGGCTTACAGAAATTCAAACTCTAGTCATTCTAACCTGTCTTTGTACATACTCGCTTAGTTTTATTGTTCAATTAGAAAGTTACATTAAGTATATCCGACCTTTAGTTTACATTCTGATTCAATTTTTATAGCATAAACCCAATGATAAAAAGGTTCATAGTTATAAAAAGAAGTAATGTGAATTCAGACATAGAAAAAATAGTATTTTTCTTTGCTTTATGGTTCTCTCTCTCTATGTCTCTCTCTGAGAGCTTGCTTTTTCATTTGACAGTGATAAAACTAATGTCATGATTAATTATTTGCTTTCTAAAAATTATTTCTTAAATATTGAGCTTAAATAAAAAAACAAAATCTGTCTAAAATGTATTTGAGTCTCTAATGTTGAATTATCTTCTTTAGTAGATAATGTAATTGTGATGTTGTTTATTGTCTTCCTAGAAAATACATCTGATTATCATTCAAGCATGGGTTGACTTTTGAAGTAAAATATTAGGCTAATCAGAGCCACGATACACAAGTCTTTGTTTTACATGTCTTTGCTTTATGACTTTGTTGTACCAAGTCTTTCCCCACTTCCCCATTTCTATGTTGTACTTTTTCATGGTCCAATAGTCCTTATTGCTCCAATTGTGATTGAATATGCCCAGCTACACTTGGAATTTACAAATGAGTAATCTCTCACAAATCTTTTATTAGACCAACAATCCATGTTCAAAATTATTACTGATTTTGACCAGCAAGCTACTTATGAATACATAATGGAAAGGATATATACCTAAAACTGGAGAAGAGATACAACCTTGGTTTGCAACAACGATATATGAAGAACTAGAACAAATAAAAACTGTTTGTGAAATTGCAGATGTTTTCCTGAATACTGCAATTAGAGTGCACTTTGATATTGTAAAAGAGAAAATGTATTTGTACAAAGGAACTTTGAGTTATGATTATGTTAAAATCATTTATATTATAACTGTTATTAGTTGCATGTGATCATTTCTATAATTGGTGGCTCCATTTGGGGAATTTTACTGTCTTGAAATATCAGTTGAATTAACCAAAGACATTTTGATAGTTTCCCATAAAATCAAAAGTCATAACCGGATATTATGAAAAATTTTGAATGCCAACAGAGAATACTTGCAAATGGGTTTTAAGTAGATATTAAAAGAAGTATTGGTATAACAGCTAAACATTTTGTAGTATCAGTTAAGCATAAATGGGAAGTGTACAGGACTTATGGATAAAGTCTGTGATTACTTGTGCTATTCTCAGTACTTAGGATATATTCTCAAAATGTAACAATGTATTTTAAGTAGACTTTAGACTCTATTGTTTTGTTCTCTTTGACAGCTAATGAATTTTTATATAGAGAAGCTGTAATAATTTACTCCTTTCCTCTTACTTTCCTATCTATGATTCTTTATCCTGTCATTATGTTGATTGTATAAGTATATATATTTTTCCATGCATCTTAGCTACAAATATGCAATGCTGAGATTTCATGTTTTCTAAGGGAAAAATCAGTAGAAAGATTCTGCCAGCATTTGTACAGTTATCAAAAACATAGATGGCACAGCCTTTGCTGTATAACAAAAGAAGTATAAGTATTAAATTTCAAAATAATATGTACTTGATTTATTATACAGGAGATGTAACTTTTCTCAGTTCTTATAATCTCACTTTTTGAACATAAAAATAAGCAACAGAAGGAAGATGAAAAAAACAATCATAATGTTATATTTACATAAATATTACTGTGAGCCGTGTGAGGATGTTAAATTGTGATAAGATATTTAATTAATTTATTTTTTACATTTAATTTATTTTAACATAATGATGAGGCAAACATTTATTTCATGCTCACACAACTAATATTAATTGTGCACTTAGTCTGCTTATATCACTAGACTTGAAATTGAGATCAGTAGCCAAACCAAGACAAATGACAAAAGCTTAATAAAGCAAGATTTGGGCTGATTAAATACTTTATGATATAGTTGATTTAAAATTCATATTATAGGTTCACTAGAAGATTTACCTAAAGGAGACTGGTAAAATAAATTCAATTTGTGGTTGATTATGAAAAATAAATCATGTTTATTTCATATTTATTAAACAGTAGCTACATACATGGAACTGTGCTAATGTTTAGTTTGTATCTATGATATCCTAGAATCCAACTGCTTTAAACAAATAAGACTTTTTCTCTAAGACCTGAAAGCTTTGTTAGCTTCCCTTTACGATAGGAAAAATACTTAAGACAATTAATTGATAAGAAAATGACTTCTTTCAGTTCATCGCTCTGGATGTTGCAGTCTAAGAATGAATAGTCCATCACTTGGGATTTCTGGTAAGGACAAGCACATCACAGAAAGAGCACACAGCATGGCACACTGGTTGCCACATGTACCAGGACACAAAAGGCAAGGAAGAACTGGTGTGGGCCCACAGGCCCTTTGAAGCTCACATCCTTTATCCTAAAGACCTAATAGCTTTCTACAAAACCCTGCTTTAGTTTCCAAAGATTTCTCTCCCCCAATATGTCACCCTGGCAACCCAGCATCTAACGCATGGATCTGTTCACTCATCACTACCACAGGAGTCAGAGACACAGTAAACTGTAGACCTGCAAATGGAACAGGGTTACAGAGTGAATACTCTGAGTTACAGAATGAATTCTACTGAGTATCACAATTTTAATAAAGGATATATTTAGGAATATGTTTCGCCTACATGCATCTATTTTAATAAAAATACTTTGCTGGGATTAAATATGTCAACTTCCTTTTATCTCACTGTGTAAACTGTGGGTTCAAATTATCTGACCTTTTTCAATTATCTCCAGGGCTATCAAAAAATTCTCTAAATCAAATACACTTTAACTCATTCTACTGTTTAGAGACAAAATATACTTTCAGCATATAATAGTTTTATAAAATTAGGCACAAATATGACAATTACATATAAAGGTGAGGAGTCAGTTGTTGAAGAACATTTGAGTCAAAAGTTATGGATTGACAAAGGCCAAGTAGAAGAGCATAGAGATTGCTGTGTGTGAGGGAGAGGGTAGAGAGCAAAGAATGACAAGGCTAAACAATTGAAAGCAATTTCAATCAAAGATGTTCACTTTGAAAGGGAAATCATAACATTAAATTAGGTGAGCAAAAAAAAACCTTGAAGATTATGTTAAGAGGTTACTGAATATAATAAAAGAAAAATGGATGGTTCTCGAGCAGATAAAGTATTAAATTGTGTGTTAGGCCCCGTGGAGAGCAAAGAGAACTGTCCAACTTGACATTTGTTGTTCCATGAAGTTTACAGTAGTATTGAAAAAAGGTTAAAAATTTTTAGGCAATACAAGTGATAGCAGTTGCAGAAACTAAGAATTGCTATCATGATGTTTTAAGTCTTAGCAGTTAATCTGATTGACATTGCAATCTCCTGGAATTTAGAAGTGGAAAAATGGACTGGAACAAGAGCTCTTTATCTAGATAATTTGCTAGACATGGAATACCCAAAGCAAAAGGCTGAACATACAGTGGAGGAAAGTAACTACTGAAGCTGATGTGAACACAAAGTGCTGACCAGTGTGTGCTGTCAGTCAACCCAAGGCGTTTTCAGAAACATGAGGTACCAGTGGGGAAAAAGAACAACTAAATGTATAAGTGTATAGATGCCTAAATGGACATATGAATGAAAGTGTCTGAATAATTTATTTTGGGATTGTGTAAATCCTATGAATTTGATATGATTTTCAGATGTAGGTGCATTTGAAAATGTGCTGCAAAGACTGTTGCAGATTATGTAAACATGCCTAACTAAATACATCAGATAGTTGGAAATAAACTCCAAAAAAAACTGGGACACATTATTCAGAAAGATAGCTCTATGCAAAAATGATTTTGCTAGGAAAAAAAACAGCTGACCAGAGAAAGTTGTGTAGAAAAATGAAAGAGCTAAAGTAATAAATAGGAAACATTTCTCTGAATTCCTCAGGTTTATTTTCAGATTCTGCAGACTAACAAAATTCTAAAAAATTGTAATCTTATCACGAGAGAAGAGAATGTAAATCTACATGAAACATAACAATTACTCATAGTTTTAGGCACAGAAAGAAAATCTATATGAATTATTAGTACAGAAACAAGACAAAATGTTCATAAATATTCCAATCTGCTGAGATATCTTTTTGTATAATAAATATATAGACCTAAATTATTGAATATAAACTGTTGTAACTAACAGAATGATAAATGGAACTTTGTGTTAATCTCAAGGAGAAGAAAATCTAATTTGAATATGCATCCGTGTAAACATTCAAGAAAGGAAACCTTGTATATGCATATCTTGAGAAAGAGTTGTCATCTATGACCTATTAATCGTGGCTGGATTTACCATGGCATTAAGTTGTTAGTTTTGAACTCATCCAGACAATGCTGCACAATGGATGTTTCATCGAATTTATGAGAGAATGTGCAAGTGGTTGAATTTTAGTAGTTTGTGTCTATTTTGCTGATTTTTCATTGGCTGTATTAAAGCACTAATGAGAACAAAAATTACTTTCTTTTTGTTTTGCTTTGGTCTGTGGTGGGGCTTAAACTCTGGGCCTGAGTACTATCCCTGAGCTCTTTAGCTCAAGGTTAACACGCTACCATTTTGAACCACAGCACCACTTCTGGTTTTCTAGTTGGTGATTAATTTTTGTTGTACATTGTTTTTATTATACACATTTTGAGTCATTCATAAGTCTAACCTACACCAAACTGGTACATAATATTAAATACTAATACTAACATTTAACCATATTTCTCCAAAAGCAACATTGGTTCAGGGAATATTAAGAAAATATTTTGGTGTATCTAGACAGTAATGTTTCAAATTCCACATGCCAATCTCAGTCCTAGTCATGGTAAATTCTTTGCACGAATTATTCTGCTTTTGTCAGTATAATGCAACTGACACTTTTGTTCATCGTCCTGTCTCCTAACTTACTGTCAAAAAAGAGAGAGCACTCCAGCTGCTTCATCACATTTCTGTGTTTTGTGGGTTCTGTGAATGCACACACGCCTGTTTAATGCTCTATCCACGATGCTCTGTCTTCCCCTACATAGCCATATATTTCTTCTAAACAATCTGCAAAGAAGCATCTTTGAAAATAAAATGAGATGAAAAGAAATTAAACAGAAGTGCTCGAGATCTATAGCACTTACTAAAATCCACCCCCACAGGGATTACTAATGCCCACATGCTCAGACAAAAAATTCGAATCCTCCACATGGAACTTCTTATATTTTACATTCAGAAGCGAAGTTCTTTACTTGACCTTGACAATGCATAGAAATTATATATATATATAATACATATAAGTGTGTACATATGTTTTATTCTGTAAATGCTTTTCTTCCATTTATAGCTTCTATGACTTGATATACATTGATTGTTTTATAAATATAATACTATAAGTATTGTACAATATGTATCAGCAAAAGCAATCCACACATGTAGACATACAGAAGCAAGATAGAAGTTTTCTAACTTTGTTTACTCACAACATACTTCAAGTATTTATTTGCACTAAGCAAATAAAAGAATGGTTTGTGATATTCATATTGAGTTGTAAAGAAGCAAGAAACAGAATGAAATGTGTCCTTGATGAAACCATATTCAAAAAGGGATAGTAATAATTATTCCCTGGATTTATGGGAAATTCATAAGACAATTTTTTTCAGATGAAGCAACTGAACTATGTTTTGAGTTATGGGCAGAACTGAATTTTTATATTTTACTTCTCTTTTCCATTCCAATCGTTTTCTCTTGGTTCATGAGTGATAAACACTCACCAGGAAATTTTATACTTGCATTTCTTAAGCACAAATGTGTGTGTGTGTGTGTGTGTGTGTGTGCTAGTTATGCTGGCATTGGGGCTTGACCTCACAGCCTCATGCTCTTACTCATTGCTCTTATTACTTTCCTATGGCTGACACTCTATTAATTGAGCTGCAGTTCCAACTGAATTTTTTATTATTGTTATTATTATTGGTTATTGCCTGAGCTGGCTTTCAAACACGATTCTCTGTTCTCAGTCTACTAAGTAGTTAGGATTATACCAACATGCCACTGTTTTATTTTATAGGTAATATAAATATATTATTCTGAGAGAAAAATATATTATTTTACAGAAATTGTTCAATTATTTGGAATTATCATCGATGTTTGCATTATCTATTTACATTGACAGAGGACTTACATGATCAAAATACTTTTTTAAGCCATATTTCACAAAAAGTGATTTTATTTATTTATTTATCTATTTTTATGTTCATTTACACAGGTCTTACTAAGTTTAGTCTAGGACAAACTATTTTTTGTCTTCCTATTGCAGTTTTCTGAGTGTTGAGGATATATATATATTTATATGTATACATATATAAACATATACACATATATACATATATGCGCATGCATATGCACGTGTGTGTGTGTGTGTGTGCACGCATGCCACCATCACCAGACTTTTCAAAGGTTAACCATAGACCTATAGGATTTGATGGAAATATTCAGGGGGAACGAAAGCCATAAAATCCTGGAGTTGAGGAGAAATAAGCCATAATAATAAAGCCAGTGTCATGAGCTTCATGGAAGAGATAGAAGCTGAACCAATGCACTAAGATTTTTAAATAATTAGATTGGTAGAAGAAAATGAGAACACACTTCTAGATATATGAAACTCAAGCAAAAATAAGTGAATAAGAAGACAGTCTGCACTAGAATGGAAAAAAGTGGCTAAAATAATAACTGAGGAGAGGTTCCTAATTCACTTTCACATGCTCTGGTTAAAGCCAATGACCTAAAACAAAACAAAAAAGTCAAATGGCTTTAATTACATTAATTAATCTAATCATCTTTGTGTGAACCCACATAGTCTTACCATTTTAAGTACCCACAGCAATTTTGTGGTAGAATGATGAGGGGCTCAGACCCCTATGTAAGTAATGCCACTTTGTTCTCTGCCCACTACCCCCAATGCAATTATGAAGTTAAAATTTGAGCTCCAGACTCAAGACTTTCTCACCAGTTATTGAACTGGTGAGAAATCTTGCTTTTGAATTTAGTGCTAATATACAAAAATTTTCTTCCATCAGTGTTCACGTGAGCTCGTTTAAAAACTTTGTACCTTAATTGCTGTGTATATGACTAAATTGTTTTCCATTTGTAAATGTCATGAAATTCACAAAGCAGTAACTCCAAAGATTAGTAAAATGTGTAAATGGGAAGTCAGAGTTTTGTCTCACTTTTAATCTCTTTTCCTTCTGAAGATTAGGATCTGAAAATTTAACTTTCTCTATTATAGCTGAGAAAAAAAACAGAAAAGGAAATAGAAAATAATCTTAATTTTTCAGCTTTCTAAAAGTCTGAGCTTTTAAAAATTATACAGAATCCAAATTAGAATTCTACTCTGCCAAGAGTTGATATGTTGCTGTATCATTTATTACTTTGTGTTTTATTTCCAGAAATGGACTGTGAGTTTCTTTAGTATAAGGATAATACACAGTAGCCAGTTCAATACATCCCACATTTAGGATGGTTAAGAGACATGTACAGTCACACTGACAGAAAGTATTAAGCATACAGCCAGGTTGGACAAATAGATTTGTGAGGTGCAGTAAAAACAATGCCAAGAGTATCTTCACAGTCTTTGAATGACTTTTCCCTAAGTAACTTCCGATATTGGCATGGAAATAGCTGATTGCATTGCATAATTAAAATAATAGCTAACCAGCTGGAATCTCTTCGCTATTCATATCCTTTTTCTCATAATGACCTTTTCATAAGCCAATACAAGCAACCAAGAATCCTGACAACAAAACATTCTGACCCGATTATATACCATTTGCAGCTGTTTCGATGTGAAATTATGCTAGACCCAGTAAATGAAACTTAAAATTATGTGTATGTAGCTGGTTAGAGAAATCAGGATGTGTAATGATGTTACTTTCCCTATGGATGTGCATACTATGTGAGTGTCATTTGAAATCCTAGATTATCTGAATTGAAAACCTTTGAACCTTTTTAGACAAGGGTTAGGCCTTCATCTTTTCATTAACTTTCACAGTGCTGATTAGGTTCTCCAACTAGAAGCTGTTGACAGTTCTTGCGTCTCCAGGCTTTCATCAATTCATGCATACATGACCTGAATAGGGCTTAGTAATTTGCATGCCAACTTACCAAAATGCAGCTGTTGCCATTTTCCTGACTGTACATAATTATCTTAAAATACAGGTTCTTCCAGTAAGACATGAAAAGCTGCAGGGTAGAAAATGACCACTTGTCCTAGACTCCTGCCCCTGATGTAATACATCAGCCTCTTTATCTCCCAGACTCCTTCTTCTTTTAATCCGTTATCAGCCTAACATTCTCTTGCAATAAAAATGTCTACTTTCCTCTTAAACTTATTTATACCATTTGCTTCTAGTGCCATATGTTCCTCCTATTTCTTATATTTATTATCCATTGTACAAAACCTAACTAAAATGATTCACACTGAACTGAGATATGCACAGGGATAAGTTCTGTGTTCTGTCTCACTCACCTAGATCACACAGAATGTGGCAGTTTCCCCTGGCCTGCCATGTAGAACAAGTGCACCTCTAACAGTGAAGAAAATTTAGAAATCCTTGGTAGTTCATAAAGCTCTAAGACCCATTTATAATTTACACATTTGAAAAAAACAACAAAAAAATACAATAGTTGTTTAAGTGTTCTTTGATTCCTAGATTAATATTATACACTTTTCCTTCTGATCTGGACAAATAAATGTTTTAAGAAAATATCCATTACTTCTACCTCATTTTCATACAGATAGATACTTGCACTGGCATAGAATTAAACACACTGTGAACTTTCCGTGATTTCAGCAGAATAAAGTCATGCTATGCAAAGAATAGTATAACAAAACACCAAAAATATTACCAAGAATTTTATTCTGTGATAATTTTTAAACCTGAACTCACTGTTGAAAAAAATTCAATTTCAAAAAGTTGTAATTATACATGCAGTAGCAGCTCTGTTTTCCTTTATTTTGTCTTGTCTTCAAAATTTTCTCCTGAAGCACTTGTGTCATATCATCCACTAAGGATCAATACCCTCACATTCTCAAATTAGAAATTGGAGCACTGTTAAAGTCCTAATTATAGAAGGCAACTAGTAAAGCATGCTAACCACAGAGCCATTGAGAGAAAGTTTTGGTATGGTGAAATGACAGAACTGCTCTTTTACAGTTCTAGAGATGAGGCTTTGCAACCAAATGTCCATCATAGTAATTACAAACAAGCACCAAAGGACAGATGATTAAATGTGTGGAGAGTGAAAACGGTACTTGCTTGTATTTGGAATTAATAAGTCTCATGTACACAAAGTTCTTCATTTTATTAATTTTAGTTTGATTCCAGAAAACAATAGTCAATCATAATTTTTATTGTAAAGGTGATGTATACCTAATTGTTTTTTGGCCAAAACTACTTGTAGGAAGATATTCTACTTCAAAGAATGGGAAAGGAATCAGAATTTACAACATCACTATATATTTATGGTATTATTCCTTCTTATTTAATAATATTAATCTGATATTAAATCAGGATTTGTAAATTAATTTATTTGACTCATTGAAAATCTGTCATTGGCCTTTGTTTACCTATGAAAGGAGGCAGAAAAATCCAAAGGACAATGAAATCCAAATGACATATTCATCTATAGTGACTGCAAAAATTCTATATTCTTTCACTTATTGTGTACGTGCCTCATTACCCATGATTTGGCTAAAACAGACAGGTTGTATAGCCTGTTTGGGGTACTTTGCAATTCAGGAAGGAAGTATGATTTTTGCATTACATTATCTTTATCTAGACTATATCATATAATATCTATCAAATACTAGATATTATCAAATCAAGTAGTTAGCAGAAAAATAATTATAAAACAATTGAAGTGTGGATTTAAAACACAATTGATGAGTCACTAGACTTGGTGGTATGAATTTATAACCTAACACTCAGAAGATTAAGCCAGGATGACCATGAGTTCAAAGGTATAGCCTAGGCTAGATCACAATGAATCCTTAACTCAAAATTAGCAACAACAACATACAAAAAACAAATATAGCTACAACTATAAGTATCAGCATATTATTTATTCAATTTTTGCCAATAAATTTAAGAATATATAATATAAACAACATGCTTTTTAACTGAAAATTTTAAGAGTACAGAAAAAATCAAATTTCTAATATGAAGACCATTTGAGAAGAATGTACTAGATCAAAATTGTAAAGGTGGGATATCTAGTGCAAACAGAACACAGAAAATTATTCATGGTCATTTGGATTGCCCTACTCAATTACTCCATTCTCTATTTTCAGAAATAACAGTGACACATTGACAAAAAATAATAATTCTTTGAATCTCCTAGGTTCCCTTTCATAACATAACAATAGCTTGTTATAAAAAAATGACTTAGTGGAACTGAGTTTTATTATTATTATTGACTTGGAAGACATCTAAAGACAAATTTATGCATTAGGGAAATTTAGTTAATTATTAAATTGGCCATTTTGTATATCTCCAATGAGTTTATCCTCCTTGAAAGAAAGAAGACTTCTAAGAATTGTTTAAAATGTACCTAATTATTTCATTATATTCTGTAATTCCCTTATTAATAACAATGATGAGCATTAAAAACAAAAGAACAGTGAAATGGGTTTTGTTTCATTTTTGTGCCTGTTTTTTAGCCCGTGCTAAAAATATCCTCAAAACACTGAAGATTCTTGTTCTCCTTCTTTATCCAAGTAAAGGCATGTTTACAATAGAGTCTCTGGTGACTTCAGCTCTTTTGATTACAAATTATCTGCTCAACAACAGCCTCTCTGAAACAAACTGGGTTTTAAATTCCTAATTTAGGGAATCACTTCTGTAGAAGATATAATCAAAAGAGTTTTATTTTAAAAATAATTACATGAATGATTCACACAAAATTATCAGGTATTATATTAATGTATCAGCTTTTGAAACTGTTTTGGATTAACATGATTATACGACATCTGTTGTCAGGAATCAATATGAACTCACAAATCATAATTATCCAAGATGATGAAAAGTAAATATGATTTTTATTTTACCTGTACTTCCTACCATATTGTTGACAAAGCTCCCTTGAAGTATTTTACCATGCTTTCCTACTGCTCTTCCATTGATGTAAAAATGAAAATTAATCACTAATGTCCTCAAATCTTTAAGCCATCTCACAAGAGAAGATAGTTTCAAAAACATCTTCTTTTGAACTTTCATTTGTTCTTAGACATGACATATTGAACTTAACCATCTGTTTCTGGATTATATTTAAAATATTTTTATACAAAAAACAATGAGTGATATCTCAAACTCACCTCAAAAGTCAGTATATCACAAAACTCATATCAACATCTTTTCACTACAATTCATTTTCATACTGCAGAACAAATAGATATGTTATGGTGAGTAAAGTGAGATCATGCCTTTATTCCTTTACTCCAATTGCTTCACTCTTGCCTGTCTTCTTTCTGACATTCTTCTCATAAATTTCTACTCTGCGCATGAAAATGTAACAAGCAAAATCGAATAAGAAGGTAAATATAAGTTAGTGAACATTAAGAATAGAAAATGATAGCTGTAATCCCTTCAAATGCTTAAAATATATGGTAAATAAGTGATCATCAGTGGTTACCACTTGTAATCCTGAGTATGGGCCTGAGGCCTATGGTTTGAGGCCTGCCTAGGCAGAAAAGTCTCAGAGATGCCATGTCAACTAACCAGAAAAATCTGGGCTAGAAGTATGGCTCAAGGGACACAATGTCAACCCTGAGCAAAATGCCAAGGGGAAACAACAGGGCTTGAGTTCAAACCTGGTTCTGAAACAATAACATGTTTTAAATATGCTAAGTAAGACAATGGAAAATCATAAGTCCAGATAAAATAAAAGTATTTCAGAAGTTTCATATGATAGTATGAGAAAAATAAAATAGATCACCATGCAAAAATAATTGATACAAAATACATCCTTGCTTTGTTAAAATACATAAACTAGAAACCTGTAGAGAACAAAATGGAACAATGATTTTATGGTTTTAGACTAAGACCATATGGGATATTAGGCTATGAACCTTAGCAGTGGCAGAAGATCAGCCCTTCCACACTTCACTTTCCTTATTTCAGGCGCATTATGGACCACAATGCAAATAGAGAAAAACAGATAGAGAATAAAAGGGACTACGGATATAAGAGACAGAGGGCCCATGTTCAAGATACATGTAGCAGCCAGTGGGTATGTATAGAATATTAGAGAGAGAAAAAAATCTATGTTTGTAGAGATAATTGAAAAACAGCATGCTGAGACTGGACCTAGTCACAAACTCATATGTTAGTCTATCATGATTTCATGAGTACTAGATATGAGATGTCTGATTCTGAGTAAAAGGACAAAATAAGAGGATAGTAATTGTTGATGGAAATGTTATTATTGAGGTATAGGGATGAAAAGGGAGTAGAAATAAGTTAAATAAAACTTGTTCTCTGTATAATTTTAGATGATTATCTATATAAATAAAACAATATGTATTTATTTTGTGTTTACATCATAGTGGTGAATTATTGAAAGTTTGTATCTACTAAGAGATACAATTTTCAAATTATGAAACAATCATTAAAGTGTTATAATCCCATGAAGTGGCTCAAGCCAGTAATCATTAACTTACTTGAGAGGCAGAGATCAGGGGATTATCATTTGAGACCAGTCCAGACCTAAAGGTCCTGAGGCTCCATCTCAATAAAGACTGAGTGTAGTGGCTCACATCTATCATCTCTTCTACATTATAAAGAACAGTTAGAAGTATTGTTATCCAGCTCAGCCTTGAATACAAGACTTTGTCTGAAATATAAAACCAAAAAGAACTGGCAGTAATGGTTCACACAGTAGAGCTCTAGCCTCAGTACTGTTAATTTGTTCTTTAAAATTAAATAATAAGTAAAGATTAGCAATTAACTGCTCAAACTACAGTGGTAGAGGACAAAAAGAGGAAAAAAATTTACAAGCACCACATAAAAAATGTCTGGGAAACTGATAGATTTTATTTCAATCTATCAATAATCACATTAATAAGCAAATAAATTTGATAACATAATAAAGATTCCTACACATATTACTTAAAGGAAGATATTCTAAGTAAATTTTAAATATATTTTAAAATATAAGGACACATTTAAAAGTACATGTAAATACATGACAATAATAATGGGAAAGATAGAGTAACATTTGAAAATCAGAAATCTTAATTTCAAAAAGGAACATAAAGCAAAAATGGATAAATCTGAAAAATAGTCATAGTTGTAGCAAGGGACACAATTGCTTAATCTGATCACTTGATAGAAAGAAAATACTTAATGAAATAGACCTGTATATTCACCAACATAAACCAACTTAAGCTACTTTGAGTAGAAGATAATACACATTTCTAAAAGTTTATATGTGATACCTGTCTATTGAGACTAAATTGAGCCAAAAAATACCTTATAACATTGCAAAGGACAGCAATCAAATCAAAGCACAGTATCACACCGTACTAGAATCTGACAAAAAATCAATGCCAGAAAGATATATCAATAAGTATTTGGAGATAAAACTAGATACTTCTTAATATTTTTATCTGGGCTTTCCTGAGGCAAATAACATTTGGTGATATGCTAGAAGAGTTTCAATATGAGCATGGAAATCTGCCCAAGACTGTAATTTATTACAAGGAAATCACCAGAATCAAAATCAGAAAATAAAAAGGTAATGTGATAAATTATATAGGACTCTAAACATTCTCACAGTGAGACCAAAGGAGGATATTTTAGGAAAGGACCACAAAGGTTCAATAGCTATGTACATGTGATCATGTGAAATGGTAATTACTGAAGTGCATTCCAAGAAATGGAAACAAGAAGTTATTTTACTTTTTGTGTTTTGTTTTTGTTTTTGTGGGTTTTTTCCATCATTGTCACTGGTTGGTTGTTGTTGTTTTTTAATTTCTCTACTGTTTGTCTTGTATATAAGTTTATCTGATTTGAGGAGGGCAAGGGGAGGGCAAAGAAATGGAGGGACAAAGGGTGAACAAATTCAGCAGTGGATACTCATGAAATAATAAGTTGAAAATGAACTATATAACTTCTGGGGAAGGGGATTGAGAGAAAAAACTGGGAGAAAACAAGAGGGAAGAAGTGACATTCTTCAAAAAGTAATGTACTCATTGCCTGACTTATTTAACTGTAACTTTTCTGTGTATCATTTTTACAATTTTTTAAGTTATGTTAAAAGTAATCTGAGCTTCTTTGCTCATTCTAAGAAATTCAAAAAGCAGCTATGTCTAACAGTGGATTTAGAAAGGTAACAGGATTCCATATTAATTGATCTTATTTCTACATACCCAAAACAAAGTTTTGAAGAGGACATTAAGAATAACACAGTTTACAGGGGCTGGGAATATGGACTAGTGGCAAGGGTGCTTGCCTTGTATATATACATGAAGCCCTTGGTTTGATACCCCAGCACCACATATATAGAAAATGGCCAGAAGTGGCGCTGTGGCTCAAGTGGCAGAGTACTAGCCTTGAGCAAAATGAAGCCAGGGACAGTGCTCAAGCCCTGAGTCCAAGACCCAGGACTGGCAAAAAAAAAAAAAAAAAAAAAAGAATAACACAGTTTACAGTCACTTAAAATTATATTAACAAGCTCAGAAAAATATATTTTATTTAAAACTGAAGATATTCCTGAAATAAATTTCTAAAAACATGAACAAATATAGAAATGCATTGCAGACTGAAGAGTGTGTTGTGAAAACCACAAACTCATCATTAATTAATTCTTGGATGTAAACCAATCTCTAATTTCTAGGATTTTTGCACAAATTGGCTGGTCCAAAAATTTTTACAAATGAACATAGTTACAGTGTTTATAGTGATATAAGAATAACTACAAATACTCAAGAGATGATATGAGACGAAAGAAGGCTAAATGTACAATCATAGAGAATCAAGAATTAGGCACAAACACCTATGGTCAATTGACTTTTGATCAAATTCCTAAGACATTTCAAGTAGGACAAGAGAAAGGATAACCTTCAATTGAAAAATAAATAACACATTTGTCACACATAAGAAAACTCACAAAGTATACTACAATGACTAAATTGAACTTTACCAAAATTAGAATATTGTGTTCTACAACTTAGCAGAGTTAAAAAAAAAAAATCAAAGTGCACCGGGAGCCAGTGGCTCATGCTTATAATTGTAGCTACTCAAGAGGCTGGGATCTGAGGATCACAGTTTGAAGCCAGCATACACAGGAAAGTCTGAGACTCCTATCTCCCATAAACTATTCAGAAAAAGCTGGACGTGGCATGTTGAGGTTCAAGTGATAGAACACTAGCCTTAAGCGAAAAAAGGCTCAGTGACAGTACCCAGGCTCTGAGGTAAGCCCAAGTCCAGCAAAGAAAATAACAACAACAACGATTCTGGCATTTTATCTAACCCATCACAGATTAAAATATATCCATATCAAAGAAGACTAAAATTACAAATTCATCTTTTCCTATCAAGAGAAATGTTCATTAGAGTTTCAGTCTGAATCTCATAGTGATGCTTAATATGCTCGTTTAATTTCTCTCCATATTATTAACTAGAGCATTCGTTAATTAATATGGAATTCTAGATCCTTAAATCACGTAGATAAAGACAAAATGTGTCTGAAGAAAGAGAGTAAATTTTTTCATGGCCCATATGCTTTAATTGACTTCCTAAAAGAACAGCCTAAGATATTTTTCCTTAATATCAAGAGGATATTTTATATAATTTGAATTTAATATTTATGGTTCTGATTGTCATCATTTGTGATATTTTAGAAAGGGTTGTGATAGTCCTTTTTCAAAAGTATATACTGCCATAAAAATTAGGGTTATTCAACCAGGAAATAATACCTAATGCAAGATCTGAATTTAATAATTCAGAGAGGAGTTTTACCAATACTTTATGAAGCAGTTGACTGTTAAACTACATCAAATACGTGATTCGCACTGGCCTTTTCCTGCTAAGTAATGAAAGTTAAGAACACAGACTCCGACAATTTTATGTGAATGAAATCAGAAGTACACATATAAGCAGTATTATATGACAAAGGAAGAAACAGCCATAAAACTTGGGAGTTTGTACCACTGGCACTAGTGACTCAGATCTGTAATTCTACCTACTCTGAAAGTTAAGATTTTAGGATTGTGGTTCAAAGTCATCCCAGCAGGAAAGTAAAAAAGACTCTTATTTCCTATTAACCACCAAAAGCCAGAAATGGAACTGCTACATACAGTTCAAGTGGAAGAGTGTCAGCCTTGAGCAAAACAGCAAAAAGTCACCTATCCAGGCCCTAACTTCAAGCTACAATAATGGCACAAAAAAACAAACAAACAAACAAACAAAAAATAATATAAATTATTGTAGATACAGAAAAGAAAAATAGGATGAGTTGACTTTGGATAATCCATGTATTTATTAATTCACCATATTTTAGAGTCTGAGATGTTTCATAAATTTGTCTGTATTCTAGGAATATAGTAGCAACCCTAATTCTTCTATAATGTGGACTAAATATACAAAACTGTATATGGTCTACAATTATAAAACAAAGTAGATTTAATAATAGAAAGCAGATAGTATGGTTAGAGTAGTGCCATCACAGATGATATTAAAGAGAAATGAACAAAACTGGTTGAGGGTAAGATATTTAATCACTAGAAGAATGTTTGCAATGGGTTTTTGGTTGTTGCTGTTTTGTTATTGTTATTGTTGTTGCTGGTGGTAGTGGTGTTTGTTTCTGCTCTTAGGTTTTTCTTGTTAAGGGGAGCAAAAGGGAGGTACAGAAAGAGCGGAAGGAAGTATGATCAATCATGTTACTCAGTCTTCATTGTGGAAAATAAACTATGAAACTTGTGGGTAGGGAAAGGATGGGGAAACTGGGGGAAACCAAAAGGAGGGTGGCATTGTCATATATATAAACATGTATATGTGCGTGTGTGTGTGTATATAATGTTTATATATTAAAAATCTGTGAACTAAAAAATGCTTGAAAAGGGACAAAATATTCAGTTTTTAAAAACGCAGAGAATGACTATGCATTTTTTTTAATTTTTCTTCATTACTTTGTTGTTGGAGTGATGTACAGAAGGTTACAGTTTCATATGTATGGCAGTGCCTATATTTCTTATCCAACTTGTTACCTCCTCCCTCACTTTTCCCACCTTCCACTGTCCCCATTTCCCTCCATCCCTTGAGTTGTGCAGTTGGTTTACACCATATAGTTTTGTAGGTATTGCTGTTGCCTTGGTTTGTTTTTTTAACCTTTTTCTCTCGATTTTAATATTCCCTTTCTCTTCCCTAGTTCCAATACACACACACACACATACACACACACACACACACAGGTATATATATGTATATATATATAAAATATCAAAATCAGTTACAGTGACATCAGTGGTTAAACCATAGGAGAGAAAGACAAAAGAAAAAGGGCCTAATTTCACATGGTATGTTGAAAATAACATTGTTAAACCACTCATTTCCATAACTTGGAGTTCATTTCATTTATGATCTTATGTATTCATATGTACCTAGCTATTGAGCTATTGTGCTCTTCTGCTAGGACAATCCTAGACGTGTACCATTTATTCCCAATGTGGGAAACCATAGAGTCTATGTTTCTTTGGGTCTGGACTTCTCTGAGAGGGAAATGAGAACAGCCAAGAGACACATGAACAAGTACTCAACATCAATGGCCATAAAAGAAATGCAAATCAAAACAACATTGAGATTCCACCTCACCCCAGTAAGAATGTACATTATCAAGAAAACTAATAACAACACATGCTGGAGGGGATGTGGCCAAAAGAGAACCCTACTACATTATTGGTGGGAGTGTAAACTTGTTCAACCACTCTGGAAAGTGGTATGGAAGTTCCTCAGAAAGCTAAACAGAGCTCCCCTATGACCCAGCAGCCCCACTTTTGGACATCTACCCAAAAGTTTACAAGCAAGACCACACTAAAGCCACCAGCACAACAATATTTATTGCAGCACAGTTTGTCCTTGCTAAAAGATCGAACCAACCCAGATGCCCCTCAGTAGATGAGTAGATCAGGAAAATATGGTACATTTGCACAATGGAATTCTATGCTTCTATCAGAAAGAATTACACTGTCCAATCCTTAAGGAATTGGAAGGACTTGAAAAAAATCATCAGTGATCCAGACCCAAAGAAACATGGACACTATGGTTTCTCTTATAAAGAATAATTAGTACATGTTTAGGTTAGTCATAGCAGAAGATCATAATAACCAATAGCTATGCCCATATGAACGCATAAGATGATGCTAAGTGAAATGAACTCCATGTTATAGAAACAATTGGTATATCATTGTTGTAATTATTTTCAACATTCCAAGTGAAACAGTACTCTTTTCCTTTTCTTTTTCTTTTCTCTTTCATATTCCCTTCCCATGGTTTTACTCCTGCTATCACTGTATCTGATCTTAGTGCCCTGGATACTGTATATACATGTATTAGAACTAGGGAAGGGAAAGGGAATACCAAAATTGAGAGAAAAAGGATGAAAAGACAATCCATTCCAAAAGCAATACTTACCATTTGGTGTAAACTATACAGCTCATGAGGGGGAGAGGGAAAAGGGGAGGGGGGAGGCAGGGGAAAAAGAGGAAGAGGTAACAAGTTGGATAAGAAATGTACTCACTGCCTTACATGTGAAACTGTAACCCTCTGTACTTCACTTTGACAATAAAGAAAAAAAATAAAATAAAATATGGAACCAACCCAGATGCCCCTCAGTAGATGAATGGATCAAGAAAATGTGGTAAATATACACAATGGAATTCTACGTCTCTATCAAAAAGAATGACATTGCCCCATTTGTAAGAAAATTGAAGGACTTGGAAAAAATCATACTAAGTGAAGTGAGCCAGATCCAAAGAAAGTAGTAGAATTTTTTTTTAAGTTTTTCTTATAAAACTGATGTACAGAGAGGTTACAGTTTCATACGTTAGGCATTGGATACATTTCTTGTACTGTTTGTTACCTTGTCCTTCATACCCCCCTCCCCCCTCCCTCTTTCCCCCCCCTGCGGTGTTCAGTTCACTTATACCAAACAGTTTTGCAAGTATTGCTTTTCTTGTTGTTTCTCTTATTTTACCCTTTGTCTCTCAATTTTAGTATTCCCTTTGAATTTCCTAATTCTAATACCAGTACACACTGTTTCCCATACACTCAGATAAGATTACAGAGATAGTGTAGATATAATCACAAGAAGGTGATACACGAACATGATCAATAGTAGAAACTACAGATACCCATGGGATGTTGAAAGTAGTTACAACTGTGATATAACAATCATTTCCATAAAATGGAGTTCATTTCACTTAGCATCATCTTATGTGATCATAAGGGTATAGCTATTGGGCTCTTGTGATCCTCTGCTGTGACTTGCCTAAACCTGTGCTAATTATTCCCAATAAGGGAGACCATAGAGTCCATGTTTCTTTGGGTCTGGCTCACTTCACTTAGTAAAATTTTTTCCAAGATAAACAGAAAGCCCACAGACTGGGAGAAGATCGTTACCGGACATTCAACGGACAAAGGCCTCATATCTAAAATATATGCAGAACTAAAAAAATTACCTTCCTCCAAAACAAAACCGCAAAGAACTAATAGCCCACTCATCAAGTGGGCTAAAGACCTACAAAGAGACTTCTCTGATGAGGAAATGAGAATGGCCAAGAGACATATGAAAAAGTGCTCTACATCACTGGCCATAAAGGAAATGCAAATCAAAACAACATTGAGATTCCATCTCACCCCAGTAAGAATGTCATATATCAAGAAAACTAACAATAACAGTTGTTGGAGGGGATGTGGCCAAAAGGGAACCCTACTTCATTGTTGGTGGGAATGTAAACTGGTTCAGCCACTCTGGCAAGCAGTATGGAGAGTCCTCAGAAGGCTAAATGTAGAACTCCCCTATGACCCAGCAATCCCACTTTTGGGTATTTATCCAAAAAAAACACAAACAGAATCACAGTAAAGCCACCAGCACAACAATGTTCATTGCAGCGCAATTTGTCATAGCTAGAATCTGGAACCAACCTAGATGCCCCTTCGTAGACGAATGGATCAGGAAAATGTGGTACATATACACAATGGAATTTTATGCCTCTATCAGAAAGAATGACATTGCCCCATTTGTAAGGAAATGGAAGGACTTGGAAAAAATTTTACTAAGTAGTAGAATCTTTTAAGGACCTTCACTGGAGCACCTTGAGCAAAGACTTCATCTATTATAATGTAGAGATATTCCTTTCTAGTTTTCTTACTGTTACCTAGAGACAGAGTCTCCATAACCTCACAGTTACCAGTGGATTAGACAAGCATTCAAAGTGAATTATGACAAATAGGTTTCCATTTTTACTCCTGTTCTTTTAATTAGTGACTATGAATACATAAAATAAATCCTTTTCAAGAAACTGATAGAAATGCTTCAGATATGAAAAGAATTAATTAAATCTACTTTATGCATTCTTTAGAATTATTAATTCAAATCTTTTCAAGACTTTTGCACACGTCTGGGGAAAAATTTTTGATGATATGTCATTCTTTAAAAATGGAAAAAATGTAAATAAAACCAAGTTAATTACCTAGTACATGTAGCTGCATACATAATTTGTAGAGAACTATGTTCTCTTAAAATCAAGAGACAAAGAACAAAAAGACAAATCATTCAAAAACAACATTTACAAAGCCACTTTTTGTAGACCAACTGCACATCTCTAGAGGGGAGAGGGAAAGGGGGAGGTGGAGGGAGGAAATGAGGGAGGAGGTAACAAGTAGAAAAAAAATGTACTCACTGCCTTTCATATGAATCTATAACCCCTCTGTATCACACTTTGACAGTAAAGAAAAAAAAAGTCTAGTAATTTGTAGTTTGCATGGTATTCTTAAGTCATATAATGCCATTCTAACTGCAATGGACTTTCCCCATATACCTACAAGGCAAAAAATTATACATAGTAATTTTTCCAATTTCTTTTCTAGTAATTTATATGAAAGAAAAGGAACTCCCTTGTCAATTCTCAGTGTTTGAATGTCTTCCCAACCCATATTTTACTGCTATAATATAGAAATTTGTATTCCAATTTTAAATTCTTCACAGTGGAGATACTTGCCAGTATTCACAGTATATTCTTCTGTTCTTTTATAGAGCTATCTCAAGCACATGCTTCTGTTATTATTATTATTATATTTAAATGATTACTCACTTAATAATATCAATACTAATCCATTTAACAATTTGCCACTGGGATCTAATTTTGATGTACATGACAGTAACACTTTTGTGTCTGCTCACCAGATCTACAATAGGAAACACAGTGTGTCACCCAATTGCATATTCTATTGTCTTGTTAGACACCATATCTCATCTGCTTATTTCATCAAGGAAGTTTGTTCTCATTATGTACTTGCAATAATTTTTAGTGCCAATCAATCTATGGTGAATTGCAATCACACACCCTTCAGTGACACCAAGTGTTGTATGCTACTTCACTTACAAATTAGACAAATTTTCCCCTATAATTTTGGTTAAGGTCATGCATGCTCAAATATGAGTTTTCTGAATATTCACAAAATAATTTTGCCCTTCAGTACGAGAATCACAAGCTTGTTAAATTTACTTAATAACCAAAATATTGAGGTATCCTATGATGAGTGTGTGATAAAATGACATATTTGTCTACATCAGTGAAATGAATTGGAAAGCAAAAATGACCCATTTTCGTAGACTCTGACGCCCAGAACTGCAATGAGAGCTATATACTGGAACTTCTTTCTTTTCCAATTATGTTCACCTGAATTTCTACCAACCAACATGTGTCATAGAAACAGCTTCTCTTAATGATCAGTGTTCAAATTTTCTACCTTTTCACCACAACAGGAAAAAGGTAATGATTCTAACAGTTCTGACTATAATGTAGCTCAATATGAAACAGATTTTATACTAATTGAACTTCTTATTTGTTGCAGTGTCAACTCCAAATAACGTAGGATAAATACTTGCCTACGAGTTAGTAACTAAATCCTATTCCTTCAAATGAAGGCTTCTCCTATTCATCAAGTAGATATTTCCAGGATTAGCAGGTGCCTATGTTAATTTTATTATAGAATGTTTCTACTGCTGTAAGAATTATTCTAGTTCCATCAGCAGCAGCCCAGTTATTCCTTTTCATTTTATAAAAAACAATATTGTAAAGGTGATGTACAGAGGGGTTATAGTTATGTAAGATAATGAGTACATTTCTTTTTGAACAATGTTAACTCCTCCTTCATTTTCTTCTGCTTTACCACCCAATTTGCCCCCCTCAAATTGTAAAGTTCATTTCCAACATAGTGATTAGTGAGTATCACTTACATTGGTTCACCCTTTGTCCTACCATTTCTGTGATTCCCATTCTCTTCTCCCAATCAGATAAACATATACTAGACAAAGGGCACAGAAATCAAAAACAGTGACAACAGGGAATAAACCAAATTGGGGGAGGGGGGAGGGAAGAACTGCAAACAGTACACTAAAAACAACAATAACAACAACAACAAATAACCTCTTGTTAGCTGGAAAACAGTGGCTCACGTCTCTAATCCTAGCTACTCAGAAGGCTGAGAACTGAGGATCATAGTTCAAAGCCAGACTGGGCAAGAAAGTTTGTGAGACCCTTATCTCCAACTAACCACCAGAAAACTAGAAGTGACACTGAGGCTTGGAGTATTAGAGCACTAGGCTTAAGCTGAAGAGCTCAGGAACAGTGCCCAGGCCAAGAGTTCAAGCATCATGACTCACAAAACAAAAAAATAACAGCAACCAAAAACCATTTTGTTTCCATTTCTTGGAATTCATTCCAATAAGCATAATTTTATGTGGTCATATGCACATAGCTATTGAACTATTGTGATCCTCTGCTAAGAATATCCTAGACATGACAGAGAGCCAGTAACTCACACCTTTAATCCTATCTACTCAGGAGACTGAGATCTGAAGATCAAAGTTCAAAGCCAACCCTGGCAGAAAAATCTGAGAGTCCCTTATCTCCAATTAACCACCAGAGAACTAGAAGTGGTGCTGTGGCTCAAGTGGTAGAGCACTAGACTTGAGTTGAAGAGGTCAGGGACTAGGCCCAGGCCCAGAGTTCAAGCCCCACATCTGATTAAAAAAAAAGAAAAGAAAAGAAAGAATAACCTAGAAGTATTCTAGTTATTACAAATGGGGGAAACCATGAAGCCTATGTTTCTTTGGGTCTGCTTGCTTTGCTTGATATATTTTCTCCAAGCTTTCCATTTCGTTACAAATGGGACAATGTCATTCTTGCTGACGGAAGCATAGAATTCCTTTGTATATGTACACTACAATGGAAGAGCATTTGTCTGGCAAGTGCAAGGCCCTGAGTTCAGTCCTCAGCTCTGTGAAAATAAATAAGTAAATAGCTATAAAAGACCAAAAACAATAATAATAAGGCAACATCTATTTCTCCAGTTAGCTCTTCTTGGATATTTTTCTTTTTCAATTGGATTCATCTGTAGAACAAAAGAAAAAAAACCTTTGGAGTCAGGATTAGTCAGACATCTCAGAATTATGCTGTAATAATGGAAGAACCAAATTGTATGTAACATGACATACTTTATAGGATGAAATTTTAATTCCCTTTGCTGCAGTCATGTAGTTTTATTTCATTTTGTTCTGAAAGGACAATATCACACTTTTATCTTTGTGCCTCTTCTGCCTATGGGAATAAGTGTGGCAGTATTTAGGCCTGGGACATCAGGACTTTTGGTCCTTGGGAGAGGAACTCATTTCATAGGTGTTGGGCCTAGATGGCTGGCATCTTCAGCCCTTCCCACACAGAAGCTCTCTGAAACTACCCCAGTGGCCACAGATTGTGTTTCTCTGGTGCTTCGCAGCCTTCTTTTCTTTTCCATCCTCCCCTCTTTCTGTTACCCTTTGTTGTCTCTCCCACCTTTGCTCCTTGTTAATGCCCTGGCCACTCTATGGAAATCTTCAGTTGCTTTTTATCTCTCCTGCCACTGCTGACATTACTACATCCAGGGATGGCTCAGCCACCACCTCTGCCACTGTCACTCTCTCTTTCCTTTCTGTTCCCAACTCACTCTGGTCAACTGATGATGAAGACCAAAAATAAGCAAAATAGCACTCAAGTCTATAAGAGTGCTGTAAAGAAAAGTACAATTTATTGCTGTGTAACATGTGTCATATTAAGAAAGATTTTTTTCTTTTCTCTTTTTTTAAGAAAGACAGTTTTTCTTTCATTATTGGGACATATTTCTGAGATGTGTGAATGATCAAAGGTTGTTTTTCTCACTGTGATTCCAATTGAACTAGAAGTAGATGCAAAACAAGATAAAGTTGCAAGGCAATGGTGTGGCAGAAGAGGGTCTCTTCGAGCTGGCTGACAAAGTAAGTCAAATAGCCTGTCTATATATTCAGAAAGGTCATGTGGCATGTGTACATACACCAATCATGGCCCTTGAAGCAAGTGTGTTTATATACATCCTGGCTCTGCCACCCATGCTTGCATCAGTGTTCCTCATTCAAATGAAGGAGTATGTGGCCCAAAACACTCTTCTCATCTCGATCATCTCAAATTCACAGAGGCTTGTGATGGTGAAATGTCAAGCATGGGCTGTTTGGTCCAGTGTGGCTGTGATGGTGCACTCAGAAGGCCAACTTGTGTTTCAAATAGCTGTGATGGTTGGGCAGCTTTCTCAAAGCTTCACAAGGCACCTGGCATAAGGGTAGTCTGTCCACCTGAGTACCTGATAGTCCTTTATTCAGGCAGCCATAGCATCAAGGATGGGGTCAGAAGTTATTAATTTAGTCAAATTATTTCAGGCTTCAACATATTTAAACATATTCAACATATTTCAGCATATTTAAGAGAGAAGCAAACATTTGAAAAGGTGCTTATAATTAAAGCCATTGTTAACAGTGATTCAACAGTATTTAACAATAGTTTATCATTGCCTAAGTTCTGGCCTGGTGCCCAAGGAGAGAAAGGTCCTTCTAATCTATCTCAACATTGGAGTGGAACAGCAAATAACAAATGTCTTTTGGCTATGCTCTGAATGAAATATGTACTTACAAGAGGGCTTTTATTTGAGAGAAATGACATACTCTGAAGTCAGAATTTTAGCAAAAATCTCTCTGGGTGCTAGCTGTTTAGTTAATAGACCCTAAGTTTATTTAGCAAAACCACCCTGAGTCTGATGCATAATTTTAACAGTAGATATTTACTCTAAAAAAAAAATCACTTTGTAAGCCATGATAGAATTGTTAACATAATGAGCTGAAGAGAACTTTAAATGGATGCAGACTTAAAGTTGTATGTACTTAGTAAGTAGGCTCCCTCCTTTCAAATCAGATTCAGACCTATAAAAATGGTTTTATTGTTTGCTTATGCCTATAATTCTAGCTACTCAGAAAGATGAGATTTGGAAGAAATGGTTTAAAGATTACTAAAGTCCATCTCCAAATGCCCAACTAAAATACAGGGCTAGAGACGTACCTAACGTGGTACAGCACCAACTTCTAGCAAGGAAACTGAGTGAGCATGACGCCTTGAATTCAAACCGTGCGGCCATAAAGGAAAGAACAGAAAAGAAAAAGAGTAGTTGTAGCTCACTGGATGGATAAGCAGTTTACTGAATTGCCAAAGTTAGAATCAGATTATCAAGAAAATAACAGTCGAAGATATAAACAAAGCTTAGGGGAAAGTATGTAGATAAACAGGGAGTAGTTATAAACACAAGGCCTAGATCATGCAGCATCCATACTGGAAAGACAGCAGTAATGGAGTCACCAGGGCCAGGAAATGAGCATGTTTGTCACATTACTGAGAAGATCACCACTAGATGTCCCTCCATTCACACACCGATGCTGTAGAAATTAAGCAAAATTCCAATATTGAGAAATAATAAGGTGAAGACTCAAGCTATATTGTATATATAAACTGACCTGTTAAATGGCAACTTGTTTGTACAACTAACTAAAGATACTGCTATTACTACTACTAATAATAATGAAATGAATACCCTCTCTTCTTAAAATGTCCATCCACCATCTTGCACTGGCAGAGCTTATTGTTGTGTTCAATGGGATAGAAAAAGGCTAAAAAGTTCTGAATATTTTCGCAGTTTGCAAGGAGAACCTTCAGGCCTGAAATATAGGAAATATTTGTTTCAAGGAAATAGGGGGAATTAGAATATTTTAGGAAACAGCAAGCGTTGGCTTCAACTATGGTGGTAGTAAGGCCAGTGATATGGGAAACCTTATTATGTATGTAATTTGGAAATAGATTTTTCTGATATAAAAATAGTAGAAAAGGGATAATGTTTGTGTAGTTAACTATAGTGATTACATTGTAGGAATGATCATGGGAGAAGCAAGCAGGTTTAAAGGGGACAAGTTTGCACATGTTGGCTATGAAACACCTAACAGGCAGTTCCCCAGAACAAGGCACTGAAAAGACAAAGTATGTAAGTTGGCAGTTCAGGAGACAGGTTTGAAATGGGTATAAAAATATATACATCCTCAAAAACATGTTTAAAATGAAAAATAGAATGACATAACAAAAAGTCAGGTGGAAGTAGAGAAGAAAATATACTTCAAGATTAAGCCAGAGAATACTAAAACTTTAGAAGACAAAGAGTTGTTAAAAGAAGTATCAGAATTACATGGTAGCCCTAAGCACAAAGGTCTTGATTGAAAAGACATGTAAGTCCTCACTCCCAGTGTACCTTTTAGCCACACTGAGCTGTCCTACTTTAGGCACAGGAACATCCTTTGATGTAAAAGTAATACTAATTAGACAAAGTGATCATCTTCACACATTAATAGAACTGACGTCAAGGACAGTAAATTATAACCATGAAGACCATGGCCTAGTTCAAGGCCCCCCTTTTCCTCTAGTCTTTTTCCTTCCTTCTGATGAAGATTCTTTTGGTTTTCTTATTTTCTGCTACTATGAGTTGTGGGTCTCCTTTCATCATGAGTAAAAGCTTCAAAAACTTGGACAATGCACTTCTAGAAGTGAAAATACATGTAAATTAGACCAATTATACTTTGTAAGCAGTGAGAAAGGATTTGGGACATGGATTGATTCTTTGATTGTGTTCTTTGATTGCCAGTTCACTCCTTATTGGTCCCAGAGCCAGTATACAACCCATTTTTCTTGCTCTTTGATCAGTGTTGACTTTGTAGGTTGCTTCACTTGCTTCCCTTGATTTTTTCTAACCTAAAAAATACATACACTTGTCATTATTTGAAATAATAATGTACTATTATTTATAGTGTCTCATAAGCTTCTAGGTTAGAACAGTGGAATACTAGGAAAGAAACCATAATGGGTACAATAATTGAAAATTAATAAATTTGATTTCAATTTTGAACAGATACCAACACTGGATCAAAATAGATATTTCCAAATATATTAAGATAACAGTTTTGACTACTTGGTAATTCAAAATGTAGTGAATGGATTGCATTGGCACAGCCTAAAATTCAAGCCATGTGTTTCATAGTTAAGAACTGAAAGGAAATTCAGATAAAGAGCAATTTCAAATAATCAGGTCAATATGGACCTGGAAGAGAAGGTGAAATCCCATGAGTTATTAACAACTGCAGGCTATTTCAGTAAAGTGAAGCAACTAAACACAGGGAATGCTCTCTGTAATAATATCTACTTAGAAGGTGGAATTCTGAAAGATTGTGGTTTTAAACCTAGCAGAAAAGTCTGAAGACTCCATCTCTATTATCTAGCAAAAGCTGAACTGGAAGCATGATTCAAATGGCTGGTTCCAGCTAAGAATTAGAAATGAGAGAGAGCAAATGAGTGAGTGATAGAGAGATAGAGAATCATGCCCTCAGTTCAAAACTTCCTACTAGTGCATGCGTGCATGCATGCATGCACACACATGTGACATCATTTTGAAGGTGAGCAGCTGATCTGAGCAGAATTACAGAACCATCATTGTTTACTGAATAGCAAACCAACTTGAAAAGCTGTATTGGAAAGCTCCCAGATTATCCTAGGCTACAAGTTAAATGGATGGAAGGATGTATTTAGAGAAAACTGTAAAGTTACTTGGGGGATAAGATTTAAAAAAGCTTATAAACAGTTTATCCATTTGTTTTTGTGTAGTGTGTATGTGCGTGTGTGCGTGTGCGCACGTGAGTAATGGGACTTAAACTCAGGGTCTTACACAATAGCTTGGCTTTTTGTTCTGAATATTGACACTATACAATTTGAACTACATCTTTACTTCTAGCTTTTTGCTGGTTAACTAGAGATGAGAGTCTCATGGATATCTCTGGCCAGGTTGGCTTTGAACCTCTATTCTCAGACCTCAGTTTCTTGAGTGAGTAGGTAGAATTACAAGTGTGTCACTAGTTACTCACTCTCATTTATGGTTCTTAACACATTGGTGATTTGAAATACAAGAAATGTAAACAAAGAAAGACAATTGGAAGTTTTTGAAGTAGTTTAAAAGCACCATCCCTCACACAGGGCAATTAAAATGGATATGAAAGGACTACTCGAGAATCAAGCCAAGGTGGGCCTGTCATTATATAAACACAGCTGATAAGAGAATAAAGGAATAAAAAATATATTTAATTTCCAGTTGACATACTAAAGAATAATATGCTTACTCTGACTTATCTGTTAAATGTTCTTTTGACATTTATGCTATTTCCCACAACTGTAACTAATTAAACATTTCAGATCCCACTTTCTGTTTTATTTTTCTTCCACTTACGTGAGCAGGCACCATAGAAATAACCAGCCCTATCTCTTTCCTTCATGGTTGTGTTCTCCAAGTCAGTGCAGTATCTGGCATGTAGAACTCACTGAAAAAAATATGCATCTTTGAATAGACCCATGAATGAAATAAAACTCATGAGTGCAATATTTGGGGGGAGCAAATTTTGGTTGCATCTTAGAAGTTTGCTATTTGATATACATAAAATATTGTTGGATCTTTTGGACAGAAATATTTGTACATTTTCCTATATCTGTAGACACTGTTTGGGGAAAAAAACTATTAGCACTTACTATATACTAGACCCTAATTTAAACAATGGAGATAAAAGACTGGGAAAACTACCTTAAGAGTTCCTTCTTATTGTCATGGAATTTTATATCACGGTTTGTATGTTTTATTATTTTCCTTTTCTAGTCAATTCTTTCCAATAGTATAAAACAATTTTTCCCTCCAATACTAGAAATTGAACAGCAAATTTCTTGTTTGCTAAGCAAATACTTCACTACTTAAACCACACTCCCCAGTCCTTTCATGTTTAGTTTGCTTTACCTAGGCCACAATTCTCCTACATCCACCTCCTGAAGAGCTGAGATACAAGAATTTGCTAGCACACATCAATTTTTTTTTAACAAAGTATGTTTGAATTTCACTTTGTCTGTATTGGCTTTAAACCAAGATTATTCTATCTCTACCTCCTGATTAGCTGGGACTACAAGTTTAACCTACCATATCAGGCTTGTTTTTTAAGAAATGCTCTTACTGGGCTGGGGATATGGCCTAGTGGCAAGAGTGCCTGCCTCGGATACACGAGGCTCTAGGTTCGATTCCCCAGCACCACATATACAGAAAACGGCCAGAAGCGGCGCTGTGGCTCAAGTGGCAGAGTGCTAGCCTTGAGCGGGAAGAAGCCAGGGACAGTGCTCAGGCCCTGAGTCCAGGCCCAGGACTGGACAAAAAAAAAAGAAATGCTCTTACTATCTTTTTGCCCTGCCTAGCCACAAACCATGATCTTCCTGTCTTCACTTCTGGAGAGCTGGAATCATCACAGGTTTGTATCACCATCACTAACACATATTTTTATTTCTCAAATATGCTCTTAATTTCTTTTCTCTTAGTTCCATACATTTCTTTAGCAACTATTGCATTTCTCCACCATCCTTGAGGGAAAATATACTACTAAATGTCAGGTGTTCTCTCTAGGTGTATTGCTAGATAGCTATACCTAAATTAGTGACCTGAAACAAAATCTCATTCACGAGTCTACATTCAGCTGAGTATTTCTTTTGATCTTAGCTTGATTTATACATGCTTTTCCAATAAAGCTACTACAATTCTCAGATAATAGCCAGTCAATAATGGCCTCATTGAGCCATAAGCAATGATCCATGCCAGTAATCCTAGCTACTCTTGGATCTGAGTTGAGAAAGAAGACCTTGATTTGAAGCCAGTCGTGGCAAAACATTTGCGAGACCTTATCTCAACCAAAGAAAAGCTGGGCACATGGTTTACATTTATCATTTCAGCTGCATATGACATATAAAGAGAAGGATTGATGAACAGGACAGCTCTGGCTAATGTTAAGACCTTAATCAGAAAGTACCTAATACAAGAAAGGCTGGAGGTTTTGTTATGGTCATAGAATATCTATCAACAATCATAAATTTTCTTTTCCTGCTTTCTACACACCTCTCTTCATACTCCTTTCAAGCTTTTTCATTTTCTTGGTAACCTTCTATCAAACTAGAAATTCTCTTAAGTATAGTACATCAGGTTCTCTCTTACTCTAATAAGTGTTCTTAAAATCTTTATGTCCCTAGATTTACATATTACCTATGTATTTAAGTTAACTTATCATATTTTAGACTGTAAGCTCTCTGTGGACAGAGAATTTAAACTGTTTTGTATACCACAAGATCCTTCAGTACTGATATGAAGATGAAGATTTACTTGTAGCTATGGGCTATCCTTACAAATTGTTACAAAAGTATACTACAGTCTTACCCAGACAGAAATCTTACTTAACCCTCTCACAGATATATCTGTTTGCTCAACTGGTTTTATATTCTCTGTCTTGATCTCTCCTACCAATGACCACTCTGGAGAGATCAGTATTGCCTGTCTAACTATTTGACTTGACTACTGGTTTAGGTTGGCTTTATCTTTACTATGCATGTAGAACTGAACTCTTCACTGAATATTTCAAGGAGCTATAGCACCTATAGTATAACATCATAGTTTGTGAATTTTAAAATGTTATTCACCTTCATCTTATTGCATTATTTATCTAATTCTGTTCCCGTATTGTAATAAAAGTTTTACAAGAACAATGTATATCTAATTCCTTTGATAGGTTTAGACTTTTTGTGCTTTGACTTACGAAGGAGAGAAATTCAGTAAATGTTTATGGAATACACATATAATAGATAAATTATGGTGTGATTGAGGCAGAGTACTACAATATTAGGGAGTTGTTCAAGACTTCACAGAGAATGGCAAATTTATGGTCTTAGAAAGAAGAAAACTAACCACACAGTATTTATCTCCCCATCTCTCCTATTGACCTGGAGTTTGAACCAAGACATATTTCTTAGAAAAGAAAAAAAAAGAAGGATGAGCAGAACGTCTCCTGAAGTCTTCCATATGTGAAAGAAACTTGATATACTTGCTGAAGGAAGCCCAGAGACCTTCACAGGCCAAGAATAAGTTTGGGTATGTGAGGGAAAGTTAAGACTGACTGCCCCAGGTGGTTGCTATGGACTTGGTATGTACCCATTCTATTTAAATAGGGCCCAGCCAATTTCTGTTTGTACATTTGAGTATTCTCTGTGTCATTTGACTCTCTTGTGTCATTTCTTCACTTTCTAATGGCCAATACATGTATGAAAACAACACATTTCTTCATTTTACAGGGTAATATAGTCCATCTTGATTATAAACTTGAGTGGATTGTAGGAAATTAATAAAACACACATCCATGTCTGTGAGAGTATTTCATGATACAGTTAGGTTGTGAGGGTGTTTAACAAATGGATCCATTAATCAGGCACAATTTGAATAGGTTATTTGGAGGTGGACAAACTGTGGGATGTTGGTCCTTGTATAACAATTTAGATCATTGGAGGATGCACTTTTGAAGATTCTGTCTTGATCTGGACCCTTCCTGTTATTGCACTATTCTGCTTTGTGTCTACTGTAACATGAGCTGCTCCACAATACCCTTCCAATTATGATGGACCAGTACTTATGAAATGGAGAGTAAGATAAGATATTGTTCTTTTACTTTGCTTCTTCCTCGAATGTGGTCATAGCTAATCAATAAAACTATCACATGGGGACTATTCACTCATCTCCATAGTCAACTATGCTGCAAGTTGTACTTCACTTTTTTGTTATATCATCCTACTTATCACTTGAGAGAGTGGTTGTGCAAAAGCATTTTATACTAAATGATATTCACTAATAAATCTAAACAACATAAAGTGATGGATCCTATTTTCTATAAAACAGTAAAGAACTGCTTTATCTGAGAGGAAAAATTCACAGGACTACAATGATGAGTGTTAAAGTGAGAAGGAGATAATAATATAATGTCATAAGAGTTTAATAAACAGGTTCCATTTTCATATGAGTACATTAAGTATGACTATATCCTCCCTCCATTCTTCCATCCATTCATCCAGCCCCATCTCCTTCAGCCTCACTCCCCATTAAACGAAATATATTTCAGGTTTCTGGAATTCCTTTAGTTAAATTTAGGTTACGGTGCAAAAAAGTTAATCCTTTCATATGCCATTCTTCGGGTCATAGTGATCTTGTATATATACATATGGCCCTGCATGAGTTTTCATTTTTTGATAAATTCTCAAGAGCTTTACTGCTGAATCCTAGGGTAGTTCTGATTTAAATTTTTTGAAGACCCGCAATAGTGCCTTCCATAGCATTTGCACTAATTTACATCCTTGCCAACAATATAATAGATTTGCTTTACCTCACAATCTCCCCATCACTCATCCTACTCATTAATTGATATGTTGGATTGAAACCCCTTTACAGAACCATGTAAAGCTACTGTAAATAAATAACTGTTTAGAAGTTTAAAAATAGCAAAAGCAGTTGTGACATTCAAACCACACTACGTAAAATTGGAAATACGTAAATTTGAAATACATTAACTTGAGGATAGGGACGGGAGGGGGGGAAAGGAGATGATAGAAGGGCTAACCTTGATCAAAGCATTGTATGCTTACCTGACTTAGGGAATTATAACCTCTTTGTACAACTACTTAGTCAATTTTTACAAACATCCTTGCTCTCTAAAGAAAGTAGAGGATCTATAAGATTGAATCAAAAACAAAGTTATAAAGGAAATTACCTTTTTTATTCTTGATGGAGTGCATGAGAACTAGGAGGGGGTCTTCAGTAAGCAGTGGGGCATGGTTGTTCTGAGGTACCATTATCCTCCCCAGGTGACAGCTCAAACCTATTGACTACTCAAATTACCCTAAAAGTCAGAGTAAAGAACCACTACAGGGAAGCAAGTGGCTTCTGGTGAAATGAATGGCAGGATCTCTTCTGGGTTAGTCACTACTGGGAGGTAAGGGATAACAATTTTGCTGATGTCTCTGAGGACGTGAACAAATCAGTATTCTCATCTACTTGCTTTCTTTACTGGAAATATGTGAGCATTGCTAGGGCTAGTGTGGAGCATGTTAGGACATTCGGATAGATGCTGGAATGTGTATCCTTGAGTCTTGTGTGTACTTTAGG
Organism: Perognathus longimembris pacificus; assembly: GCF_023159225.1. Lineage (NCBI taxonomy): Eukaryota > Metazoa > Chordata > Mammalia > Rodentia > Heteromyidae > Perognathus > Perognathus longimembris. The sequence continues at coordinate 33,750,905 of NC_063165.1, read as the reverse complement.
GTTCAAAGGATTTAGGGAGAGTTTGGATAACTAGTTTATAAGGACCTAGATGAACTTTTATTGACTCTGCTTAAATTATTATTTTTGTGGAATCTTTTGCCCAAATCTTATGAATGTAATCCCAAAATGAAAATCTAGAACAGCCATCCTAGATAATGAGAAATGAAAAGGTATGTCCAGAAATGTCATAACTTGAATATGAATAGTAGATATTTCTAGGACTCAAGAGATAAACTAGTATTCTATTGTATAATTAGTATCGCAACACCATTTTCAAAGGCAGTTTAGCTTTGTTAAAAATGTCACTAGTAATTTTACTGATAAGAAAAAATTTGTTATTAATTTTCTTTATTGTTATTATAAAAGTTATATGCAGAGAGATTACAATTACATGAGGCAGGTAATGAGTATATTTCCTTTCTTACAGTATCTTCTTTCCCTCACTCTCTCTCCAGTCTTCCCTGTATCCCTTCCATCTCCACCTACGAACTATATAGTTCACTTTCATCAATGTCCAGTGAGCTTCACTGTTGCACTTTTCACCCTTTTCTCCACTCAAGTCTTGTACCCTCACTCTGCACCTTCCAAAGATGTACACTTGAATACAGCATACATAGGTAAAGAAGACAGACCGGAAAACAAAAAAGAAGAAAAAGAATATGTGTTCTTTCAATCTACAATTGAGTGATTAAGGTAAAAAGGTGCAAGATAAGAAAATAATATTGCAAAAACATATCACATGACAAGACTCTTGAGCAAAAGGTTCACTGTAGAATGAACATATTCATCACTGTCTGTCAAAAACTGATTAAGCTAACCATCTATACTTCCAATCATCTATCCTCAGTGTTTAAGGGGAAGGTAGTATAGAAGGCACTTTCCTTTCTTAAAGCAAGCTGAACTGAGAGCATTCCTTTTCCTTGACTTATGTTAAAAGATAGAACGATCTTTTTTGTTCTAGTGTAATAAATACCTATGAATGTTCATGTTGATAGGTGATAGTTTGAGAAGCAAGCAATGTAGTCAGCTATATGTCCACACACTTATTTCTGACCTTATCTCCTTTTTGTCTTGAAGCTATCTCAAAATGTTCTGTCAGTACTATGGTTAAGACAAAATGAATTGTCTTCCTTTCCAGAATCTGCTGGAGAATTTTGTCTCCAATTTCATGCTTAACTACTTAAAAGGATAGGAAAAGGCTGTTAATGCATCTACAGCATCGTTAATTCTCAACTGTTACTGGCATTTATTTTCCTACTATATCTGAAAATTTTCTTATATTTATCTTTTTATTTCTACATTTTAATTTTATAGCCTAACCAATTTGTTTTATTAGAAATGGATTTATTAGCATGGATTTTTGAAAGTTTTCATTGATTGGCTTAAAGATCTTTTTCTTTAACTCTAAAGTTAAAATGATCACATAGGTCCCTATTTGTGTCAGTCTAAATAGTCTCTGCCTTGCCTCCCAGACCATGGTGCCTAAGGTTCTGACCATCATTGCTGCAAGTGACCTAAGTTGTATATCTCTATATCACATGAATCAAAAATGATAATAGTATGTAGTATGATAGTATGATAATGATAATAGTATAATAATAGTATGATAATGATGTAGTATTTGAAATTGTCTGGATTCATGAAAATCCAAATCAGTTTTACATTCATCCTAGCCTAAAGGCTTAAAGTCTGCAATTGACTGCTTATATGGCTCAAAGGAAAATTGAGTTGTTAAAGGCTGTAACATAGTGAGTCAAGAAAGTCACTGAACATACGGATATAAAAAACTTAAAACAAAGCCAGGCACTGGTGGCTCATGCCTGCAGTGTAGATACTAGGAGGGCAGAGATCTGAGGATCACAGTTCCAAGCCAGTCTGGGAAGAAAAGTCCATGAGATTCTTATCACCAGTAAACTACTCAGAAAAAGTCAGAAGTAGGGTGGTGGCTCAAGTGGTATATAACACTAGCCTTGACCACAAAGAGGCCCACAGAGGCTGAGATCTGAGGGTTGTGGTTCAAAGCCAGTACTGGAAGGAAAGTCTGTGAGATTGTTATGTTCAGTTAATCACAAAAAACCTGAAGTGGAGTTGTGGCTCAAGTGGTAGAGTGCTAGTCTTCAGCACAAAACCTCAGGGACAGAGCACAGGCCCTAAATTATTCAAACACTAGGACTGGCAGAAAAAAAAAGGAAAGAAAGACAGAAAAGAGGGGAAAAGGAAAAGAAAGAATGAGTCGAGTTTGCTATTGCTTAAGGTTTGAAATAGCATATTATCCTTGCAAAAAGACTCATCAAGTGAAACAACTTCTATTCAGAGTTTGATTCTGATGTCTTGCCTGCCAATCTCCTGTGCCCAGAACACGATAAACATTATTCCCTCTTTTTACTAAAGTATATCTCAGATGAATAGTTGTTTTTATATGTGCTCTTCCCTTATGTGGCCACTGAATAATCAAGTCATTCTTGAGGCAGTTATGTTATTACATTTAAGAATTAGATTTATAATAATGTTTAGTATAAGAATTATGTTTGTAAGACATAGCAGGGATGTGTAGGGAAGGATTCACACCTAGTTTTTCCCAGTGAGAACTGCCAGTAGCAGATATAAAAGTCACCATTTCTTTTGTTGTGATAGAAGCACTCAATATTTGGGAAAGATATGATTAAAAGTGGAGTCTACCATGTATAGATCTCTATTCTCTTGGCAGTTAGAAAATCAAGGGGAGGCATACTCTCTCTGAATCAAATGTAAATTATTCCCCCAAAAAAAGCCAAAAATGAAGACAGAATAAGATTCTCATCTTGTATCATTGATCATCTATATCAAACTTGGTCCAAATGAATGGTAGTCAAAAAAAAAAAGAAGAAAAAGTTGTAAGGCCAGGTCAAACAAGATATTTGAGTGTCAGTGACTGTTCTGCCCTATAGCTCCCACTTTTATTAAAACAAAACAAAATAAAAATCCCCACAAGTTTAGACAACATAACATCAAAGAACACAAAAAATGAAAAAGTTTTCATTTCAACAAACGTATAAAATATAGATTACACACACACACACACACACACACACACACACACACACATACACACACAGACTGAAATGAAGAACTCAGTGAACAGAGTGAAAGCCAGACTTGTACTGACTTACACACTGACACAGACCCATCAAACCAGAAGTAGCACACTAAGAGGCCTTTTTGGTGGCTGAGGAACACTCTGGAATTTTTCAGTGAAGCTCCTAGGAAAGTAGAAATATAAAATGGTTACTTAAATTAGAATAGAAGCTATTTATTCAGACTTCATATAGCAAAGGAGTGAAATACCATCACTTCGTCTCTGGCACTTGGCAGAAACTCAGAGAAAAATGGAGTAGTTGAGAAACCTTATAATAAGAAGAGAGAAGATGAAAGATTTCAGTTATACTTTGGAGAATGTTGGCATGAGAAAGAGGGAAGCTATCTACAAGTAGAGGCATCTTATATGATTGATGTAGACTGTTATAAGAAAATACTATAAATAGCAATTTTATAAAATGGAGAATATGATAAAATTATACTTATTTGCATATATGGAAAAATAAATGGAATACATTAAAATTTATAAAGAAGGTATGGAGGATAAGAAAGATTAATAGTATGGAAATCATCAAAGCAAATTAAACATATATACAGAAATATCAAAATAAATTCTGCTTTATAATTTTGTAATTTTTTTAAGGAAATTAAGCTGGATGCTGGTGTTTCCCACCTGTAATCCTATCTACTCAGGAGGCTGAGATCTGAGGAGTGGGGTTTGACATCATCCCCAGGCAGGAAGTCTATGAAACAAGGCTTTTTGGTAGTTAATTGGTAGTTAACTACCAAAAAGCCAAATGTAAAACTATGCCTCAAATGGTAATGTGACAGCCTCAGTCAAAAACAGCTCAGGGACAATGCCCAAGACGGCACAGAAAAGAAAGGAAGAAAGAAAGAAAGAAAGAAAGAAAGAAAGAAAGAAAGAAAGAAAGAAAGAAAGAAAGAAAGAAAGAAAGAAAGAAAGAAGGAAGGAAGGAAGGAAGGAAGGAAGGAAGGAAGGAAGGAAGGAAGGAAGGAAGGAAGGAAGGAAGGAAGGAAGGAAGGAAGGGAGAAAGAGAGAAAGAGAGAAAGAGAGAGAAAGGGAGAGAAAGAGGGAGAAAGGAAGGAAGGAAGGGAGAAAGAGAAAGAAAGAGTGAGAAAGAGAGAGGGAGGGAGAGAGAGGGAAGGAAGGAAGGAAGGAAGAAGGAAGGAAGGAAGGAAGGAAGGAAGGAAGGAAGGAAGGAAGGAAGGAAGGAAAAAGAGGGAAGGAGGGAGGGAGGGAGAGAATTGAAAACGAAACAGTATGGTTCAGATCCTCAGGTTGTGATGTCCACCAAAATTGCCTATCACCTGTGACTCAAAGGAATTCCATTGAGAATTATTTGGGATTGTGTCCATGGAAGCACTATAACTATTCAGGTCCATTGTGATTATGGAAGTACTCAGCCAAATAACTCGTCCCAAACATGATATCTCTTCTGCCTAAATTTCATCATGCCCTATAATTGAATAAGCTATCTGTTGGACCAGTTTGTTTCTAATTTATTGACCATCACTTCACTGACATATTAGCATTATATGGGCAGGTGCTTTCTACCAATTCAGCAGATAACAGAGGATCCATTTAATTATGTCTTTGCATACAGCTTTTCATTCTGTGAATGGATGTAATCTTGTTAAAAGTTCTGGGTGAATCTATATATATTATTGGTCAGAGAATTATGTAGATGGATGAGACCATGTATGGAGTTGAAGTAAACATCTGAATTTAAGCATTCAACCCAATTCTAATGTTTCAGCTAAAACAGTCAAAGATGACAGTGGCTGTAAATACAAGTAGTCAATAACAACTATTTCATGAATTAATGGTCTTAGCTGTAACACATAATTTTATATCAGATTTTAGCATATAAAAGTGTAAAAAGTTTAGTTCTTCATTTTACAAACCATTTTTTTTCAAATTTTTATTATCAAACTGATGTACAGAGAGGTTACAGTTTCATACGTTAGGCATTGGATACATTTCTTGTACTGTTTGTTACCTTGTCCCTCATACCCCCCTCCCTCCTCCCCCTTTCCCTCCCCCCCCAGGTGTTCAGTTCATTTACACCAAACAGTTTTGCAAGTATTGCTTTTGTAGTTGTTTCTCTTTTTTTACCCTGTGTCTCTCAAATTTGGTATTCCCTTTGAATTTCCTACTTCCAATACCAGTAAACATGGTTTCTAATATACTCAGATAAGATTACAGAGATAGTGTAGGTACAACCACAGGAATGTGATACAAGAACATCATCAATAATAGAAGCTACAGATACACATAGGACGTTGAAAGTAGTTACAACTGTGATATAACAATTGTTTCCATAACATAGAGTTCATTTCACTTAGCATCATCTTATGTGTTCATAAGGGTATAGCTATTGGGCCTTGTGATGCTCTGCTATGACTTGCCTAAACCTGTACTAATTATTCCCAATAAGGGAGGCCATAGAGTCCATGTTTCTTTGGGTCTGGCTCACTTCACTTAGTATAACTTTTTCCAAGTCCTTCCATTTCCTTACAAATGGAACAATGTCATTCTTTCTGATAGAGGCATAAAATTCCATTGTGTATATGTACCACATCATCCTGACCCATTCGTCTACTGAGGGGGATCTGGGTTGGTTCCAGATTCTTGCTATGACAAATTGTGCTGCAATGAACATTGTTGTGCTGGTGGCTTTACTGTGATTTTGTTTGTGGTCTTTTGGATAGATACCCAAAAGTGGGGCTGCTGGGTCATAGGGGAGTTCTATATTTAGCCTTCTGAGGAATCTCCATACTGCTTGCCAGAGTGGCTGAACCAGTTTACATTCCCACCAACAATGAAGTAGGGTTCCCTTTAGGCCACATCCCCTCCAACAATTGTTATTATTAGTTTTCTTGATATATGACATTCTTGCTGGGGTGAGATGGAATCTCAATGTTGTTTTGATTTGCATTTCCTTTATGGCCAGTGATGTAGAGCATTTTATCATATGTCTCTTGGCCATTCTCATTTCCTCATCAGAGAAGTTTCTTTGTAAGTCTTTAGCCCACTTGATGAGGGGGCTATTGGTTCTTTGCGGTTTTGTTTTGGAAGAAGGTAATTTTTTTAGTTCTGCATATATTTTAGAGATGAGGCCTATGTCTGTTGAATGTCCGGTAAAGATCTTCTCCCAGTCTGTGGGCTTTCTGTTTATCTTGCGAGCTATGTCCTTTGCCCTGCAGAAGCTCTGCAGTTTGATGATGTCCCATTTGTCCAGCCTTTCTTTGATTTGTAGCCTTTCTGGGTCTTTGTTAAGGAAGTTCCATCCTGCCTCAAGAAGCCCAAGTGTTCCTCCTACTCCTTCCTTTAGTGTTTTCAGGGTGTCTGTTTTGATTTCAAGGTCTTTAATCCATTTGGAATTGATTTTGGTGCAGGGTGATATATAAGGATCTAGTTTTAGTTTGTTGCATGTGTTGAGCCAGTTTTGCCAGCACCACTTGTTAAAGAGGCTATCTTTCTTCCATACTATTGTTTTAGCTCCTTTATCAAAGATTAAGTAGGCGTAGTTCTGTGGGTTTAATTCTGGGTCTTCAATTCTGTTCCATTGGTCTTCAGGCCTGTTCCGGTGCCAATACCAAGCTGTTTTTATTACTATAGCTTTATAATACAGCTTGAAGTTGGGTATTGTAATTCCTCCAGCACTGTTCTTTCTGCTTAGAAGTGTTTTTGCTATTCTAGGTCTTTTATTGTTCCATATGAATTTCTGGATTGCTTCCTCTATTTCATTAAAGAATGGTGTTGGGATATTAATGGGTATTGCATTGAATTTGTAGATAACCTTTGGCAATATTGCCATTTTGATTATATTAATCCTCCCAATCCAGGAGCATGGGAGGTTTTTCCATTTTCTTAGTTCTGACTTAATTTCATTTTTCAAGCTTTTAAAGTTCTCATCAAATAGGTCTTTCACTTCTTTGGTTAAGGTTATTCCTAGGTATTTTATGTTTTGGGGGGCTATTGCAAAAGGAGTTGCTTTCCTGATTTCAGCCTTGGTCTTCGGGTTGTTAGCATAAGGAAAGGCCATTGATTTTTGAAGGTTTACAAACCATTTTATTTTGTTTAACCCACCTTAATTTTTAGATGTTAGAATATTTATGTCAGAATCAGAAGGGAAATATGTAAGATTAAACATAGGAATATATTGACCAAGACATAAGATAGTGATAACAGAATAATATGTAACTCTTTGACAACTCTCTTAATTATCTTAATGAAATAAGTCTTAGTGAGAAATGACAGAAAGGAAATTGGAAGCATATGGAAGAATAAAAATAATACACTTCAATGACATAAACATACTACTTGAAAATGTAGGTCAAGAATTTATTCTGAGCCAGTCACAGGCTTGTACCTGTAATCCTAGCTGCTCAGGCAGCTGAGATATACAAGATCAAGGTTCAAGGCTATCCAGGGGAATAATGACCTAGACTCCATCACCAAAGTAACCAGTGAAAAGCATGGTTCAGCAGTAGAACCCCAGCCTATCAAGTTCAAACCTCAAAGTTCAAATCTCAGTACCCTAAAGAATATTTTTTTAAAAATCAGACAAACACATACACACAAACACATGCACAAAATATACTGATAGTTGAGAACTGAGAAGTAATGAGGGTCATTGGAAATACATCCTGTGTCTCTTTTCTCTGTGCTTCCATATTCATGTATCTCATTTGTATTGTACCTGTGAATTAGACCTTTTCTATTTGTAGTATATATCGCTAAATCTGTATGTTAATATATTCTGAGATCACATGCCTTACTCAGGTGCATGAAATGACTGATTCTCTCTTGTTTCTTTTTTAACAGAAATCATTTTGATTCAAGAAATGTTATCTTTGTGTTGGTGATTAGCTCTTCCAAATATCACTATGGATTGTGGTCTTCCTGAACAAACAAGACTACAATTGGGAAACTCAAACAGAGGTTCTAAAACCTAGCTAAGGAAGATATTGAAGACACTGAAAATACTCCAAATGATAAATTACATGATTTAATACTTATTTATCTATGTTTGTTCTTGCTGTGTTCAAAAGAAAAAAATCTATCTAAACGCCTTCATGTGTTATCTTTTAGTGATTTAGTAGGCATATGTCATATGACAGCAACTATTTTTTTTCCACTTCAATTAGATTAAAATATTAGATTAGAACTAGAGGTAATCCAGTTTTGGTAAGATTTCATTGCTGCTTTTCAGTAGATGTGACATACCAAGTTGAATAAAAATATGCAAAAATAGTACTTATCCTAGTGGTATAAAAGCACGTTATATGCCACAAGAAAGGAAAAACACATTTCTCTTTGAAGGACAAATGACATCTTTAAATTTGTCATTCACCATTCTCCATTCCCAAGTCATCCTTTAGGTGTTCCTTGAGGCTTCTCCTCGCCAAGGGATAATGTAATTATTAGTTAGGATATGAAGTAAATTGTCTACATGTATGTTCATATTTATTCTGCAGATCACAATATCTGATACTTTACAAGTATTTCTGACAACACCTACTCTGTGATGGAGGACTCAGAATGCTATATCCACTAGCTCAAGTGTCTTCCAGAGTCACAATGAGACTCATTATTTAGATTACTAGCAGATTTTAAATGCACCATTTGGAAATAAACAAAGACTGGACCGAAGAATTATATCTAGATTATACCTAGTTATCTTTTCTCAGCTTATGAAAGAAGGAAAAACAAACACAATTTTGAGAATTGAAATGTTCTACTTACTGATTGCTTTTCAATGAGTATCTCAGTATTCTAAGAACCCATATAATGCAAAGAGATTTAATTCACATACTACGTTTTATGGGCATATGAAAAGATAATGGTGGTAGTTTCTGAATATTAGTGTTCTAATTTACAACTAGACATACTGACCCCTATTCTCCTTTTTTGTTTCATTGAATGCATATTTGATAGGTCCACCTGTTTTATCTTCCAACTTCTGATCACAAGGCAAAACAAAGGCTATTTTTGAAGACCTAGAGAGATTTTAATTCAGGTGTGATAGGAAGGCAGAGTTTTTAGTGTGTCATCTAACATGCAAATATTAGTTGAAAAATAACTGGTATTGGTTTGGCTTAGTTACTTCTCTGTCACTTTCAGACATGTGTGCATGCATATGTGTGCCAACACACACACACACACACACACACACACACACACCATTTCTCATCTTTCCTGTGTTTTTTGATTACCTAGATAAGTGGCTTAAAAATGAAAGATAGTATCAATATAAAATTTGGATGAGGAGTCACATAAAAGATCACAGCTACATAGAGACATACATTGAGATTTCTAGGTCCATCAAGAGTTAATTATAACCTACAAAATTAAGAGTGAGGGAAATGGTGGATGGGGAAGGATGAGTGAGAATGTTGTAACAAGATGTATTGCATTCATAAACTGCTTTGTCAAATGGCAATGCATTTGTACACCTACTTAAAGATAACAAAAGAATAGCTTTTATCTACTGCTTACTTTATGATGTATGTATAATATGCAGGAGAGCCAATATGGTCAAAATACTTCATGTACTAGGGTGAAAATATTACAGTGAAGTTTGTTGAGATTGGTTTGGGAAAGTGGAACAAAGAGGAAGGAGAATGATATAGGAGGTGACTGATGAAGATACATAATACACTATGTGTAAAATAGATGGGAGGAAATATATGTACCAAGAAAAGGATGTTTTACAGTAACAATCCTTTTAAAACCTAACTAACATTGGCAAGCATCCTTCTATTTCCAAGGTAGATGAGATTTACTGTAATGTAACACATTCTACTCAAGATCATGTTAGCCCTTTTAAATCTTTCTACCTATGTCAAAACTGAGCTATACAGTTTCTGAGGATAAAAGGCATTTTAAAATCAAAGTCAGGGTTCTTTTGAGCCTGCCATTCCATCGTTAGAGCATTCTAACATCTGAGCTTGTGAAATTTCACTGCCCCCAGTTGGGCATTGTGCAGATATGACGTGAGCACATGAGAGAAAATATTTTGTAGAAGCAGGAACACACCCCCACACCTGCTGTTTCTGTGGCTTTGTTTATACCAATGCTTTCTAAAGGTTATACAATAGGAAATGTTTGTCCAGTGTGCTTGCTCTGTCAAAGTGCTAGTGTAGAGTCAGTGGGTTAATGGAGACTCCCCCCTTCCTTAACTGTGTTATCCCATAGCCTTTTTAATTCAATCTGGTGAGAAAAGCGTACACAAACCCTCTATGCTCCGGCTTTACCATGGCATATTGCTCAAGTAATAAATCCTTTCAAAAGTACACAGTAGGAAACATTTCGATGTGAAATAATGGCACCCACGTCCTGTGCTGAATTTTTCCCTTTCCTCATTCTATGATGACTTAATATTGAGGCACCAGCAGCCTATTCAAGGGTAAGATTTATGATGGAGTCTGCCTGTTAAAACTGCAAATGCAAAACCCATTTTACTCTCAATATTTTGGTCTTATAATTTGAGTACTTAACACCCCCACTTATTTGCATTTCTTGCCCAAGAAATGGCATTTCAACACATATATTTTGATGCATATATACTTGATGCTGTAAGTAATGTTACATCTTGCCATCAGCGTACTAATAAAGAAGTACTACCAGTCATTTACCATGTGACAACTATTCAAAAACAGATATTTAACAGAATGCTCTGGCATTTTCACAGATTTGCTTACGTAATTTCTTGAAATATATCCGAAATTCACATATTCTATTCTTTAGCAGTAAAAGTGGGAGTTGTTTTCTTTTTTCAAATACATTGGCAAATGCTTACCCCAAAGTCCACCTTGAAAGTACTATGATTTGCATGTCACACTTCAAAAAAGAGGACATTTAGAATGTGATGATGAAGCCCACACATGAAACTGAAATAAGATCATAATGAGTCCCAGGAATCAGACGCAAAAGGGCTTGGGAAAATGCAATCAGGATGTTTTTGCTGAAAAAATCGCCATGTTTTCAGGTTGAACACAGAAGAAAAGTGTTGGATGTCAAATTAAGTGATTACTATGTAAATAAATCCAATACTTTGGATTTTTTTGCTGGGGAGCTGGGGAGGTTGTTAGTCTTGGGCTTGAACTCGGGGTCTGAGTATTGTCCCTGTTTGCTCACTAGCACTCTACCACTTTGAGCTACATCACCACTTCCAGTTTTCTGGTGATTAGTTGGAGATAAGAGTCTCTCAGAGTTTCCTGCCCAGGCTTTGAACCACAATCTTCAGATCTCAGCCCTTGAATAGGTAGGATTACAGGCATATCCCACCAGCACCCAGAAACCTGGGAATTTTTACAAACATACTACCTTTCATAAGCATACTATGTAAAATAACTACAGGTACTATATGTAATACAAAATAAGAAATACAAAATTAGGTCACCTCATTGTTCAAGACATTTAGTGTTGCTCTAAGCTAACTCTTCAGAATTATTACTTGCTCTCCAAAATGTGTATGAAAAGCTATATACATCATAAATATGTGGAAAGAAAAAATTTGACTAATTATAAATTCTATAACTTCTCCAATATTGTACATGACACTTAAATTTTTAATTTTCTTTTACTGGAAAAATAATCAAATATATGCCAGTTCATGAAATAAATATAATATACACTGAAAAATAAACACTTACCCATGAAATGAATATAATAAATTCATCAATTTGGATTTTTCTTTATCTAATCCTAATTTTTTCCCTTTTCTGAGGTATTCTAGAATTATCAGAAGTTATATCACTTTGTGTTCCTATTTTGATACACAATTCTAAATAATATGTTATTAATATGCAATATAATGTATTAATATTTTATTAGAACAAATGTAGGGGATGGCTATTCCTTTAAGACCTGGCTGCCAGCTGGCCCGTCCCACCTCCTTCCGGTTCAGAAACCCTAAGAGAAGCCAAACCAGCCCCCGCCTCTCGGTGGCGAGCACGTGTGTCATGATGTCGCTAGTTGACCCAGGAAGCGGAGCCAAGAGGTCTCTGCCTCTGAGGGAAGTTCTGTGACATCACAGTGATGGACACGCTCATTAGCCTATTGTTAGCACCTGGCCAGTCTCTCTCCTTTGCATGTCATTACTGGTATAAGACTGTTAGCCCCTCCCTCGAATAAACCAGACCGCCCCTCGAGGCTTCTCTGGGAGTCCACTGTCCTTGTCTTCCTTGGCAAGTATGGGGAAGGGGGCAGGGTGTCCCACAACCACATGCTGACTGAGGCTACTCATGGACCTCGTTTCCGCAGTCAATTCCTACTGGCCAGAGGATATGCGTTGAGGGTAGGGGACCACACGGAAAGGCAGACAGGCCCAGGACCTCCACCTGGACAGAGGTAGAGCTTAGCCCGGCAAACAGAGACCACACCTGACTTAATTAATGATATAATAGTTTCATCTGACCAGTGTTTATTCTAATTCTCCATTTCTATCAAAAACATTTTACAGTTATTTTGTTTAAAACACATCCACATACATCTCATTTTGTTGTTATAGCTCTTTAATTTTTAAACATAAGATGTTATCCTTTACATTTTTTTGTGTGCTGAATTTTTGCAAAAACATAATTCATTATCCTTCACCATGACCTTCAAGTCAAATCTGTCAGTTTGTTTCCTTGAAGTGTTACTTCACTTTTTCTTCTACCTGGGTACTTCTGATAAATTTTACAAGGCAATGGCATTTTGGCACAAAGGCCTCAAAGGAGAAAAACAGTGAGTCCTTGCCTTATTTTTAGGGATGCACAGATTTCATGCTGAAATCAGTTGGGATAGCCCAAACTACTGCCAAATTTCCTATACTTTCTTCCCTTTAAAGTTTCATCCAGTATTGATTGACATCTGTTATTTATTAATTGACAACATTATTAGTGGTTATAAAAATACTTATTTTGCAATTATACTACTCTGCCATCAGTACTCCAGTTAATTCCAAGAGTGAGATTTGGATTTTTGTGTGTTGTTGTTTATACCTTTTACATATTTGTTAATAACTTTAAAATATTTTATTTAATATTTTAATTAAATACAAATATTTTTGAAGTTTTGATGCTCTTATCTTTGGCAATAACTAGCTGTCTTTGGTTGTTGTTGTTGTTTTGAGGGATTTCTTTGCTTGTTTTTAGGTGCCAGCACTGGAGCTTGAACTCAGGGCCTCAAAACTCTCACTTCGCTTCACTTTTTCAGTGATAGCTGATATTCTATCACTTGAGGTGTGCCTCTAGTTTCCAACTTTTTACTGATTAATTGGAGATAAGAGTCTTGAGAATTTGTATACCCATGCAACATCCTCAGAAAGTAAGATTAGAGGAATGAGCCATTGGCCCTAGAAGATGCTCTCTCTCTCCCGCTCACTCTCTAGCTCACTCTCTCTTTCTCCCCTTTCTGTGTGTGTGTGTGTATCTCTCCCTCTCTGTGTCTCTATCTCTCCTTTGCTCCCTCCTGTTTCTCTCTATTTTACACATCCTAGCACAGTTCTTATATTTGTCTTTGTGGTTTTACAATGTATTTGTATTAAATGGAAAATAGATGCCCTGATTTTTTGTATTTTCTGTCTCAAACCTAAGACCAGAGGATCTTTGTTCCCTTTAATAAGGAATTTAAGTTACAGGGTAAAATACGCATAGTAGGCTTACATTACTCTTAAATGCATCCGATGGAGAATAAGCCATAAATATTACTGTGATTTTATACTTACAATCATCTATTTGTCAACAAACATAAACAAGCTTTTATTTATCTGTCACAGATTCATCACCTGTGTGCTGAAGTTCATATTTACAATTCATTCACTCTATGAAAATTTGTCCTAACACTATGCTTGTGTGCTGAAAGGAATTTTTATTGATCAGAATAACATACTTCATAGAAAAAAAGAATACAAATGTCTTTAGGTTAATAAAATATTGTGCTTTATTTTGAGTTATTACTATAGTTTTTATCAGTACACAATTATAACTAGCACAAAACTCAAAACAAAATGACAGTTTAATAAAAAACAATTAGGCAAAAATTACTGAAAACATACACATTAAATATATAACCCAGTGCAGAGCAATTTTGAGGACTTGATTAAAGACATTGTGAAACTGCTCAATTCAATTCACCCTCAGGAGACAATGCAAAGTAATACGTTTTAAGATGGCTTAGATTAATGCTTTTTTCTTATAAAGTAGAGAAGGTTGTAAAAGGGCAAAAAGGAACAGCACTAAACCATTCTTCATTTACTCCTTGCTTCCCAGATAGACAGCACTGAAGTAAGGTAAAAATGGCATTCTGTTCCCATTACTCTCCATATATTGATACTTGTTGAAAAAAACTGAGTCTCTCCAGGGTTATATGAAATCCAATTTTAACACCATTGATCAAAGCCATGAATATTAGCAAGGAATAAGGATTAGCAGTCATAAAAATTAAAGGATTCTTAAAGTAACATTGCTGATTATTATTAATTAGGAAAAAAATATATCATACAGGTCGCTAGGCATTCAAACACAGGGAGATCAAAGGAAGGATATTCTTAGGCAAAGAACACAAAAGTCCAAGAGTATGTGCATCTGATCATGTAGAGCCATATTTATCAAATGAACTTGAAGAAATGGAAATAAGAGATTTTGTTTCTATTTTTGCTTTCTTTTCTTTTTGTCTTATTTGTTCATTTATCTGTTATTGGGAGGGTAAGAGGGGACACAGAAATAATAGGGAAAAGGGTAATCAAATGTATCAGAGATACTCATTAGGCACGACACTGAACATGAACACAAGTTGGCAGGGTGAGGGGGGTCAGGAGGGAAAAACTGGGAGAAAATAAAGGAAGAGGTGACACTGTTCAAAAAGAAATGTATTCATTACCTGATTTGTGTAACTGTAACCACTCTGTATATCAACTTTACATTAAACATAAAAATATATTTTAAAAGATAAGATCCTATGATGTATGAAATGAGATGTATACACTTTTAGTATTTCCTTTATTTATTTCTTCTAATAGAAATAATAGAGTAGAAAAGGGAAATGACCGTCATTTGGACTTTTTAAAAGGTTGATCTCTACTAATAGAATATACTGTTGACATTAAAGTTTCCTTCATCACTGACTATTGAATATTTGAACTGAATTGCTTCTTATAGTTCCTTAGTGATACTCAAAAGTATTGAAGTGTTTGATATTTTTTCTGGATTAAGTCAATAATAGAATGATTCATGAAACAGCCTAATATAAATGCCTCAGTCATTCATGCCTCTCTCTTACACCAACAACCTTCTTCCCTTGCCCCTCAGCTCAACTCATTTCTCTGTCTCTGTCTCTCTATCTCTTTCCATATCTCTCGCCATCTCTTTCTCTCTCCATCTCTCCATCCCATGATTAATATTTTAAGGCATCTTTTTCCATTGGTCACTCTTCCTATGTTATCTGGCATTATAATTAGGTAGAAAAGTCAGACTATAGATTGCAAGTAGCTCTCCCCAAACAAAGCAATTGCATTATAATCTGGGCTTTTCTTTAACCATTGCCTCATTTTATGCGTTCCAAAATGTGAAGGTTTAACTAAGAATCCAACAGGACTTCTGCAGCACAGTAGCTTCAGTTGAGTCCTTCTAGAAATGTTTTATGAAGGAAAAGACTTTAACAAGCCTTGAAAATTGAGTACCTTTGGATCAACAAATCTGCCTTACTATAGCATTGTGTCAGGATCAGATCACAGGTCAACAAATAGTCTATAAAGATTCCTCAGCACACCACACAATGTGACAGTGAATATTTTGTGTTTCTTATTCTTAGATACAATCTCTGAAAGAAAATTAGTTTGTATATAGTGTCATATCCTTTTCATCACTTGCCTTAAGCTCCTCTAAAGAAATGTACTATGAGACTAAAAATTATTCCTATTCTGCTTTCCTCATAAGCTTATACATTTCTTTTTCTGCTTAACTTGTCATTGAACATATCAAATGAAGGTTTAGCTAGCTTATGATCTGTGGCTAGATTTTTTAAGAATAATATATTAGATGAGACTAAATAAATAACTAAACTATTTTTCTTCTCTTTTCTTGCCTTCTTACACTCATGTAACCAGAAGAATAGTTTACCGCAGGATTTGGATAGCTCTGAGAACAAAGAAGGTGTTAGTTATCTGATAAATATATGAACACTCTATTTTATTTTTTTCAAATTTTTATTATCAAACTTATGTACAGAGAGGTTACAGTTTCATACGTTAGGCATTGGATACATTACTTGTACTGTTTGTTACCTCGTCCCTCATACCACCCACCCGCCTCCCCCTTTCCCTTTCCCCCCATGAGGTGTTCAGTTCACTTACACCAAACAGTTTTACAAGTATTGCTTTTGTAGTTTTTTTTTCTTTTTTTACCCTGTGTCTCTCAATTTTGGTATTCCCTTTCACTTTCCTAGTTCTAATACCAGTATACATGGTTTCCAAAATACTCAGATAAGATTACAGAGATAGTGTAGGTACAACCACAGGAAGGTGATACAAGAACATAATGTATGCATTTTCTCAAAAATTTTTATTTGGTTTCTCAAGAACAGTCCTGGATTTTTTGTTTTTTGCCCAGTCCTGGGGCTTGAACTCAGGACCTGAGCACTTTCCCTGGCTTCTTTTTGCTCAAGGCTAACACTCTACCACTTGAGCCACCGAGCCACTTCTGGCTTTTCGTGGGCTTCATCCATGCAAGGCAAGCAATCTACCACTAAGCCAAATTCCCAGCCCAAGTTCTGATTAAGAGTAGACTTATGTCATGCATGTGAAAAGTAACAGATGTAAGCAGTGCACTTGGGTCATAAATAAAGTGTCTATTCTACCAAGTTATTTATGAAAAATCATCTAATTTCTACTGCTTTCACTTAATATACATAATCACTAATACTGTTGAATAACGAAACAGACTACACAGTTGATATATACATTGACTAGCACTTACTAGTATAACCTCTTTGTTTCACTCTTGAGGTTTGGGGATGCACTTCTGTGCTAGAGTGCTTACCCAGCATGCATGAGCTAGGTTTGATCACTAGCACTGTACATACAATAAAGTGCCTTGAATATATACGAGGCAAGCACACTACCACTAGGCCATATTCCCAGCCACCATGAAAATATATGTATAACATTTAAACAGTGAGGGAGGAATTTGACTAGATATGTGAAAAATAATATCTCAGGCAGTCTAAAGTGAAAGGCATCTGCTTTTATGTATATTCTGAGAAAACATAAACACTAAAATAAAAACAGTAAAAGAGCATAAACTATCAAAAACAAGTCTTTTTATTAAGTTAACATTCAGAATGTTGGGTTAATAAAGGAACCAGACAGAACATTAGTATTCATCACTCTAGCTCTTGATAGGTCTAAACGCAAAATATCTTAGTGATCTTGACAACCTTTAACTACTAGGAAAATCCCACAAGCTTTACAGTGATCCTTGTCTGGGTTTCAGATTCTCAGGAGAAATAATCTGAAATGACAGACATAGTTCCTGATTAAATCCTATCATCTCCTATCTCCTCCATGATCATCAAGGACAGTTGATGAGTAGCAACTAAAAATTATTTTTAAAAGACAGAGTACTAATAGCTCATCTGCATCCTTCTCACTGAACCAGCAATTCCTAGTTAGTAGAGTATGATAATATGGATTTATCTTTATATAGTTCTTAGTCTATAGTCTTCAGTCATTTGACATATTTTTGACATATTTTTATTTGAGCCATTTATCTGTTATAATACAAATGTTTCCATTTTGGGAAAAAGCAAAGCATATGTATATCATTAATTATTTAATTTTTTAATTGTCTCATGTCAAAAAATTACTGATTGTTAATGATAACACATATTGTCCAGATGTAAAGCCGTTGTTATGCCCCTTTAACAAGCACATCTTTCTCACTCATATATGTTTACATACTTATGAAGTCATCTTTTTCTTATATGAAAATACAATATAAACCCTATATTAACATGTATAAATTATCAAATAATTATGTTCATGTAAGAAATCTGAAAAATTGATATAACTTTTTTATTCAGTTATCCAAAAAATGCTTTCTGGTATCTTACCATGTACCAGATATTGTCAAGCACTGAATACAAGATGAATAAGGTATAATCTTTTTTCTCATCAGTTTATAGTATATAAAGTAAAAGTCAGAAAAAGTGTAGCAAACTATTATAATACTACAGTAGATGCACAACAAGGTCCTCAGGAAGAATCAGGTTTGTTTTTGTTTTTGGAGGGTCATTTGAAATATTTAAAAGTAATACTGAACAGGGCCTTAGAGAGTGAGAGCAAATGAACAGTGTTCCTTAGAACACTGGAAAACTGAGAAGGAGAACTAGGACCCAGCAACACTCTAAACAGAAACACAATATCCCAGTGTATTCAGATGAGATACAGTGATAGCAAGTACAACCACAGGAAAGGATACAAGAGGATCATCAACAAAAGAAGCTATGGTTTCACAAGGCATGTTGAAAGTAATTACAACAGTAATATAACACTCATTTCGATAACATGGAGTTCATTTCACTTAGCATCATCTTATGCATTCATAGGGGCATAGCTAATAGGCTCTTGTGAACCTCTGCTGTGACTAGCCTAAACCTGTGCTAATTATTCCCTATGAGGGAAGCCATAAAGTCCATGTTTCTTTGGGTCTGGCTCACAGACAGACAGGCTACACATATGAATTGTTTCTGTTCTATCTGAATGACATTTAAATGACAATCATTCTTTTCATTCTCTTCCTGTGCAAAATACATAGAAACAATATCTTAAGAAATGAAATTTTGAGGTCAAAGAGTTTTTAATTTTGTAGATTCTGAAAACATAGTCCCAAACTGTGTTTACTTTCTTCTTTTAGATTTTTCATTTTAATGAAATTCTAAATGTTGCAAATATAGTAAAAATCTATTAAATATAATTTGTGAAGTCCACGTGGAAAATTCTACTATGAGCCAAGTTAGAAAATAAAAGGAAAAAGGGGGAAGGTGTTGGTAAAATTCCATTTTCATTAAAAAACAGTTCATCTGCTTTGATCAGGAGTTACTTTATCATCCTATTTTTAAGACAGATTTCCTACATATTAATATCCATACTTATAATTTTCTTTGGTGAAAATCAAATAATAAACGAGAGAAGTGAAGGAGCATATGCATAAACTCAAACCTGAAGCAGATGTTATTAATGTTTTATTACCTAATGAAATAAAATAAATGAAGGTCACATTCCCTGTAATCAATGTCATATATTGATATATAGATAGGTAGATTACAGTTTTAAGAGATGACTCTTTAATGAGATTTATAAGTGATTCAGAAAAAAATACACTAACCCTCAAAGCCAACCTTCTTTGGGTGCAAAGCTGTCAGTGTAGTAGAAAGGTCAGTTTGCTGATCATTTTCAGTCTAGCGGATTATGAAGACATCCAAAACATCACAAGAGGATTTGAACAAAGGATGTGCTCTTTTACACAAAAAATAAAATTAAAATTAAAAAAAAAAAGCTGCCACCAGGCATTCTAGTCAACAAGGGACAGAAATATGGTTACATTGTGAATAACAGAATGAATGATAAGCTCGCAAAATCAATTTATACACTTTAGAAACTTTGGCACAATACAAGGCAATATCATGATATAGTATTCTTTCTGTACAAGAATAACATTGAAATAAATGATACAGCCATCTCATCCATTTCCATAATACATTCTTGCTTATTTAATTTCAAATGTAAATATTCTGCATTGCCAATTTTACTGCACAATAAAAAATGTTTTAACACAGCACTGAAAACCCAAATATGCATTAGTAATATATTTTTGAAATGTCCTCAATTGATATCATGCAGAAACCAGCAAAGTTTAAGGTGACCAAATTTAAAAGAGCCACGTAATGAAACTTCTCAGTAATAATAAAGTATGTGGCATGCAAAATGCGCTAGGCAAATGGTAAGGTTTTAACACAGCACTAATGATCTCGCTTGAGCCCAGAGTGAATTCAGCAATTAAACAATTATTTGTTAGATGCCAAGATCAAGTGAACGTCACCCTGCTGGATGTCCGGTCCTTGGCCAACACACTTTCCAAACACAGTGAGAAATTAAAAGCTTTCCTGATTGGATTAATAAAATACAGAGTGCTCACAATGAATGACAAGCTGGAACTACTGCAAAAGTCCAGCCTTGTTCTTAGTGCAAAGCTAAGGGAAGTTAAATACTCCAAAATATTCAGGCCAGTTTTCCTAACTGCATATATATAGCACCACAATTCCCATCAACAGTTTGCGTATGTCAGAGCTTAATATGAAGAAGTTCAGTAGCAATATTCTATCCACGTATTGCTTGCTTCAATGAAATTCATGAGTTTACACTGACTCACTTTCACCCCTAAAGAGATAAAAAGAGTGAAGCACCAGTGGCTCACACCTGTAATCCTAGCTACTCAGGAGGCTGAGATTTGAGGATCACAGTTGAAAAGCCAGCTTAGGCAAAGTTCATGCGTCTCCTTATCATCTCTAATAAGAACTACTTAGAAAAAGCCAGAAGTTGCTCTGTGGCTCGAGTGGTAGAGTACTACCTTTGAGCACTAGCTTTGAGCACAAAGAGGCTCAGGGCTAGCAACCAGGCCCTCAGTTCAAGCCTCAGAACCATCAGAGGGGGGGGGGGGGGGGTAGGGGAGAGGGAGAACAACAAAAATGCAAATATCACTGCTTACATTGATGAAACAGACTAGAAAACCTTAGTAACCCGATCAGTTTACAGAGAGAGCAGCTACTTTGTTTGACTTATGAAATTTTCCAGCCATTACAGTGGTAC
Organism: Perognathus longimembris pacificus; assembly: GCF_023159225.1. Lineage (NCBI taxonomy): Eukaryota > Metazoa > Chordata > Mammalia > Rodentia > Heteromyidae > Perognathus > Perognathus longimembris. The sequence continues at coordinate 33,729,951 of NC_063165.1, read as the reverse complement.
TGTGCCTTCTGGAATGAGTTTAGGTCAGCCCTCATGACTTGAGACTGCTGCTCATCTTTACTGAGTACTAACCCTTTGTGCTGGATTCTAGAGAGTCTCACCTTATAGCACCCCAACCAAATCCATTCCTAACCAGGGAATAGTCAAATCATAGAAAAAAAAATTTTTTTCTTCATGGTTATTTTGTTCTAAATAAGTACTCTACTATGATTTTTGTTTTCTCATGGTTATTCTTAGAGTATCTCCATGGGGGAAAAAAACTATTTTCACTGCCTTTCCAGACAAGGAAATGAAGGTAATGAAAGAGTCAGTTGTCTTTCAAAAACAGTTTAAAAAGGCAGGGCCAAATGTGAAGACCAAAGTGTGGATCATGTCAACATCCTATATTTTAAATGTTTTTCTCCTTTAACTAGCACATTCTATATATCTGTATAAATAATTAGACTTGATTTCAGAGTTAATATAATTTATTTTATGAAATTTATTTGGAGTTTTTCAAGTAATGTAAAACAAGCTAACAGTAATTTACAAATAATATAAATCAGTGGATTGAGCCAATTAAAAGCTGTTGATATATCCATGGTTACTCTATGTCAAATCTTTCAAAGACATTATTCAAAATTATAATAAGGCTTCATAAGGTGTAATACCTGCTATAAACCAATAAAGTAGCACTCTTAGAGGTCATTAGAAAAAAAATCAAGCTCTTTAAAATTCATCACATACACAGGTGTCTTTTACAAAAAATAGCCTTCACCCCACCCATTTGAAATGCCCTATAAATCAAAGCTATATGTAATCTTAACTTTTTTTGCTTTCTACATCTCTACCAGACTATATTTATTGCTAAAAATTAAACTTGAGATATTATAATGGTAATAAAAGTGTCATGTAGGATTTGCTTATGTACTTTTAAATGATATTAAAAGTGAGTTGTAAACTGGACTGCATAAAAGAAAAATGTGCACAGCTATCGATCTTCCTTAAATGAGAGTGCTTTGCTGTTTCTGTGGTAGGAAGACTTGCCACAGAAATGTAGACAGCTCATTAGTGTCCCAACTTATGATGAACTGGCCTATTTTTAGACAATTAGAGTTAAAAATCCTTGGAATCTTTAGAATACTACTACAACATTCACTATAAACGGTTAAGTAAATTTTTGACCTTGGATTTTGGGTTGAATTCATGCAAACAAAGAAAATGGGTTGAGTGTATATATCTGAGGAATTCAACCAAAATGCTGACATCAAGAACATACTGAGGTTGGGGGGAGGAGGAAGGGGTAAAATGAGGGAGGAAATAGCAAATTGGATAAGAAATGTACTCACTGCTTTACATATTAAACTGTAACCCCTCTGTACTTCACTTTGACAATAAAGGGGGGAAAAAACATACTGACAAGTGAATGCTTTTCTCAAGGGTCATAATGTTACTCAAATTCAAACAAACAAAAAAACCTTGATATGATCTCAATTTTCCATTTCCTTTTATCTGTGTGGCTATAACGCAAACTCGGTCATTCTCATGTAGTCGATAAAGAATGACAGATGATATACAATAGTCTTCTCAAAAATTAATTTCACTCTCAGGGAAGTAAAGAAAATAGATTTTTTGTGATTGGATCTGTGGGTTTTTTATTTTTTCATTGTATATGAGTTATCATGATTCTTTTCTATATAGAATTATCATTCAGTAGGCAGTAGAAAGTGTTTCTAAAAATAATCAATGTGCCTAAATTTAAATGAAGAAGTAAAATTCGTGTTCCCAGCAATTGAATCCCAAACAATTCCCACAGGAGTAACACTATGAATGTTTAATTTTACTTGTGCAGCAGTTTTAAACAAATTGTGGCGGTAACGTGTCAGTCCTGAAGTTGGATTCTTTTTCTGTTTAACTGTGAACTATAACCCCTTGGTGATTTTCTACTTCTTGTTGAATTACTTGTTCCTATTTCAATCATCTGGGTTACATTACAAATATGAAAATAACATGCACATATTGATACTTATCATTTGACTGTACATGTCCTCAATATTCCTCACCAGAAGACCTAACAGTTTCTGTTTTAGGTTTGGGAAATTCTTTCCATATTTGGTTTGGGAAATTCTTTCATCTTTAAACCTTACTTTCTTGTTCTTTAACCCACTTTATATTTTCATTTTTTTCTATTTATTGTCAAAGTGATGTACAGAGAGGTTACAGTTTCACGTGTTAGGCCTTGGGTACATTTCTTGTACTGTTTGTTACCGCCTCCCTCATTAGTACTCACTCTGCACTCATCTCAATCTTCACAGATTTTGTTCTGGAGGAATAACTAGAAATACCTAGTATTTAGACCCTACTCTGCTATATCAACCAAGGCACATCTTGGGGAAAGGCACTTTATATCTTTGAAGAACATTGTCCCACCTACAACTCAAAAGGACTTTAAAGGCCACATTATATAGATACATGGGTGAAACATATGCAATACTACTAGTATCAATAAGATCCCAGCTGGAAAACCTTGATGTATCTTTTTTTAAAAATTAAGAAATTGAATTATCTTGTTTTCTTTCATTATGAAATAAAGAAAATAGACTTAAGTCCATCTGAAAAATATACAATTGAGTACTTATACAAATTTTTATGAACTAGGTCTATTGTAAGTACTGGAATATTGAGAATCTATAAGATACTCTTATTTGAATTCTGCATAGATTTTTAAATGTTTTCAAGTAAGTAGTAGTACCTGGATTTCTTGTCATTGTTAAATGCATGCCACAATGTCATGCTTTTAAAGTTTTTGATTTAGCAGCTCTTTCACCTAAAATGTTATAAATAATTAGTGTCACAAACTTAATGATATATCAGTAATGATATATTCTTTAGGCACCTTTGATTGAGTTGAACCACTTATCTTTGGTTAAAAAGTAAAGAATACAATCAGGAAACACAACATCAAAAATTGAAGTGGCTGGGGATATAGACTAGTGGCAAGAGTGCCTGCCTCGGATACACGAGGCCCTAGGTTCGATTCCCCAGCACCACATATACAGAAAATGGCCAGAAGCGGCGCTGTGGCTCAAGTGGCAGAGTGCTAGCCTTGAGCGGGAAGAAGCCAGGGACAGTGCTCAGGCCCTGAGTCCAAGGCCCAGGACTGGCCAAAAAAAAAAAAAAAATTGAATTTATCTATTTTTAGCACAGACATTTTTTTCATAAAATGTAAGGGGCAGTATATAAGTTCAATATGAGTTAATTCACAAAGCAGACACATTCGATTATGGTTTAAACAGGCTTGTCGGTTGTCAAGTCAAGTGAAAAGTAGTGGATTTAAGATGGTTAGTTGTCATTGTAAACTTGTCATAATCGAGAGATATATAGTAGATTAGCAAAGCATATCTTTATGTGTGCCTATTTTAGTACTTTGTATGTCCCAATCAATGAATTAATCATTTTATCGATTCATGATATGATGGCAATGATGGGAAGTGGTGGAAAATAGCAGGTCTAACCACGTGGGAAGGAAGAGGTCAGTAGAAAAATGCCCTTAGTCATAAAACTTGTCCAGTTGGCCTTCTATACTCAACCTGTCTTTGCCCTCTGGCCACAATGAGGACCACTCTGTTTTGCTATACTCCACTTGCCATGATGCACTGAACCCTCCGGAACCATGATCCACAATAAACTTGCTCTCTTTTAAGTTATTTCTTTCTTGTGGGTCATAGCCTGATAATACAGAAAACTGTACCAAAAAGTGGGATGATCGTTGTGCTTAAACATCACCATATGGTACTTAAGCCTTTGGCACTGATGTGTGAAAGGAATTTAGAAGAGTTTGGGGAAGCAGAATATAAAAAGCCTACCCTGCTGTAAGAAGAGCTTAATCATCCGTGGTGGCAGCTCAGAAGAATAGAATGCCTACAGGAATATGCAGAGTGACAGCTATACTCAAGATATTTCAAATGAGAATGAAGGCTCTATTGGAAACAGGATTAGGGCCCATTCATGTAACATTCTGGCAAGGAATTTGTCTATATCTTGTCTATGTCCAGAAATGTTGAACGAAGCTGAATTTAAAAGCAATGATCTAACAAATTTAGTGGAGGAAATTTCAATAAAGCACAGTATTAAGGCTGTGGTATTGATATTGCTAGATGATTCTAAAAGCCTTATAGTGAAAACTAACAACAAAGAGAACAGGAAGAAGAGTTGGAAAACATGTAGCCTAGCCAGAAAAAGAGCACACTTAAAGTTGAAGCAAAGATGGTTTGTTTGCTAAAAGAGATTAGAACCATTAAGAAGAAAGCAAAAACTTTGCCTTGAGACAATAGAAAAGATGCTTTGAAGACATTTCAAGAATTGGCCAGACACACACAACCATTCAGACTTCCGTGTACACAATTGTAAGTTCATTTGATAGACTTTCCCTTGAGTACAAAGACATTTCTGGGATTGGGGTTTAAAGTAGCAACCTAGGACTGGCCACAAAAGCATTCTCATATGCTCAGTCACTCAGAGACTCGTGGTTTTCATGGCCCAAGAATACCAGACGCTGCTTGAGCTGGCACATACCCTAGCATCAAGCACCACATACACGCATAGTTAGTTTTGTAGACATGAAGAGTAGAAGCTTTATAGGGTCATGGAGGCTTCCACCAAGATTTCAAAGGAAGTCCTGGTAGGCCAATGGTTTGAAGAGTCAGGATCCCTTACAAAATCCTTGAGGACCCGATTTATGAAGCTGTGAGAGTTAAGTCTAAACCAATGATGCTATTGATGCCAGGATACAAAGCAGCTGCCAAGGAGAGCCACAGGCAATGGACGGAGCCATCTGAAGGATGTAAATGACAGGGAAACAATAAGAAGGGATAGCCAAACCCATTACATCTCACTGCAAGAACGTACTCCATATGCTAGACACCGAGCTGCAGAATACTTGCTCTGCTTGGTTTTTGTCTTGCTTTGTCCCAATCCTTTCTTGCTATTCTGCTATCCCCTCACCTCCACCACCACCACTCCCCACCGCCCTTTTGTAGTTGGAATATTTACTCTGTGGAAATAATTTTCTCTTTGATTTGCTAGAGACACAGATGTAAGTATTTGCTTTGTGCTTCAGAGAAGATTTTTAAAGTTAGACTTTTAAAGAATATTGGAATCATTGAGACTTTGGCAACTGGTAGAGTATTATGGTTTAAATATGAAACATCTTCCACATTCATGCACACTGTGTGCTAGGTGTCCAATTGTTGTTGCTATCTAGGGAGTTCTAGAAACTTTTGTAAGTGACACCTGGCTAGAGGAATTAACTCACTGGGTATATGAGTCTTTGAGGATAGCTGTCTCTGGCCCATTTTGCTCTCTCCATTTCCTGCCCCAAAGCTTCCTAACAAGCTCCCACCACCATGATATTCTGTCCAGTCACTTGGGACAAAGCCAACCTAGAATAGAACTTTCAAAACTGTGAAGAAAAAGCAAATCTTTCTTCTCTTAGGTTGTTTGTGTCAGGAATTTTGTTAAAGCCTTCAGAAAGGTTGATGAAATATGCTAGCCAGTGGACTATACATCAACGTATTCCTAAAGCCAAGTATGGTGTCTCATGCTTTTAATTCTAGCTACCTGGGAGGCACAGGTGAGAGATTCCATTTTAGTCCATCCCAGGCAAACCATTTATGAGATTCTATCTCAACCATTAAAAGCTATGTGAATGAATATATCTGTTATCCCAGCTACAAATGAAAAATAAGTAGGAAGAAGGAAGACTAGACCAGCCCAAGCAATAACTGATCCTATTTAAAAAAAACAAAAACAATAACTGAGACAAGTAAACAGGGTGGCAGCTTACAGGCTTGGATTTAATAGTAGAGTGCCTTCTTAGCAAGTGTGAGAACTTGAATAAAAACTCAAGTACCAGAACATCATCATCATCATCATCATCATCATCATCATCATCAATTTCTGATATCTGAAAAAGACAGAATAGCAGGTCAAAGAAAAATAAGCCTGACTACAAATCAAAGAAAGGTTGGACAAATGGGACTGCATCAAACTGCAGAGCTTCTGCACGGCAAAGGACATAGCTCGCAAGATAAACAGAAAGCCCACAGACTGGGAGAAGATCTTTACTGGACATTCAACAGACAAAGGCCTCATCTCTAAAATATATGCAGAACTAAAAAAATTACTTTCTTCCAAAACAAAACCACAAAGAACCAATAGCACCCTCATCAAGTGGGCTAAAGACTTACAAAGAAACTTCTCTGATGAGGAAATGAGAATGGCCAAGAGACATATGAAAAAATGCTCTACATCACTGGCCATAAAGGAAATGCAAATCAAAACAACATTGAGATTCCATCTCACCCCAGCAAGAATGTCATATATCAAGAAAACTAATAATAACAATTGTTGGAGGGGATGTGCCCAAAAGGGAACCCTACTTCATTGTTGGTGGGAATGTAAACTGGTTCAGCCACTCTGGCAAGCAGTATGGAGATTCCTCAGAAGGCTCAATATAGAACTCCCCTATGACCCAGCAGCCCCACTTTTGGGTATCTATCCAAAAGACCACAAACAAAATCACAGTAATGCCACCAGCACAACAATGTTCATCACAGCACAATTTGTCATAGCGAGAATCTGGAACCAACCGAGATGCCCCTCAGTAGACAAATGGATCAGGAAAATGTGGTACATATACACAATGGAATTTTATGCCTCTATCAGAAAGAATGACATTGTTCCATTTGTAAGGAAATGGAAGGACTTGGAAAAAGTTATACTAAGTGAAGTGAGCCAGACCCAAAGAAACATGGACTCTATGGCCTCCCTTATTGGGAATAATTAGTACAGGTTTAGGCAAGTCATAGCAGAGCATCACAAGGCCCAATAGCTATACCCTTATGAACACATAAGATGATGCTAAGTGAAATGAACTCTATGTTATGGAAACAACTGTTATATCACAGTTGTAACTACTTTCAACGTCCTATGTGTATCTGTAGCTTCTATTATTGAGGATGTTCTTGTATCACCTTCCTGTGGTTGTACCTACACTATCTCTGTAATCTTATCTGAGTATATTAGAAACCGTGTTTATTGATATTGGAAGTTGGAAATTCAAAAGGAATACCAAATTTGAGAGACACAGGGTAAAAAAAGAGAAACAACTACAAAAGCAATACTTGCAAAACTGTTTGGTGTAAGTGAACTGAACACCTGGGGGGGTGGGGGAAAGAGGGGAGGGAGGAAGGTATGAGGGACAAGGTAACAAACAGTACAAGAAATGTATCCAATGCCTAACCTATGAAACTGTAACCTCTCTGTACATCAGTTTGATAATAAAAATTTGAAAAAAAAAAAAGAAAAATAAGCCTGAAAGAAATGGCTATTCATATAGAAAAAAATAAAATTAGATTATTATCTCTTAGTATATAAATAAAAGAGAAACAATGATTAAAAGTTAAGAACAAGGAAAAATCAATTTCCCAAGTGAAAAACAAAACCTCTCAGAAATAATACAATACTTGATATATTAGTTAAATGAATATGAAAAATGTCTTCATCAATCCAGCCTAAAACAATGCCACGTACTTGAAAAAAATATTTGCTACACATCTTACTGACAAAATAGCTTACAAAATATAAAATAGCTACACATTAAAATAGTAAAAAAGGCAAGGAATTTAATGCCATTTCATAAAACAAGCATAAACATTAAAAATATGAAATGGTATTCTAAATAAATAGACAAAAAATGTAGCTAAACTTCAAAATGAAGTGTCATTTGATAAACTTCCAGTCTAGAAAACTTAATCAGTAAGACAAAGTCAAATGTTGGTAATGTGTCTGACACTTAGGACCACTAAGACTAAACATAAACAGGAAATTATGTATGTTCTCCCTAACAGATCATCAATAAGAAACCAATATAACAACAGTACATTAAAGCTACAAAGTTGAAAAACAAAACTTTTTTAAAGAACAATACTAAAAAGAAGTTCTAAAACCAAGAGAAGATGAAAAGAGAGAGGAGAACTTTAAAACTTCTGTTATCTGTAGCTTTAACCATTAATAAGTACATCCAAACTCCTTGCAATAATGTCATAAAGTTTGGCACTGAAGGCCTATTTACTTGTTAAAATATCTTTGGGTTTGAGCCAAAAAATATGAGACATGCTAAAAGTCAAATAATGTATATACAGTCTGAAAGAGACAACAGAAATGTCATATATAAACCCAGATATAACACAGATGTTGGAATTCTCAGATAGGGAGGATAGGCAAGGCTGAAAAACAGATGTGTAATGTCAGTCTGGACACAAGAACTCTGCAATAAGTTCTAAAGAAAATTCTAAAGATAAAAAAGCACAATAAAGGTGAATAATAATACATAAGCAGTTTTTTCCTAGACTCTATAACAATGAGGAAAGAATAAAAATATGAAGCCTGTTTCAACTGGATGGTCTGTTTTATAATTTATTTATTTATTGTCAATGGGATGTAGAGGGGGGTTACAGTTTCATGTGTAAGGTCATGAGAATTTTTCTTATCAAGCTTGTTACCTTCTCCCTCATTTGACGTTTGGGTAGATGCCCAAAAGTGGGGCTGCTGGCTCCTAAGGAAGCTCTATGCTTAGCCTTTTGAGGAACCTCCACACTGCTTTCCAGAGTGGTTGAGCAAGTTTACACACCTACCAACAGTGTAGTGGGTTCCCTTTTGGTCACATCCCTACCAGCATCTGTTATTAGTTTTCTTGATAATCTTTTATGTACCAGCATCTGTTGTTATTAGTTTTCTTGATAATCTTTTATGTAGAAAAAAAAAACTAAAGAATTCATGAAAGCACTGTTGCAACAGATAAACTAGTAAAGTTCTAGAACACAATAATCACCTACAGAAAAGCAACAGTATTTTTAGACACTAGTAATGCCCTGGCTAAAAATCTAGAAGACATGTCTAGTAGACATACATAAAATACAAAAACTATTAGACTTCCCTAGTAGACATACATAAAATCCCAGGTTCAATATCTCAGTTTAGATACAACTACGATGACTAATTTTTTAAATTCCTGTGTGAAATATATTTTATGCTTTTTCTTTGTTTCTGAAAAACAGTTTTCATTTCATTTTTGTTGAAATTAAATTTGTATTCTTAATGTAGCACTTCAGAGGTGTTCTGTAAAATCACTAAATTTGTGATTTAACAGGAACAGTAAAACAAAAATATCTTTAGAAAAATACAACCTTTAGATAAAGAAGATTTTAAAAAAGTATCAATAAAGAAAATGTTGGAAGTTATTTTAATTTAAAAATAAAGAAAATGAAAGGAACAAAATCCTATCACAAATAATCATGCCTTGATGCATAATTTCCTAAATCTGAGAAATCATGTCTTACATAAGATTTAAATGACACTTACCATATTATCATTGAACATATTTTCTCCCTTACTTTCTGATTCTGAGCACCTCAAAATTGTTATAAGAGGTTGACTAAGTTATTCTATCTTTCAGTTTATGTTTTCTTACTCTTTCTGGCTAACTACAGAAATGTCATAATAAAATGCCTTTGTACAGTTAATATGCATAAGAAAAAAAAAGAAATACATTTTACTTCACTGTCATGTACAGTTATGTTAGCTTGAAATTTTATTGATTAAATTGGAAATTTTAATATTAGAAATGTGGTACATTATCTTGTTATTGAAGGTATTAAAGTTTAATTTTAGAATTGCACTTGTGCTCATTTTTAATTTTCAGGAAAATATTGGTGTTCCATTGTTTATCATACATTTATTTCTTTTTTAATTTTTAAAAATTTGTTGCCAGTCCTGGGGCTTGAACTCAGGGCCTAAGCACTGTCCCTGGCTTCTTTTTGCTCAAGGCTAGCACTCTACCACTTGAGCTACAGCACCACTTCCAGCTTTTTCTGTGTATGCATGCTAGGCAAGCACTCTACTACTAGGCCACATTCCCAGCTCCTTAATTTTTTTAAATTTTTATTGTCAAGGTGATGTACCAAGGGGTTACAGCTACATACGTAAAGCAGTGAGTATATTTCTTGTCAAATTTGGTATCTCCTCCTTCATTTTTCTCCCACCTTCCCTCATCCTCAATTCCCTATCCCCTCCCCACAAGTTGTACAGTTGGTTTAGAGCATATTGTCTTGTAAATATCGTTGTTGCATTGGTTCGCCTTTTACTCTGTCTCACCATTTTGATGTCCCTCTTCACTTCCCTAGTTCCAATAAACATGTATACAATACCTACAGTATGGAAATCAAATACAGTGACAACAGGGGTAGAACCACAGGGGAAAAAAAAAAAACAAAAGAAAAAGGTATGATTTCACATTGTACATTGAAAATAACAACATTGGTAAACCACTTTTTTCCATAATTTGGAGTTTATTTTGCTTATTTTATATTTATATCTTGTGATTCCATTTTTAAATTGGGACTCCAATTGTTCAATATAACTTCTCCTCCTGTTTCCCTATGGCTTTTTGATTTTTAATATCTTTCATTATTTTGAATGAATACTGCTTTTTGGAATTTCATCAACAGGAAGAATTTGGAGAGTTGGTTTAAAATATGTCACCACTCAAAAGCATTTACATTTGGTTTCTTCAAATTCTTATGGAAAAACATGGAAAATTTTTGGTTTTGCACTTTTTTAAAAATTATTTTTGTTTCAAGATGAAAGGGATGGTACTTCCCTATATTAAGATCCCACTGGCTTCAAGTTTGCCTTCTTTCTTCTCTAGCTTCCCAAGTATTGGCATTATTTTTTTTGTACTTTATAAAAATATGTTTATTTATGGTGAAAGTGATGTACAGAGGGGTTACAGTTGCATACATAAGGCAGAGCGTACATTTCTTATTCAACTTGCTAACTCTTTCCTCATTTTCCCCAGCCTTCCTTACTCCCCATTTCTCTCCCCTCCCCATGAATTATACAGTTACTTGGAATACAGCATATAGTTTTATAAGTATTGCTGTTGCATTGGTTTGTCTTTCATCCTTTGTATCTCCATTTTGATAGTCCTCTTCCCTTTCCTAGTTCCAATACATGTATATACAATATCCAGAGTGCCAAAGTCAGTTATAAGGACATCATCAATAAAACCATGGGGAAGAAAGACAAAAGAAAAAGGCATATTTTCTCAGGGTATGCTGAAAAAAACAACAGTGATAAACCACTTGTTTTCATAACAGAGTTCATTTTGCTTAGAATCATCTTATGTGTTCATATGTACATAGCTATTAGGCAATTGTGATCTGCTAGCATTATCCTAGATGTGTACTGATTTTTTGTACTTTTTTTTACTTTTCTGGTACTAGGGATCAAACCTAGGACAATTGTTTTGTACTTTTAAAGAGGAAAAAAAGATATGAACCCATTTATATGATTATGAAAGTCTAGCTAGGGAGAATTTTTTTCAGTGTCTGCTAATGATGACACATCAAGAATGATGTAATCTAGATTTTACTGGGAAGTATGATAATGAATGTAGTCCAAAGAAATGTATACATGTCCTGAGGAAAAATGTACTAGGATAGGGTATAACCAATAACAGAACAAAAACACTATATGCTGAAATCTTCAACATTTTTAAGTGCTGGATTTAACGCAAGATTCACAAGTGTTAGGCAAGTGTTTTGCCACAGTGCTACACCTTAGAATATAACTTACATGGAAATACTTATATTCATACATAAAGTGGTAACAATAATGTACACTTAAATATGTAGATCACTGTCATGGTGATTTCAAGTGAAGAGAGCACAGTGGTCTTAGAGAGGCTGTCATGGGCTTTTAAAAAGCAAAGGTCTGTACTGGAAAACTGAGAGTAGAAAAGGAGGTAGGAAGGAGGAAAGTAGGGAAGGGAGGGAGGGAGGAAAGGGGTGGGGAGGAGGTTGGGAAGTAGGATAATATACGTATCTAAAGGTTAAATCTAAAGTTGACAAATGTCAGACAAAGCTAAACAAACAGTAATAACTTGATCACTTTCTTTGCAGTTACTCAACAGTCCTATTAAAAATAATGAGTTCTTCCTTGAAATATGTCAAATGACAGTCCGGATTTCCCTGAAGAGCACTGCCTTTATATAGTCTCAAGCTCTTATCCCAGGGGAAAAAAAATTCTTCATGCCCAGCATGGTTACCTCATTTAGTGCCCTTTGAGAGCTTTTTCAGGTAGGCAATATGTCACACACAGTTTGGTTTGTATACTCCAAACGTCACTGAACAAAACAAATCCATTCAGGAAAATAGCACTGAAGGGATTAGAAACTGCTAAGGGTAGGATCATTCTAAGAAATGGAGTGGCTCAAGCTTTGCTTTCTTTCAGGGTCTGGGAAGGAAATACTTTTATAAATGTCAGGAAGAGCTAAAGAGAAGAGCTAAGGCAGATATCGGTGGTAGAGATACATGGGTGAAAATAGTGATTAGGACTGTGTTTTGCTATAACTTTCTGGAAAATAGATACTAACTTCATTGTGGGGACATTTATACTACAAAACCAGCAGATGTGTAAAATCAATTGCCAGTATTGTTTTGAAAATATACAGTCATTTCTTAATAATTAGATCATTACAAACATCGGTATAATCAGGTCTTCATATGATCAAAATAATCAGTCATGCACTTTTCAGTTAGTTTGCAGAACAGCCACGGGAATAGACTGGCTTGCAAGCTAACACTGTACAACACCAGCATCGCAGTGAGAATGAAAAAGTTGTCTAGTATAGCTTTCTAGAAGTTAGATGTTCTATTAAATAACACTGGCGGGACACAAAATGTCACAGATGTGCCATCCATGTCACAAGTCTAGCTCCCTCAAACCTCTATATGTCAGGAAAAAGAACAGGATTTTGTTGTTCTTGTGGTGCTGGGGGAGTTGTTTGTTGTTGTTTTTCTAAGTGAATCCTTTCTTAGTAAACTTTACTCCTGGAGAGATATGATGGCTACTCTTAAGTGAAGCTCTCGCATCCTGTAGAAGCAGCTAACCTAGCTATTTTCCCACAAAATCCTTGGGCATGTAGACTGTATAACACTAAATCTTACTATTAACAATAAAAATATGGAAGACTATGGATAACTTGGAAAAAGTCTGAGTCAGATCCCATAAAAATGTACAACAAAAAAATTGTAGAACTCTTACGTACTAAGGGTTAATGCTGGTTACCAGGAAAAGAATTTTATAACAACTTATACATTTTCTATGGTTTTCCTAATGAGAGACTTTAATTAGTCAATAAATTGTACTGATTTTCCTTGGAATTTAATTTTATTATACAGGGAAACATTGGTCTGCCTTATTTAGTGGTGGAGAAAAAAATAGGACATTTAATTTAAAATGTGATAGGGCATTTCTTTTTCCTGAATTAGACAATGCAGTGCCCACAACTAAGTACAGACTTTGCCTCTGGGAAATTCAGCATCACATGTGGTTTATGGAAATGCTTCCCTTCTCTCCCTCATTTGTGACAGTCTCTTTCTTTTCTCTCAAATTCATCTGTTCTTGTAGACATAGAGCTGCTTATTGTGTTTCAGCAGCAGCAAGTTGGAAGTGTTATTCATTCCCATGCGTTTCATTACCAAGACTTAACAAAATTTTACAAATTTTTGTCTTACAGGTAAGAATTTACAGAGACAAGAACAAGAAGGAAAGAAACACTGAGTTTATTGCTGACATTATCTAGAGGTCATCTTACAAGGAATCTTTACCATAAAATCACTTAGAGTTTGAGAAGAAAAGATAAAAGTTATTATACGAAATTGGTGAATACTCGTGTGAAGATAAGCAATGATTCTTCAACAATAGCTGCATTCTTTTATTGGTCAGTGATAGTGAGGATGGTACAGGCGCTAATGAAGTACATTTCTTTGTAGAAACTAGACTTTTACCCACTCTAGACACAATTTCTCTACTCTAAAAATTAATTCTCTGGTATTTGTGGTAATTTAAAAGAAAGGATAGGATATAGCAATAAACGATTTTAATGGATTCTTAACAGCATAAATTTAGTTGAAGATTCTTGGCTTTTGGAAAGTTTCTCTAATGTGTTTTCTCAGTGTAAATAATAAAAAAAAACTATTAATCATAACTCTTCCAGTCAGAAAACTGATGTGATAATTTTTAGCCTAGAATAACCTACCTGTTTCATAATATTTTGTTTGTAGAAAGTGTAATGAAAAACTCTGAGGATATAATAAAACTTTTTTTCTTATTAAAAAGATAAATTTTATTCAAAGGTTATATGAAGCCTCTGGAAATTTGATACTAAAACTCATTTGCAGACAATTGTTTCACACTCCTGACCTGCATGCATATAAATTTATTATGGTTAGCTATTTATTATTTTTGTGTATTTGTGTATACTTTCTCTCACAAACACACATACATATATACACACATATAGATAGAGAAAAAACGCTATCAAGCTATATAATTTCCTGGTTTTATAAAAATAGATTATGCTTTTCCCCCAAAAGAAAAGAAAGTCCCAAGTTGTAGTCTAAAGTTCTTGTGCACATCCTGCAGGTACTATTATATGTTGTGATAGAAGATATATTTGTTGTACTCTTTGCCATATCTAAAATTTTAATTTTCCATTGGAAAACCTCTGAAGTCTGTCTAGGATAGTTGGAAGTGTGTTTCTAATTGCTTTTTCTGTGCAAAAAACGATGCAGTAGATTATCAACAGCAGGACTATTAATCATCCATCTAAGTGCAGCTTCTCTTCTACATGCAATATTTATAAGTATTTCTATACTCCTGGTTAATGCTAGCAATCAATGCCTACTTGATGCCAAATGACATAATTGTCAAATGCCTGAAACTCATCAAGAGATAGGTTTATTCCTAGTGTATCTCGTAGATTACTACAGAGAGAGAATCCTTTTCAAAATTTCCATTAAGAGAAAATTGTCCAATTGCATTTTTCTTGTAGATTGAGAGTCCCTTTATAATGATCTATTTTCTTACACTGACAATACTAACCAAATAAGAACAGATGGGTTTTTTCTACCTCTCTACTTATATGAATGTAAAATTTTAGTAATGCTGAGATTTAAAACAAACTTGCTGACCTTAGAGAAGTTTAGCTGAGTCTGCATCAATATGCAAATATGTGAGCATGCCCTCTGTTATTTTTCTTATTGTGTTATTTTTCTAGAAATATAAATAGTATTATTATAATGACATTCATTAACCACTGTTCACCTTTTTCTTACTTCTTTTAAAAACAGTTTGGAGAATGAAGTTTATACAAGGCACTTCAGTCAGCAAAAAGTATTATGGATTTTCCTTTCATATATTTGAATATTAAACAAAATGTGGAATTTTAAAGAAATATTTTATGTTTCAAATTGTTTCAATTGTCTTGACATATATAGAATAAGTTCATATGCATGTAATTAGTATTTATTACACTCTTAATTTGAAATACTTGGTTGTCAGACTTAATCTTTGACTGTTAACATTTATCTACAGGCTACAAATCAAAATAATTTGCTAAACTATACTCATTTATCAATACATGTAAGTTTTTGCTATATATATACCATGCCAGTTTCTGTTAATACTGAAATTTTCTGTTTTCAAAATTTATGTTTCTTTGGGGGAAAAAGTAAACTATAGAAAATTCATCATCACTATGCAAGTGCCACTTAAGAGATCATCATGGAAGGGCTTTGGGAATTCAGAAACCACTGTAGATGGAAAGTGATCAGAGGATGGGTTCTGGGAGAAGTTCTGGAAGAAATTATTGGAATTCAGATAAACAAGGAGGTGGAGTGAGATGAGAGAAAGACTGCAAGCAAGAACTTGAGGGTAGAAATGATTTGCAGAACTCCCTAGGAAGGTCAAGTGGGAGGGAAAAGGGAAAGAAATGGAGAGAAAAGGGAGAGAAATATGTCTGGTGCAATTACTGGAATGTCTGCAAGTATCTTTACAATGGCAGGAAGTGAGAAGATTTTACACACAGAATATTGAACTTCAGATTTCAGAGTTTCTGTTCTATCTTTTGATAGAAATCCATTTTAAATGTTCCAAAAGTGATCAAAAATTGAATTTTACAAACATTATCTAAATACAGTACCAGGTTTAACACACA
This sequence comes from Perognathus longimembris pacificus, assembly GCF_023159225.1. NCBI lineage: Eukaryota > Metazoa > Chordata > Mammalia > Rodentia > Heteromyidae > Perognathus > Perognathus longimembris. The sequence continues at coordinate 33,713,849 of NC_063165.1, read as the reverse complement.
CACACACACACACACACACACACACACACATACAAACACACACACAATAAATAACCCATCAGAAGGGAGATCCTAGTGAAGTAGGAATATGGTAAAAACTTGAGAATTCTGTTCTGGTTTTTTGTGGGTTTTTTTTTTTTATCATGGCTGGGATTTTAATATGAAAGAGCGTTTGCAAATCCATCTAAGACTTGGGAAGGCTGTTTGTACCTAGTCTTCAGGTGACCTCTGTTAGAGATAACACAAAGCTTCTGATATCTTAAAGGCATTGTGTCTTTAAAGGTATCCTTAATCTGGGATGGCAATATGGCCTAGTGGAAAGAGTGCTTGGCTCATATACATGAAGCCCTGGGTTTGATTCCCCAGCACCACATATATAGAAAATGGCCAGAAGTGTCACTGTGGCTCAAGTGGCAGAGTGCTAGTCTTGAGCAAAAAGAAGCCAGAGACAGTGCTCAGGCCCTGAGTCCAAGCCCCAGGACTGGCCAAAATAAATAAATAAATAAAAGCTATCCTTAATCTATTGAGTACTTAAAGTGAAATAAAGGCATATATGAGACCACAAATATAGTCATCCCTTTGTATAAGCTACCCACTTCTCTGCCCTCATGTTTTTTTCCCTTTTATCCTTCTTCCACTTACCATCAGTCTTTTATTTATTCTACCTCTTTTTACTATTGTAAATAGCCATAGTATATATAAAAGATCTAAAGAAGAGGGGAGAAACAAAGAGATATTTACGACTTAATTATGGAAGCCCTGGAGTATTTCTTATAGGGTTTACTATTTCCTTTCAAATAAACTGACTTCATTAAAACAAGCAGAGGAAAGGGTGATTATTACAAAAGTCAGGAAACAATAATATTTGTGTTGACACTTGGATTTGATCCTGGGACCTCACATTTGCTAAGCTGACACTTTACCATGATCAGCCTCCATGGTCTTAATGAAAAGTTTATTCTTTTTCTCACACCAAGCACAGTTTACGAATTTGTTAGGTGCCTTAGACACCAAAGATGAGCCTTAGATTATTATCAAGTGAGAAGTACCCCTCACAATTTATTTTAAAATGAAGCAGACTCAAGAGCAGTTTTGGTGACAGATACTTTGGGTGCTATCATTTCATCAATCACCTGCTAGGAGAATGTGAGACTACAGTGAGAGATGAGGACAGGAAACAACCTACTTTCCTAAAATATCTGGTGACCATGTGCTTTCAGTGAATATGAGTGACATGTTAACCTTCCTTCACACTTACACTTTACTTCTAATTGCATGTACTCTGTAAGTGATAGCCATCTGGAGTAGAAAGGTGTAAATATTGATTATAATGTGCACATCAATATATATGACATAGGCTTAAAATGAATGCATAGATGTATACATATTTTGGTTTTTCTTAGTAAGAACATACTAGATGGGTATTTACTTTGCAACTGTTTCCTAAGATTTTTTTAGGAACTTATTCTAATGAGAATACAGCATAAACTATCATTTACATATACTATACCATCTACATTCAATTTAAACTTTAAGAAGAGGGAAACAAATGGTTGGTCCTGTGTAGCACAAAAGTGACTCAAAGTTACATCTTACCATGCAAAACTCAGCTTGTTTTTCACAACTTTTAGAAGTGACACATCCTCTAGCAGAAGGCTATACATACTGATTGAATGAATTCTTTGGAGTTTTTTCAGCAAAAGAGTCCTCTCTGGCATTTATGCATCTGTTCACCATTGCTGCCAGGTATGTAGCCTCTCTAAAGGGTAATGGAACTTAATTTAACCTAGCACATGCTATATTTTCAATATTTTAACTGTAGAATTCAACACAATAGTGATGGTATTTCTTCAAAGATATTTACAATATTATGTTTGTTGGGTAGTATGAGTATTGAAAACATGTTAGCTCTCTCATTAAAGTCTAAAAGTATTGTCAGAAAAAAAAGCTAACATTGCTGAAATGAAATTTAAAATGTTTGATGTAGATTGAATAAAGAATGTCCCAAACCCTCAGAGACAATTAGGCCTATTAGCTGCAGTTCTCATTAAAAAGCAGAGGATAATTTAATTGAGTGGTCATACCTATTATTCTGTTAGACTGATGCTTTGTATTGTAGCACAGGAACCATTTATGACAGGCTCCCTCAACTTAAAGAAATTTTGTAGTATCCAAGACAAAATGTAGCATTGTTGTAAGTCCTCATTGATTGCATATGGTTCAAAGGCTCAAGGCTAGATGATTTTGATATGAGTTTTCTAATTATATTTGTATTATCTTTAAGTAGTTGTACAAAAGGGTTAGCCATTCAACAAATCAGTTTATAAGGAAAAGGTAGCTTGATTTATATCATCCTTTTCATCATTCTCCACCATTCCTCCCAACTCACCCATTCCCCTCAAGTTTCCTAGTTTCATAGGATAAATACTGCACATTATGGTAACAATCTCCTCATCCTTTCTCTCTTCACTTGTCTATCCCTATTCTTATCTTCCCACACACATCATTCACATGCCAGTTTCTTGGTATCCATTTGTGAGGCTGTGGGTTAGTTGTTCTAAGGCATTACACTATTTGAAGTTGCCCCTGTAAATACCAGACTTTGGTTAACACATTTTTGAGTGCTGCTATACAAATTCATGTTCACTTACTTGTTTATTTGTAAATTAGAGCATCCCTCCACATATGAGAGAAAGCATGCATTCTCTGTTGCTCTGGGCCTGTTACTTATTTAACATAATTTTGTTTGTGTCTATCCATTTGTTTGCAAAAGGTATAATATTAAGACAAATTTCAAACATAAATGTATATCACATAATCTAGCATGCTACAATCGAGGTAGATATCTAACAGGAATTGGCATCAGTATTGGAAAACTTTCAATGGTACTCTATGAAACTAAAGTAATCCAGCAAATACCAGGAAGAAAGGCTGATTTTGATAGAGATGGTTTATAATTTTTAAGAACTAATAAAAGTGTCCAAAGGGAAATACCACAGCTATACATGAATTTGCTTTTAATTTACATTAAGCATATTTTTAATAACCAACCCTTAAATTAACCTGAGGAAATAAAGTTCATAAATACAATAAAAAATTCTGTTTATATATATATCCTGGAAATGAAAATATTTTCAGGAATGTTTTGGCAATGACAATTTATTTATTTTGTAAAATGTATTTGGTATTTTCCCCTATATCACAGTTGTAACTACTTTCAACGTGCCATGTGTATCTGTAGCTTCTATTATTGATGATGTTCTTGTATCACCTTCCTGTGGTTGCACCTACACTATCTCTGTAGTACTATCTGAGCAGATTGGAAACGATGTATACTGGTATTAGAACTAGGAAATTGAAAGGGAATACCAAAATTGAGAGACACAGGGTAAAAAAAGAGAAACAACTACAAAAGCAATTCTTGCAAAACTGTTTGGTCTAAGTGAACTGAACACCTCATGGGAGGAAAGGAAAAGGGGGAGGAGGGAAGGGGGGTATGAGGGACGAGGTAACAAACAGTACAAGTAATGTATCCAATGCCTAACATATGAAACTGTAACCTCTCTGTACATCAGTTTGATAATAAAAATTTCAAAAAAAGAATACTGGCAACAGAAAAAAAAATTTTCTAGAGTGACATTTTAGAATAATTATTATAACTTCTAAATATATCATAATTGGACAAATATAGTATTATTTGTTTGTTTTAACTTATCTATGTCATTCTACCCACCACATATCACAAACATGTTTTCAACCTAAGTGAAAATTTATTTTTCTAAATTTTCAACTGTAGTTTACTTCTAGTGTTCATTTCTCTACTACCTGGCCACTACAGCTATTTAGATAATTATTTTTAAAGAAAATAGAGGGGGGAAGTAAGCTTTCTTTTAATGAGATGATCATTTTTTCTCTCTAAAACTGTTTCCATGTCCAAGTCAAGTGCAGAACCTATGTCAGATTACTAGTAAGCACCATTTCAAATCCAATCAGATATTCATATTTTCTTTAAATCTCTGGAAAATGTGATACTGATATTCTTCTTAATTTTGTGTATATTTTTCAAAATTCTAACAACATTTGGTCCTCATGAGTTGAAGATATCTTGGACTGTCTCATGTGTGCATTAATATAGTCATTACTGTCATACTCTTTCATTTTGGAAAATCTATCAGTTCTTGGATTCTAAACCTGATGTTTTGTGGGATCTATTTGTGCAGGTTACTTTGGTGGTAATGCCAACTTGAATTTAGTTATAATCATTTTATAATATGATGTAGTAGGGAATGCTACAGAAGTGAAGGGTACCTTTACCTTCTATTTCCATTGTGTCACACTCTTTCCAAGTCAGAGACACTCTGCTTGTGTTCTTAATGCTTTATAGAGATTTTAGTGGGCTGGACATTTTTCAAAATCCTCTAAACAATTTCTCAGTGAAAGAGCATGAGCTGAATTGACAAACTCAGACTGAAATTCCCACGCATTGCTGATGAGAATATAAAGTGGTACAACTTTGTTAAAGTGATTGACAGTTCCTTACTTATCCTGTCTCCAAGCAATTGAACCCCCAAGCACTTATTCAACAGAAAGAAGAGGGAAAAATGTGTCTAGAAAAGGACTTGTGAAAGAACGATCACAGCAACCTTATGTGTAATATCCTAAACCTGGAAAGAATGCAAACATCTACCAAGAGAGATTAGTAAGCAATTTGTGGTACATGCATACCATACTTTCTACTCTGCAATAAAAGGAATGAATTGCAGGTATAGAAAATAGAATAAATCCACATCACAAACATTATTTAGATGGGAAAAACCCACATAGAAAAATATAGAGATTGTGATTCTTATTATATGAAATTCAAGAAAAAGCAAATTTATGATTTGAATCTGGAGAGTGGTTATATCCAAAGAAAGAGTTGGTTTAAAATACACAAACAGTTGTGGAGTGGTATGAATTTTTTTCTATGTGGTTTGAGATGGTAATTTTACTGCATAGTAATAAAAGTCTCATTCAACACCCAATTAAGATCTGTGCATGTTTTCATTAAGATTGCTTTGGGAAAAGGAAGAGCAAGGGAAAGTGACAGAGAGAGTCTGATCAAGGTATTTTTGTGTCCCGCCCTCCCTTCCTTTCTTCTCTCCTTCCTTCCTTCCTTCCTTCCTTCCTTCCTTCCTTCCTTCCTTCCTTCCTTCCTTCCTTCCTTCCTTCCTTTCTTTCTTCCTTCATTTATTTGTTTTTGCTTGTCCTGGGTCTTGAACCAAGTATCTGGGTACTGTCTCTAAGCCTCTTTTTGCTCAAGGCTAGTGCTCTTCCACTTGAGCCACAACACCACTTCCTGATCAAGGTAGAGTTTATGCACATAAGTATATGGTAATATAAAATCCTCCCTGAACAACTAATTGATGTTTATAAAAATGTAGAGAGAAATGTCCACTCTATTGTATGCTGTGTGAAATCTCTCTCTCTCTCTCTCTCTCATACACACACACACACTCATAAGGACTGCAATGTAACAAAAGTTAAATTTTCTAGTTTATTAATGGAAAAAGAATCCTTTGATTACAATGGGAAGGAAAAAAAAGAATCCTTTGCTGGCTTTGGTATCAAGCTCATTTATTTCTAACCTCTTTTCTTTTTGGTTTTAGTTTCCTCAGTGCTCATTTGACATTGTTAGTTCTTCTATATTGTAATAATTTTTAAATCATAATGGACCATTACAACTCCTATACAACTTTGTACATTAGAACATAATTTTATATACTTATATGCATATATACTTCTATACATGTCTCTACGTATATACATATGTGCCCCGTAAAGACTACCAACTATATGTCCACATAATAATACAACTTGGCTGGTAGGACTTGTAAAGAAACAAAGGAAAATAAAAATTATCTCAAAATAATATATATGTTGAATCATAAGAGTTTTCTTATGATAGGAAAGAAAGATCTCAGAGCAAGGCAGAGAAAGCAGGTTCATTCACAGTTCATATTGTCAATTATTTGAAAATCTGTATTGTACACTAACTGAACTCAAATGACACCATCGGTTAGATGATCAGAATCTAGGTAAATAGCATCATCTGTTATTGCTTCCACAAAATATGCTGTAAACCTTTTGTAGTTTTCAAGCAATATAAATTCTAAATATTTCAGAAATATATCTATTTGTAAATTAAATATGTAACTATCCATAAATATATATTATTTTTTCAATAAGATTCTGTAAGGATTCATTAAGATTTCTGTAAGGATGCTGTTGATCAAAATTCTTAAAGCAGGATGAGAAATGGGGAGTATAGGTTGATTGACTGCCTAGCATGCACAATGTGTGAATTTCATCGTCAATACTGAAAAAGAAATTCTAAAAGTATATGTCTTTATTATGGGTTGAGTTGTGTTCCCAGATTCATATGTTGAATTCATAACTTCTTCTGTTTCATACTGCAACCTTGGTTGGTAACAGGACTTTAACACAAATATTGACACTAAAATGAAGTAATCAGAATGAGTCTTAACCCAATATGACTAATATCCTTTTAGAAAATGAGATATTCAGAGTTAGGTATGCATATGAGGAAAATATATCGTAAGAGGAAAGCCCATATCTGTAACAAACAGAAGCAGATGAAATTGATTCTTTTTAATTTTTAATTTTAAAGTATTTGTACAAAGGCATTTCAATTCAACATGGCAATTTGAGTACAATGCATCTTAATCAATATCATTCCTTTCATCATTCTCCCCCATCCCTCCAACCCTACTCCCTCATATTACCGGGTTCCACTTTCACATGTGTACATTGAGCTAAAACCTTGACTACTGACACCTTGATTTCTGTCTTTCCGCCTCCTGAACTGTGAAACTGTAACGTACCATCGTTGTGAAAGCACTCAGTTGGTAGTCCTGAATTCCACCAACAGCAGAAAATTAACACTCATTGTTAAAAACATGTATACTTTTATAGCCAACTTTATGTGAAGTCTAAATATTAACTTGTGGTTTAAACGTCTATTCATGATAACTATATTAGTTTTCTATTGTTCCCATAGCAACAACAGATTGGATGTCTTAGACAACAGGAAATTCTTTTTTCACAAAGCTGCACCTGGAAGACCAATATCAAGGACACTACTCGTGTTGGACTAAGGTTTTAAACTTACGTTCTCATATAAATTTAATTTTCTCTCTGAAAATTGCAGTTTTAAAAATACCTACAATAAAAGTTAGGATTTCAACATACAAGGCTAAGAGAAAAAAATATACATAGAATATTATCAAAGGCAGGTTCTAGTACTAAAAGAATTAAGCATTAGTAAACATTATTTTTAAACCATCATTTAGCATAATTTACCTCTCCCTTTGAAAATCAAAGCACTGTTTAAATATGAAAATTAAAAGTAGAGAAATATTTAAACATGATTATCATCTTTAGAATCTATTGAAATGGAAATCATATTCTAAAAATCTCAAGAAGCAAATTACCTTTACAGTTGAAAATCCTGAACCCAAATCATAACACATTTTATATCTCTGTGAAATATTGCTGAAAAAGTAGTGTTGTGGGTAATTGTTCCTCTAGCCTCTCTATCCTAGCCTTAGAATATTTTCCTTTTCTTTGCTTGTTCTTCTCCATTCTGAGTAACAATGTTCAAACACTAATTGATCAAGAAAACACTCCATTGTAGTAGTGTTTCCATTTGGCCACATCCCTGTTAGCATCTGTTATTATTTGTTTTCTTGATAATGGCCATTCTGATTGGGGTGAGGCTGAATCTCAATGTAGTTTTGATTTACATGTCTTTGATGGTCAGAGATACTGAACATTTCTTCTGGTCCCTATTTGAATTATATCTTTTGTTCTTTTATCTTTCATCCTTGTTCTTTTTTTCCTCCTCTGGTTTATTCCCTGTGACCACTGTTTCTGATTTCAGTACCCTTTATCTTGTATGTGTTTCTCTGATTTGGGAAAGGGAAGGGGAATCACAGAAATGGTGGGACAAAAGGGTGAACCAAAGCAACAGTGATACTCACTGGAAACTATGATGAAAATGAATTTTACAACTGGGGGGGGGGGGCGGAGAGGAGTTAAAGGGAAGGAGAAAAGGGAGGAAATAAAGGAGAGGGTAACATTGTTAGAAAAGAAGTGTACTCATTACCTTACTTAGGTGACTCTAAGCCCTCTTTGCATCACTTTTACAATAAAGAAGGAAAGAAGGAAAGGAAAGGAAAGGAAAGGAAAGGAAAGGAAAGGAAAGGAAAGGAAAAAGGAAAGGAAAGGAAAAGGAAAGGAAAGAAGGGAAAGGAAAGGAAAGGAAATGGAAAGGAAAGGAAAGGAAAGGAAAGGAAAGGAAAGGAAAGGAAAGGAAAGGAAAGGAAAGGAAAGGAAAGGAAAGGAAAGGAAAGGAAAGGAAAGGAAAGGAAGAAGGAAAGGAAAAGGAAAGGAAAGGAAAGGAAAGGGAAGAAGGAAAGGAAAGGAAAGGAAAGGAAAGGAAAGGAAAGGAAAGGAAAGGAAAGGAAAGGAAAGGGGAAAGAAAAGAAAAGAAAAGAAAAAAGAAAAAGAAGACACTCCAGCGGGTTCATGCTACATGAAGAGTTCTCTTCAAATGAGGAGACCTTCATGGTTGTTTCCAAAATGCAAATCATTAGTGCTCAATATGCATTTTATTATGTTTAAAAAATTGACATTTTCAATTGTTGTAAGGATTCGCTTTTCTGTTTGGTGATTGCACCCTTCAATTATTCAAATTTTTAAAAGCCTTCAAAAATTGTGATTTCATGCGGAGAAATGCATAATATTCAAGTCAATACAAATCTTTTCTGAAATATAAAACAAATATTACTGAATATTAAAGTTGGAAAATAAAAATTAAAAGATATTAATGTCCAAAAGAATAAAAGAACTAATGCATAATGCATACCAGAAAAGCAAATGAGTTGGAATTTTATGCCATAACAAAAACTATTTTAAATGACAGTACTCAATGCCTGTATAATTCAGTGCCATTCAGCACTGTATTAATTTTTCAATTTATTCACTTTCAAACCCATATTTCCTGGCAGTTCTGTCTTTAGCAGAAGCTCTTGCTTAAAAAAAAATGTTATGACATGGTAAGGTTTATTGATAACCAAGCATTTGCAAACTCACAATAACTTTACAAGTGTAAGTTATATCCCACTGACAAAATTCAGAACAAAATGAACTATAAGTGCTTTCTAGGAAGAAGATGGCTCCATTCTTATAAAAGTAGTAACATTATTTATTATTGGAAGAAAAAGCATAAAAGACATTATAAAGTCCCTCAATTTTCTTTATCATACTTTTAAGTTGCAGGATGGGAAATTATTACAAATTCCAGTAATGATGATACTCAGAATAAACATGAACATTTCTGGATTGTGATCACTTGAAAGTTTTGTTAAATCAATGATTGATGGATTTCAAAAATGTATTGATTAATTACATTTGCAAGTAGTCCTGTAGTTTCATCTAGAAGACTCCAATAAATTGAAAGATAGCAAAGGAAAACAAAGGACCAATTACTTAGATTATTGCCTGCTACAATAGATAAATGTCATACTATATATTTCAGCTTCCCTCTCTGCCTCTGCCATCCCTCCTTTCTTTCTTCTCTTCTCCTCTCTTCTCTTCTTTACATTGTACATGATGCATATTTTGCAATTAAAACTATTTCAAATGTTAAGAAAATTAACATATCTCTTCCTTTACCAATTCTCCTCTTTTTGAAGCAATTAGCTGATATTGTATTTACTTCATTTACAATCTTATCCACAGAAAAGTGTTAGGTTTTTAAAGTAGGTAGCCGGGTAAAGGAGAACGTCACGTGGTATTTCAGGCAGGAGAGAAAGTTTATTACCAAACTGCTGGCATGTGGCCGAGGTGATCCATGGCCGGAGAGAAGGGAGAGAGAGAGCGACCCCCACCCAGCCCTGCCTTATATCTAGGGGCAGGGGCAAGGGGTGTGGCCAGGTGGATTAGGATGTGACCTCAGGGAAAGGGGAGGTAACTGCCTCCAGGTCTGCAGGTTACTCAGGTAACTGGGTGGAGACTTAATGAGGTGGGTGCATCTACATGGAGCCCTCAGGAACAGGACCTTTACAAAAAAGAACCCATGTACTTCTATGTACAATTACAAAAAAAAAAAACAAAAAAAAACAAAAAAAAAAAAAAACTTGTACTGCAACCATTTTAAATTCTTTAAGAAATACATGTGATTCCAATAAACAGGATTTTGGTTCTAATGGTAATTTTTCAAAAATCCATTCAGAAAATATTTTCAACAATGGGAAAAAAATGCAAAAGAAGTGAACAGAATCCTGGAAACACAACCTCAAGGAAAAGAGCAATAATGTAGTAGGAACTTTCTGACATATTCTGCTAAAATTCAACTCTGTTAATCCTTAGCCAGAGTTTGCTTCAGTATTAGCTTTCATAGCAAATGCTATCTTGCTGGGTAGTAAAAGTTTTGTTGAAGAAATTGATAAATGCATTTTTTTCATTTACAATAAAAGTTTGTGGTTAGGAATACAGATAACTCACTATTCATGTTAATACACAGAATCTAGTGGATAGTAGTCTGGCTAATCAACAAATCAGAGAGTAATATTGTTTCATATTCAATCCAATATAGCAATTTTCCTCCTTGAAAATAGATGAAAAATCCAAATGCCTCTTTGACAATCTAGTTCTTATTACAATTCTGAAAAGAAAATAAGAATTAATTTTCTATTCTGTAATGTGAATCCATACTGCCCAATATTATAAAATCACCCTGTCTGATGGTCTAATGCTTTCATTATTCTAAAATTTTAAGTAAAAGAAGAGAGAAAGGAGGGAAAGCAGCCATAAAATTCAATGCATATCCTACAAAAAACAAGAAAGTTGAAGAAAGGGCTGAGGGTTGGAAGATACGGGCAGGATTGGAGAAATGATGAAAGGGGTGACATTGATGAAGATTCATTGAATTCATAAACTCCTTTGTTAAATGGAAACTTCTTGTAAAACTACTTCCAGATACTTTTTTTCTAAAAAGCAAAAAATAAAGAGGTATTGAAATCAATTAAAAAATAAAATGCAAATGTTCCAGCTCTGTCCAGCACACAGAGACTTCAAAAAGACAACTGAACCAAGCCACATGCTGATTGTCTTGCATATGGATATTTCTTATAACATGCAATAAATGTTCATCAGTTCCTAATTATATTTTACTAAAATATAATTCTGTAGTTTACTTTTTTTAAACCAGATGTAGCCAGGACTTGGTGGCTCATACCTGTCATCCTTGCTACTCATAAGGCTAAATCTAGCCCAGGCAGAAAAATCCAATAAGAGCCCATCTCCAAATTAATCAGCCAAAAGCCCAGCTGGAGACATAATTCATATGACAGAACACTGCCCTTGCAATCACAAGGCTCTGAGTTCAAACTCTTAGGACTACCCTCTCACCTCAAAAGATAATAATAATTTTTTTAAGATGGAAACATTTCTATCTTTATTTAAATAAACAAAATTTAAAACTTAAAGTACTCTGTCTTCAAAATCCAAATTCCTTTTTTTTTTTTTTTTTTTTTTTTCCAGTCCTGGGCCTTGAACTCGGGGACTGAGCACTGTCCCTGGCTTCCTTTTGCTCAAAGCTAGCACTCTGCCACTTGAGCCACAGCACCAATTCCGGCTTTGTCTATATATGTGGTGCTGAGGAATTGATCCCAGGGCTTCCTGCATGCTAGGCAAGCACTCTACCACTGAGCCACATCCCGAGCTCCAAAATTCAAATTCTTGTAGGGCTCAGAATCAATATTTTTTCTTTCAGAATTGCAATTAGATACTGATAAGTTCAGGTCAATTTAAGTTTATGTCTATATAAGTTTATTTTATGATTTTGTCTTCTTATTTTCTTTTAAATAAGTTACTTTAATTCTCTAAATTTTTCTAGTAACCAGATTTATAAATGTTTGTGTAAACTGTCAGCTATGTGTCTAGGTAGTTTATCAACGTGTGCAATTTCTAACATCAAATGATTCAGCTGTTGCTTCTTTTTGTTCACACTGATCACAGAGTAAGATTCATGCTTCTGCCAATGAACTTGGGGTTGAACTGAAATAATTTGCTTCCAAATTTTAGCTCCCTCAGAACAGATACTTTCTGTGGCATGTATATTTTTCCACAGCACCTAACATTAATCCTTAGACTGTGACATAACAAGTGCTAGAATTTAAGCATATAATTAATGAAAAGAGAGAATATATTTAAAGCAACATGCTCTCAACTTTATATACCTAAACTTTTAATAATCCGGTGGTTAAAACAAATATAAAGTAAGACACACTAAGAGGTGAAAAATAACTTGGTACTTCATCTCATTTTCTTCTATAAAATAGGGTAGATTAAAAAAAAGTTTAGGGGCTGGGGGTATGTATGGTCTAGTGGCAAGAGTGCTTGTCTGATATACATGAGGCCCTAGGTTCAATTCCCCAGCACCACATATACAGAAAACGGCCAGAAGTGGCGCTGTGGCTCAAGTGGCAGAGTGCTAGCCTTGAGCAAAAAACAAAGAAGCCAGGGACAGTGCTCAGGCCCTGAGTCCAAGGCCTAGGACTGGCCAAAAAGAAAAAAAAAGAAAAAAAAAAGTTTAACTTCATAAAACTTTTTTTTTTTTTTTTGGCCAGTTCTGGGGGCTTGAACTCAGGGCCTGAGCAGTGTTCCAGGCTTCTCTTTGCTCAAGACTAGCACTCTACCACTTGAGCCACAGCACCACTTCCGGCTTTTTCTATATATGTGGTGCTCAGGAATTGAACCCTGGGCTTCATGCATGCTCAGCAAGCACTCTACCGTTAAGCCACATTCCCAGCCCCACTTGATAAAACTTTTGTCAGGATGGCATAAAGCTATTTTGTATTGTCCAGCACAGAATATACACTCAGTGACAGTAAGTTATTAATAAAGCATAACAGTTCTAAGATTTCTCCTAAGAAGAGAATTAATTTTTCTAAATATATATTATTCCTATTAGGCATGGTGATAAATATTTTTCTTAGGATATTTTTCTCTATTAAAAAATTTAGTAGCTGTATCATAAATACAAATTGAAACTTGTGAGTGCTAAAGTTATTCATTAATGACAAAGATTTAACAAGTTTAAAAACATTCTACTCCAAAATGAAGTACATTGAAATCTTAGAGATTGGCAGAAAAGAGCAGAAGTGGTGATATGTGCTTGTAATCTAAACTACCTGGAAGGTGAAGCTAGAATGACTGTGGTATGCAGATGGAAGCAGAAATACACTACCTGAGAACAAAAGAACTCTATAAAGCAAATGCCACCATAGTTTAAGGAGCATTTTGCTAAGTATAAACCTAGAATTCAATTCCCCTGTTCTGGTCAAAGAAGAATATCAGAAAAAAATATCCTTAAGCATGAAAGAACTTTATAAACAGCAACAAAACCCTGGGAGGAGAAGATAAAAGTAAACATACTATTTCTGAAGGCACAGAGAAGAAACTGAGTAGATTTTTTGTTACATACTACTTCTTCACGGTTATGTACCTCTTCATCAAAATGAACATGAAAGTGTGCCAATATTCCGACTTCCGTAAGTTTTAAGTTCTAAAGGCTCATATGTCATATAAAACCAGCACAATCATGTTCATTGCAGCATTGTTTACCATAACCAAGACAAGGAAGCAAGAGATTTTTTTATTTGCTGTTGTTTCTGTTTTTGTTTTCTTTTCCTTTTGTCCTGTTTGTTAGTTTGTATTTGAGAGGGTACAGTGGGACACAAAAGGTGGAACAAAGGGTGAACAAGTACAACTGTGGTACTCACTAGACACTATGTCAAAAATGAACTGTACATCTTGTGGGTAGGGGTGGGAGGTAAAAACTGGGAGAGACAGGGAAGGGGAGACATTGTTCAAAAACAATTGTCCTCATTACTCATTACCTTATTCATGTAACTGTAAATCATCTATATATCACCTCTACAATAACAAAAATCTAAAAGAAAAGAGTATTAAGACATAGGCAATTTAAGATATATAACTGGGATTACAAATAAAAATGGATAGTCCTTCTAAATGTAGTCTAGAGGCTTTAAAAAGGTAATGTTAATGTGCTATATTTCCCTCTACATAATTTTTTTTAAACAGAACACTTTATTTATTTATTTATTTATTTATTTATTTTGGCCAGTCTTGGCCCTGGACTCAGGGCCTGAGCAGTGTCCCTGGCTTCTTCTTGCTCAAGGCTAGCACTCTGCCACTTGAGCCACAGCACCACTTCTGGCCGTTTTCTGTATATGTGGTGCTGGGGAATCAAACCCAGGGCCGTGTATACAAGGCAAGCACTCTTGCCACTAGGCCACATCCCCAGCCCTCTACATAATTTGTTATAAGATTTCATTTTAGAGCTGGGATACTGTAGCTCAGGAGCAAAATACTTACCTAGTAAGTGCAATGACCTGGGTTCAATCCCCAGTACCCAAAAAGAAAAGACAAAAAAATTCATTGTAAGATGATATGTTAGTGGTTTCTGTACTTTGCAAACTCAGTAAACATTTCTTTAGATTTCAAAAGAATAAATAAATAATAACAAAATGTAACATGAATAAATACATACATTTTTCTCTTGGTAAGCTGTCTTTTATTATAGGATCCTAGTAATGAGCTTATAGTTAGGGAAAAAGAAATATTTCCTCCCTCATGGAATTCAAATCCAGATCTTCTGAGGTCAGAGAATTTGCTTTTTCCTTGCAACCATTGCCAGAGTACTCTTACATTTGGGGAAATGAAGGATATAGACGACAGCAAATATGTCCTTAGGGATCCATGGTGAATTATCTCAAAGGTTCATTATTAGAGAAAGTTTATTTGAGGGAAGTGGAAATAGATACTTACATTTTCAGGTACTAGTTTAAATAGCAAATAATATACATTTACACACATGACAATAAGCACTTAACACATTGCTAAGATTTTCTGATGAAGAATGGATTGAAATATAATTGCTTATCATAAAGTTCTGCAAACAATGGAATGCCTACAACCTGCTGCGGTCAAGGGTCCTGCATAGCTATTTTGTACTTTCAAACCCTGACACCTCACGGCACAAATGGCAAGTCCTTCCATCAAATAATAGTAAGACACAGAAAATATTTCGTTTCATGGAAAGGCAAAATGAAACAGCCAACCCTTTCTAGATAAGGACAATAGGCAGCACTGGGTGCAGCCTCTAATCTACTATAAACCAAAACTTTTAGCTCTTTATGAAAATCACTTGCAGCAAGTTTAATTTTAAGGCTTTTAAAATGCAAAGACCCCCTAATGAGAAGCCTTTTCTCCTTCAGTTTTCAATATTGTTGTTTCGCCTAAAGTGGTTCCTAGGATTTTATATTTCCTTTCCAAGTTCCTAACAGGTTAGAAACTTATTGTGGATTATTGAAAAAAATATGTCAAACATATTTTTCAATCTCATTCTCACACTTTTAGTCAGCATCTTTTCCACATGAGTTTTTAGTAACACAGTAACAAAAAGAACTAAAATGACACATTAAATTTTCTTAAGTAGCTGTTCTTTGCCGGGGGTGGGGGGAAGCAATCTCGTATTTAACATTTAATTCCTCTAGCTAAAGCAAGAAAAATAATTATAATACTAATTGAATAATTGGGACATTCTAGATAATAAAAGTATGCTTTGTAGAGATACTTTTAATGTTTTCTTATTGTGTTGCTAGGAATCTCAGTGACCTGATACATCCCAGACTTGAATTCTTATAATGTCCTCTAAATTCCAAATATGAATGATGTCCAACCACTGGTCATTTACCCTATGTAAACACTGCATTATCCAATCAGAATGTAGTTCTGCCTTTGTGGTCATCTTTCTGGGGAGATTCACAGTTCAAAAAATGCATTCAGACCACAGCAACCTGTGACAGGGTTGAGATTTAGTCATGGATCAGAAAGACTTTACAGGTCATCACTAGTTTCTTACAGAAGAACTACAGCTATAGTTAGAATTTATATATCTCTATCAATCATATTTATATCTTGTGAAATAGATTATAATCTACATACACTTTTATTTTCCTTTTGTTTTAATATATGTGTGTGCTTGTGGATGAATGTGTGGCTGTGAATATTTTGAAAAATGATAAAAAGGTGAACAATCATCTTTTTTATCTATTTTAGTTGGGAATGAATCTAAGTCCTGCAGGTTGAATTTAAATTTCTAATAAGCTTTAGATTTTTGTTTGCATAATTCCCAAATATGATATAGCATATTTACATTAAAACATTAGAATTCTAATTTCACCACATATATTTCCTCATGCTATATTGGGATATGATTTACAAAAATTATAATACATATTTATGGGCAACACTGTTAGAATTTGTATGTTTTTACATCTTAAAATAATTGCCAAAATCAGCTAATTAATTGACCTATATCTAACAAAGCTAACATTTTTTGGTAGTGACAAAATATTTACTCTTCCAGAAAATTTCTGTCCATAATACCTTAATATTAACTATAATAACCAGACTACATACTAGGTTTGTAGAACTCATTTGTTTTAATTAAAACTTTGTACCCTTTAATCAAAGTTTTTTTTCCTTTCTCTGGTTTTAATAATCACCCTTCACTCTATTTCAATTAACTTGACATTTTTTTTATACAACACAATTTAAATCACAGACTATTTGTATTTACATGCGTATCTTGTTTCATAAAGTCCTCTAGTTTAATTCACTTGTTGCAAATGAGAGATTCTTTTCTATTAGAGGCTTCATCAGTCATTTCTTGAATGAAGATATTTAAATGGTGTGTAAATAAGCATAATCTCCAACATCATTATCAGAGAAATACAAATAAAATCACAATAGGTTACTACTTCACACCTCTTAAAGTAATCATGATAGAAAGAGAACAGATAGTATATCCTTGTGAATATATGGATAAAAAGAAACCCTTTGCAGCATTGAAATTAGTATAGTCATTATGAAAGCCATGTAGCAATTTCTCAAAATTTGAAAATAAAAATGCTATATGATCCCAGAAATCTAACTTTTGGCTCTAAATATAAATGAAATGAAATCACGGTCTCAAGTGTGTGTGTGTGTGTGTGTGTGTGTGTGTGTGTGTGTTTCTCATCTCATGTCTCATCTCATATTCATTGAACATTGTTGACAATAACTATGGAATGGACTCAATCTAACTATCCATTAATAAGCAAGTAGATAAGTAAATTGTCTCATATTTCTTGTTAAATTTGGCAACCACAAAATTTTCTAGAAAACAATTACAACAGAGCTCAATTATTCCATTTGTAAGCCTCTATTCTACATAAATAATACTAAAAGTGTGGACGCAGATGTGTTTCTACAAAGACTTTCCAACTTATGCATTGAATATTTATTATACACATTTTCTAGGCCTAGGAATAAAACTGAGAAGAATATAATAGGATATTTATTTTTACAGGGCTTATCCTGTCACAAAGGTAAAAGAAAAGAAAAAGAAAACATAACAAATAAATTAATAAATGGGAACATGAGTTCCATGATAAAAAAAATAATAATAACACCAGATATTGTGGTGAAGAGACTGAGGAATTACTTCCCAAAGAGAGTTAAGGAAAGCTTTAGTGGTCCAATGGCCTACAGCCTAAGAAATGAATAAATAATAACAGCTAGCATGGAAGATGGCAAGATGTGCCAAATGCAGGGAACAGATGTAAAAGTTATGAGACTTAGCATTTGAGGCAATGTCAAGTTAAAAAAAAAAAAGTAACAGTGAGATCGAAATTCATGAAAACAGGGATAGTTATATAAAATAAAGCAATGGAAGTAAGCAGCGTCTGACCCACACAGGATCCAAAAGACCAGCTAATGAGTTGAGATTTGATAGCAAAAACAAGAGAACTCAGACAGAGACATAGGAGGGATGGGAAATAGATGAATGAAAACACTGACTTCCCCCCCCCCCCCCAGTCATGGGGCTTGAACTCAAGGCCTGGGCACTGTTATTGAGCTCTTTTGCACAAGGTTAGTGCTCTACCACTTTGAGTCACAGTGCCACTGCTGATTTTTTGGTTGTTAACAGCAATAAGAGTCTCACAGAATTTCCTGCCTGGGCTGCCTTTGAACCAGGATCCTCAAATCTCAGCCTCCTAAGAAGCTGGGACTATAGGTGTGAGCCATCAGCTCCTGGCTGACTTACATTTTTTTTTCCCTCTTATTTATTGTCAAAGTGATGTACAGAGAGAGGTTACAGTTTCATACGTTAGGCCTTAGGTACATTTCTTGTACTGTTTGTTACCTCCTCCCTCATTCTCCCATCCCCCTCCCTGTTTCCCTCTCCCCCCATGAGTTGTTCAGTTGGTTTACACCAAACAGTTTTTTGGTTGTTTTTTTTTTTTTTTTTTTTTTTGGCCAGTCCTGGGGCTTGGACTCAGGGCCTGAGCACTGTCCCTGGCTTCTTCCCGCTCAAGGCCAGCACTCTGCCACCTGAGCCACAGCGCCCCTTCTGGCCGTTTTCCATATATGTGGTGCTGGGGAATCAACCGAGAGCTTCATGTGTAGGAGGCAAGCACTCTTGCCACTAGGCCATATCCCCAGCCCTACACCAAACAGTTTTGCAAGTATTGCTTTTGTAGTCATTTGTTTTTTTATCCTGTGTCTCTTGATTTTGATATTCCCTCTCATACTTAGTGGACTATAGGTAGACATATGTGCAAACCAGGTGACCACAGAAAGTCACAGCAGCAAAGTAAAGGATTACATGGATAAGGAGCATAAATGTGCTACACCTATTGGAATTTTTATCAGAGAAGGATCAGAGTTAGTAGAAGATGTTTGGGTTTAAGCAGATTGTAGGGAGTGTTAAGATTACTGAAGTGTACACTAATGGAGTTTGTAAACAGAGTTCCTTAAGGCAAAATGGCATAGAGATATTCCTTGGACATTCAAGTAGAGGTTAAAGTAGCTGCTGGCTTTGAGTTTGGGGTTCAGGAGAGAAATCAGGACTGAAGATGTAAATTAGCACTTATGTCGTTAAAGCTAAGAAAGTGGATGGGATTTTTTATGGAAAAACAATAAAAGAGAAAATGAAATGTGATACATTTGAATGTTTGTATTATATCATTGCTTGTCTGTTTATTGAATTTATTCAATACATAAATCCATAATTCATTTTTTAAAAAGAATTATTTGTGTTAATGATAATGACAGGTGGCAACGAGATCTGAACAATGGGGAAATACAGAAGAAAACTAATGTAGAGGATGAAATCACAAGATATGTGAGAGAGAGAAAATATTGTGTTTAATCTTCCCAACTCACAGATGAGCTCTGTTCTGTAGACTGGATCTAGGAATAGGACTTTCTCTCCTGCAATCTCAGTAAATACTCAAATTTCAAAGACTAATGCTGGCGGTGTTCTCATCCTGGTGAAAACCCACATTCAGTTTATTAAAAGTATATTTTAACAGGAAGTCCTTCTGCATTTGTTGCCATGAATTAACTAAAAGCAGGAGAGAAGTTAGCTTTTCTGCCTCCATTTTGTATTTCTTTATCAGCCATTTAATCCACTGTTACCTCACAATCATCTTGGACCTTGGTGTCAGAGGACTGATGATAGTATCTTCATGACAATAAGGTAACACTACCCCTAAGAAGAACAGAACAGATCACCCTTAAATGAGATTAATCACCTATAATGATCAGGCTGTACACTAGAGAGAATTTATTTCATCAGGAACCACATTGCTCCTTTCGAGTGATGTCATTGATAACAATTTCTCCAAAACCCAGGAGAGCAAGAACTGAGAAAATGATCAGCTGGGTCAGACCTATACTTGGGACTCAAACTATATTATTTCTTCATTCCCAGAATTCTTACACTATTGAAGCCTTACACTCATGTCTAGAATCCCCAAACATGGTGAAAGATGAACTGAAATTTCATCCCTCTATGTCATTATGGCAGGTAAAAGTCTCCTTTATACTTTTAAAATAAATTTTCCCTTCAGTTTCACTACATTTTGTGGCATACCTAGGCTGTTCCCTTGCCAAATCCAAGGACTTTCATGGGATATATCTGAGCTGACTTTCTGGGAACAATAGTAAAGTGAGGAAAGAATTTTTGGTACAGAAAAGGCAGAAATTAAAATGGCAATACAGCCAAAGGCTATCTACAAATTCAATGCAATATTTATCAATATCCTCAAACCATTCTTTAATGAAATAGAGGAAGCCATCCAAAAATTCATATGGAACAACAAAAGAAGCCAAATAGCAGAAACAATCCTTCACAGGAAGAACTGTGCTGGAGGAATTTCAATAGCAAACTTTAAGCTGTAATACAAAGCTATAGTAATAAAAACAGCTTGGTACTGGCACAGGAACAGGCCTAAGGACAAAGGGAATAGAAATGAAGTCCCAGAAATGAACCCACAGACATATGGCCACTTAATCTTTGATAAAGGAGCTCAAACAATAGGATGGAAGAAAGACAGCCTCTGCAACAAATGGTGCTGGCAAAATGGTGCTGGTTAAACACCTGTAAAAAACAATAATAAAGCTATATCCTTATATATCACCCTGCACCAGAATCAATTCCAAATGGATCAAAGACCTTGAGATAAAAGCAGATCCCCTGAAAAATAGCAGAAACACTTGGACTCCTTGGCAAAGGTAGAAACTTTCTTAATAAAGGCCCAGAAACACAACAATTCAAAGCAAGGTTGGACAAATGAGATTGCATCAAAATGCAGAGCTTCTGCATGCCAAAGGACATAGCTTGCTATGTAAGTAGAAAGCACTCAGATTGGGAGATCTTCACTGGCCATACAATAGACAGGGGCCTCATATCTAAAATATATTTGCAACTTAAAAAATTAAGGTCCCCTAAAACAAATCCTCAAAGAAACAACTTCCCCCTTAAAAAATGGGCTAAAGGCCTAAAGAGAGAGATCTCTGAAGAGAAAATGAGATTGGTCAAGAGGCACTTGAAGCAGTGCTCAACATCACAGGCCATAAAAGAAATGTAAATCAAAACAACACTGAGATTCCACGTCACCCCAGTAAGAATGTCCACTATCAAGAAAACTAATAACAACTGATGCTGGTGGGACTTTGGCCAAAAGGGAACCCTACTACACTGTTGGTGGGAGTATAAACTTGTTCAACTGCTCTGGAAAGCAGTGTGGAGGGTCCTCAAAAGACTAAACATAGAGCTCCCTTATGACCCAGCAATCTCACTTTTGGGCATTTACCGAAAGGATCACAAGCAAGAGCACAATAAAACCCACTAACACAACCATGTTCATTGCAGCACAATTTACCATAGCTAAAATATGAAACCAACCCAGCTGCCCCTCAGTATATGAATGGATCAAGAAAATGTGGTACATATACGCAATGGAATTCTATGCTTATGTCAGAAAGAATGGCATTGCCTCATTCATAAGGAAATGGAAAGACTTGGAAAAAATCATACTAAGTGAAGTGAGCCAGACCCTAGAAAACATAGACTGTTTTCCCTCATTGGTAATAATTATTCTATGTCCAGAATAGTACTAGCAGAAGGTCACAATAGCATAATAGCTATGTACATATCATCACATAAGATGATGCCAAGCAAATGAACTCCAAGTTATGGAAATAAGTGGTTTATCATTGTTGTTGTTATTTTCAATGTACTAAGTGAAATTATGCATTTTTCTTTTGTTTTTCTTCCCTAGGGTTTTACCCCTGATGCCACTGTATCTTATTTGGGTTCCAAGGGTAATGTATATACATTTATTGGAACTAGGGATATAAATGGAAACATCAAAATGGTGAGACAAAGGGTTAAAGGCAAACCAATGCAACAGCAATACTTAGAAGACAATATGCTTTAAACCAATTGTACAACTCATGGGGGAATTGGAGAGGAGGGAAGGTGGGAGAAAAATGAGGGAGGAGGTAACAAATTTCATAAGAAATGTACTCACTGCCTTACATATGAAACTGTAACCCCTTTGTACATCACTTCGACAATACAAAAAAGAAAAGGCAGAAATTTCAGGACCAATGATCTCACAAAATGGAACAAGACAGGAACTAAGGCACAAGTGAAAGATGCTGGCCTTTGCTGAGAGTAAAGAGTGCTTTCTTAATTGTAGCAGTAATCAGATGACAGTAAGAGAGAGGACAATAGAGTTTGAAATTAAACAACATTAAGACATGAATTCAACTTTAAAAATTCAAGAACAGTGGAACTAATCTTTATGATGCAACTAAATATGAATCTCTTAATGAGATAGGAGAAATTCATCATTTAAATGGGAAGCTGAAAATTAAATATAAAATATGACATTAAGCATGTATGAAATATCTAGGAATAGAAATATCTGTACTGAGATAACTAGTATTTCAATGCAGCTTTTGTTTTTATGAACAAGGATTTTTTAATTTTTAAAGTGAAATAATTTTAAAGAAATTTCATAGCAACTGGTTAATATAACAGTAAGATAGATTCTCTATACCATTTTATAAGTCTCTGCCTAAGAGCAGACTAATTTTAGGCATTAATTAGTGTGCTCTTTTTAGAAATTTCTGATGGAAGACCATGTATTAAATGAATGGTGCATAATCAGGGACAACTTCTATTTCTAAGTCTCCTAAAGGAGGAGTATAGGAGAAAATTGTTTGTGTTCATTATTTTAGATTTCTCTAATAGTTTTTGCATATTTTTACCATAAGAAGAGGAAAAGGGGCTGAGTTGTAAATAAAGCAAGAGCCAGAATGAGAAGGTAGTTTACAATTCAATATGGATCCAATTACTACTTTCATCTCCAAAAAGGAAACTATAGAGGACAGTCAAGAAATACAGCTTGACATTTTGCTTAAAATTCAGAATTCTTTAGTTTTAGCTATTTTATATCCTATTATTTGTTCTCATTTCTCTAGCTTTTAATACAGAAAAGAGACAACTTCCATTTTATTAAATTTTAAAAATTATATTTGCTGTCATTAAAATATACGGTTTACAAATACACTTAGAGATTTGCCTTCTTAGTTGGTACCAGTACCTCATGCCTGTAATCATGCTACTGAGAAGACTTCAATCTAAGGATGACAGGTTTGAGATTGCCCTGACCAGAAAAGTCAATGAGACTCTTCACACCAAAAAGTAGTTGAAAGTGGAGCTGTGGACCTAGTAGTAAATCAAGAACCTTGAGTGAACAAAAATAGATAGATAGATAGATAGATGATAGATAGATAGATAGATAGATAGATAGATAGATAGATAGCCAAACAATATTTTGAAGCCTTGAATTCATGCTCTTGTATTGGCATAGAAATTGAGTAAATAAATAAATTCCTCTCAGGAGAGACTTTAAAAAGGTGAACATGGGCTGGGGAATATGGCCTAGTGGCAAGAGTGCTTGCCTCGTATATGTGAGGCCCTGGGTTCAATTCCCCAGCACCACATATACAGAAAACGGCCAGAAGCGGTGCTGTGGCTCAAATGGCAGAGTGCTAGCTAGCCTTGAGCAAAAAGAAGCCAGGGACAGTGCTCAAGCCCTGAGTCCAAGCCCCAGGACTGGGCAAAATAAATAAATAAATAAAAATAAAAAGCTGTCTTTCATTTAAAAAATAAATAAATAAATAAATAGATAGATAGAAAGTTGAACATAAATGTTTGGCATACAGAAGGGGCGCTGTGGCTCAGGTGGCAGAGTGCTAACCTTGAGCGGGAAGAAGCCAGGGATGGTGCTCAGGCCCTGAGTCCAAGGCCCAGGACTGGCCAAAAAATAAAATAAATAAATAAATAAATAAATAAATGTTTGGCATAACTTTTTAAGTATAGTATTGTAATTTCTTTTTAATAAGAGATAAAAATTTTATAGCCAGATGCCCAGTGGCTCACATCTGTAACTATAGCTTCTCACAAGGCTGAGATCTGTGAACCATGGCTTGAAACCAACCTGAGCAGAAAAATCTCAGTGAAATTCTTACCTCATAACCACTCAAAAACTGGTAGTGGAACTGTGGCTCAAAGCACTAGCCTTGAGTAAAAGAGCTCAGGGATAGCTTCCAGGCCTTGAGTTAAAGCCCCAATGATGGACAAGAAAAAGATTGAGGGGGGTGGGGGGAGAGTGAGAGACAGACAGACAGACAGAGAAACAAAGAGACAGAAAGAGAGGAAGGAAGGAAGGAAGGAAGGAAGGAAGGAAGGAAGGAAGGAAGGAAGGAAGGAAGGAAGGAAGGAAGGAATGAGACAGCATATGATTCTCTATTATTATTTTTTTATTCAATAGAATCTGCAGAACACGAGCTGCATTTTATTTGTGCTCCTATATATCTGTAATGCAAAGTGGAATCTCAAATATGTGCCTACTGTTATCTAAATGCTCAATGTAAAGAAATAAATACAAGGGAAAAAATGAAGGAGGGAAGGAAGGAAGAAGAGTACAGACTTCAAAACCCATCTAGTCTTAAAATGGGCTAAATATTTTTTAAATAATGCTTCTTTTTACCTCTTCTGAATATATCATTGTCTAGAATAGAACTGGAATTTCACAGAATGTTTGTATTCTTTGCCTATGCTTGAAAAATTTGAAAGGCTGTCAGTTTTTAAGACTGTGTGTTGATCTGGAACATTTCATCAAAAAAAAATGGTTTTGAAAATTAAAGGTGATAAAAATAATCTCCCATGCTATCCTTAGGGATATATTTCTAATCGATCACACATGCTTGAGTGCATTCTTAAGTCTTCGTAGCATTATTAAAACAATAACTCATCTTGTAGAGACATGATAAGCAATATCAGTTATGAATTTAGAAGAAACAGAGCCACCTGTAACATCATGAATATATCCAATGCTGCAACTGGAACAAGTTTTAAAGTAAGATACAGTAACAGTTCCATGTTGTAGAATTACACAGACCAAAATAAGAAAACAAGGCTCGGAATTTAAGTAGCTGTGTACTAGTTCTTAAGAATAACAAAAAATACTCCAATTAAAGGCTGCCCTGATATTTTTCTATTTCTCATCAATTCTATTACAAGTAACAGAACAGACAATTAGATGGTGAGAATTGGGAAAGGTGTTCCATTTCTCACCATTAAGACAAAGGTACCTTTCATATGAAGAATCAATAAGTTGCTTGGATACTTTCACAGGGCTAATTTTAAAACCACTGGAGTATAAAACCATTTCTCAGCTAAGAAATTTGTGTAGTATTCTGAACCATGACATTTCCTTTTCACTAAGAAATTGAAAAAAGTATCTTTCCATGTACATAATTATTTATGTTATTCCTGAGTAAAGCCTGTTCACAAACAAAGCCTGTCAAGCAGAAAACATACAGGTCTAGAAATTTTGTTTATTAAACAAATAGAAATTAGAAGTCACAATTCTATGTAAAAAGTAGATACAAAAATATAAGATAATCATATTATTCCTTCAATAACTCTTCCTAGATTGCCAGATTCTCATGTTTTCTTACATAACATATGACTCTCCTACTAAAAGGAATAATAAGAGTCAAAATACATGTTTTCTCAATTTTTTTCATTTTACATACATTGATGAGAGCTCAATCCATATTAGATTGTGGAAGGCAACAGTGAGTGATTGCCCTTTGCTCACAAGCAGTCCAGTTTAGAAAGATAGCTGATAATCACATTAATAGAAATAATCTTGATCGTGGAAAGGGTAGTAATAGATGTGATAAAGTTCTCTGCTCTTGTGATAGGCATACAAATCTCCTATAACACATATACATGCAACTGTAACCAAAACATCTGTAACTGAAAGCTACCTTTTTTCCTTTGTCTTCTTTTAGTCATGGGGCCTGATGTCAGGGCCTGGGCCCTGTCCCTGAGCTCTTTTGCTCAAGGCTAGCACTCTACCACTTTGAGCCACAGCACCACTTCCGATTTTCTGGTGGTTAACTGGAGATAAGAGTATCAGAGATTTTATTGCCAAGGCTGACTTCAAACAGCAGTTCTCTATCCTGATCTTCCTGAGTAGCTAGAATTACAGGTGTGAGCCACTGGAGGTTGGCTTGAAAGGTAGCTTCCTATTGGTGGATGACTTGCCCAACTGAAAATAATGCCTATGTCTTGAAAATAATACTGTGATCTATCCCTTCAGTTTCTTTTTCTTTAATATAATTTTCTATTATCTTTGAGTAGTTGCTCAGAGGAGTTGCCACTCATCAAAACAGCTTATAAGTGCAATGTATCTTGATCAATATCACCCATTTCCTTCAGATTCTTTAATATTTGTATTTATACTATATTTACATATGTAGTTACTCCATTGTTGGATATATAAATGTATACACACATATAAATATATATAGTTCTTATATTTTCTTGATGAATTAACTTATTTGTCATTATATCCTTCTTTGTCACTTTTTTTTTTATAGTTTTTGGTTGAAAGTCTGTTTTGTCTGATAGAAGTAATTTTACCTCTATTATATTTTAGTTTTCCTTTGCAAGAGGTATCTTTTCCCATTCCTTAACATTTACTTTGTATGTTTTCCTAGAGGTAAACTTAGCCTTTAGTAGTCAAGGGTTTAATAGTGTCTGATGTGTTTTATCATTTCATTTCTTCTGTGTCTTTTGACTAGAAAATTCAAGTATTTATCTTCTAGATCATCATTGACAATCATGCTGTCTTATTGTCATTTTTTAAAAATTCCCCATTGTATTAAAAATACTTAATTTTCTTTTATTCATTCTTTGTGATTTGAATTTTTGTAGTGATATTATTTAAATCATTTTCATTTTGGTTTGTACATACTCTATACATGTTTGCTCTAGAAAATCAAAGGTAGAAAGAGTCAGGTAGATAGGAAGAGTAAAGCTTAATTTTTTTAAAAAAAATCTATTGCACAAGGTAGCAAACATCTAATTACTGAGTCCTTTGTATTTCAATATTACTGGGAGTACATTGTAAATTGTTCTATAACAAAGAAATCCAAATATTTGAGTTACTGTGGAGGTTAGTTAAATTTAATCATTCCACATTTTGTTCAACAATAAACATTGCTTTGTGCCCCCACAAATATATACATAATTTGTCAGCCTATAATTTAAACATTGCCTTTTTTCTCATTCTATTGCATGAAATTATATGCAGTTCTACCCAGTTTAAAAATCTTAGTAAGCTCAAAGTGACGGAACTACAAAAGTATGTAATGGCAGATTGATATTTTAAGAGCTTCATTTCACTTAAGACAAAATTGTTATTATTGAGTATTTCTTTTTTTTTGACACAGGGTCTCTTTGTGTTAAGCACATTGGCCTTGAACTCAAGCCTTCTACTAGTAGGCCTTCCCCTTATTTATACCAAATTTAAATTTAAGGAAAGAACTGATATATAACATTATTACTTTTATTGTGTTTCCAAGGAATTTATATAGGTGTTATTGACATTTTATCTCCCTAATCATAAGCTTGAAAGAAGAAACATATGTCTACCTCTCTTCTGTGATAAACTGATGTTCCTTTTATATATTATAAAAGAGAAGGATTAGCTGCTAAAAATGGACAGTTCTGAGTCTAACTACCATCCTGCAAAGAACAATGGATAAAAATTCCTTAACAAAACCATCATTTTGTGTGTGTGTGTGTGTGTGTGAGAGAGAGAGAGAGAGAGAGAGAGTGTGTGTGTGTGTGTGTGTGTGTGTGTGTGTATGTTCTGGCCCTGGGGCTTGAACTCAGGGCCTGGGCACTGTCCCTAAGCTTTTTTTGCTCAAGGCCAGGGCTCCACTACATGATCCACAGCTCCAGTTCCAGCTTTTTTGGTAGTTTAGTGGAGGTAAGAGTCACAGACTTTCCTGCCTGGACTGGCATTGAACTTCTATCCTCAGATCTCAGCCTCCTAAACAGCTAGGCTTACAAGCATGAGCCAACCACCAATGTCCAGTGATCAGTCATTTTTATATCACTTTTATACCAAAGCCTACTACGATAGTCTGCAGACATTAAGTTCTTCATCAATATTTTTCTTAAACAGTTACTGAATAAAGAGAACTGAGAACTGCTTGCAGCATAATCCCATGATGCCCAGCTCTTCCATGCCGGTATATTGACACCATACTGATTTGATTGTAGTCAAATAATATCCCTTAGACTCTCTCATGGGTTGAAACATAATACTTCTGAGCTAGAAATTTCCTTGATATCCAGTGTTTAAAAAATAATGGGACATACAT
Source organism: Perognathus longimembris pacificus (assembly GCF_023159225.1). Classification (NCBI taxonomy): domain Eukaryota; kingdom Metazoa; phylum Chordata; class Mammalia; order Rodentia; family Heteromyidae; genus Perognathus; species Perognathus longimembris. Next base: position 33,685,601 of record NC_063165.1, on the reverse strand, counting down.
TTAAGAAAAAAATATAAACAATGAACTATCACATAATACAAGTTCCATAAGAAGTTAATATTTTTGAGTAGTTGAGGGGAGGAAGAAATCAATAACAGATAAGCGATTAAGGAAAGGTTTCAAGGAAACAGCATGAAAAGCTGACTCCCCCAAAAAATAGTATAGAAAAATTTTCAATAAAGAAAAAGAAGAAAAGGAGATAGAAGGAAGGGAAGAAGAAAGAAAGGGAAGAAGGAAGGGAGGGAAATGAGAAAAGAAGATAAATATTGCAAAAACAAGATGATCCAGATTACAAAGTCAGTTTGATTTATACAATAAAAAGGGAAAGGGGGACATATTTTGCTAATTTGACATGAGGAACATGATTAAATCAGATTAGAAAGATAAAGACTAAGTGATTCTTTAAGCATGGATCATAAACTTGAATGTCAGGGTTAAACGATACTTCTGCAGAAATTCTTGACCTCTCTAAAAACATTTTTTTCAATTGGTAAATTGCAGAGACACTAAAACATTTGACTTTAAAAATCCTGTAACTTGTAGGCACAATCCAATTAAATTGCAGACAGTACCATGGGATTTTAGAACATTTGTAGTAAATTTTTATATAAAAACCATAGCATGAAATTTCTGTGCTATTGTATGACATTTCCAACTTCCAATTCTTACTGAAAATTTCTCTGAACATGAACAAATCAGCCAAATATATAGGGAATCAATGTAGACACCATTCAGAGAAATTATTTTTTAACCTAGAGAAAATTAATGGGGAAAATAATGAGAAGTATATCCATATCAAGATGATGTTTAACCTAGTCATTAAGTTCTAATACTAGCAAATACTTCCAATGTCCATTATTAAAGAAATATTAACTTTAGAGTGAATTATACCATGATTCATCACTTAAATAGCTCATCTAGTAAAAAAAAACAACAAGCTTGTTTTAAGTATTAGGTTATCATTTTCTTCATGTAAAAGTCACTGTGGCAGCAGGCTTGATTTACTATTAATTATGATTATCTAAGTCATGTTTACCAGAGCTTGGCCAAAATCTCAGGAATCTTAAAACTCTACAAAGTCTAAAGAAAAGAAAAAATAAATAAATAAATAAAACAAAAAGTTCTTTCTTTTAATACTGACCTATTATCAGACCAGGTATGCATCTAGAAATAGTGTTTCTCTATCTTCTTCATAGATTCTATTTTCTAGGTCAATTATTTTTTGAGATGAACTCAGGGCATGGGCACTGTCCCTGGGGTTCTATTGCTCAAGGATAATGCTCTACCACTTTAAGCCACAGCACCACTTCCAGATTTCTAGTGGTTAATTGGAGATAAGAGTTTTGCAGACTTTCCTGCCCAGGTTGGCATGGAACCCTGATCCTGAAATCTCACTTCTAAGTAGTTAAGATTAGAAGCGTGAGCCAACAGCACCCAGCATTGGTGCTTTTTTGACAATGCAGAACTTTAAACACTCAATAGCAAAAATACATAAGGGAGAGAATTTAAAAGCAAAGTGGTGAATTATTATGGGTTTGTGTGTCATATTCATGATATTAGGGTCATGTACCCCAGAAAATATTGGAATCTAAAAAAAATTGACCCATGAATGACACATTTCCAAATATTTGAATAAGAAAGTATGAACAACAGAAATCACAAACTACCATCAAGACACACATTTGACTTCTTGTTTAATATAGATTAAAGTTTTATGTATTCTAATACTCTAAGGCTTTTATGCACATAGTTCGACATGAAATGCATCCACTACCTTACATATGTAACTGTAACTCCTCTGTATATCACTTTGACAATAAAAATAAATTTTAAAAATAGGCCATACGTGCAAAACTTTCAGATTCAAAACTCAACCAACCAAGAAATCCAGATTCCAATTACTCATAATCTTATTATTTCTCCAAATGCAATTTTCTTTCATACCATAAAGTCTTGCTACAGTTAAAGTCATAACAAGGCTCTAGATGAGACACAATATTATAAACTCACAAAAGAAGATGAAAAAAGAAAGGTACATACTAATTGAATTTTATTGAAAATTTCTCACATCTGTATACTAAATACAGACAACTTAACATGCACTTTATCTGTTGCATTATGCAAAGTTAGTCCATATAATGTGTCATAAAATAAATATTTTGCTGAGTAGGGTGGCAAATGTTTATAACCCAAGCACTAGAGAATAAGGCAAGAGGTTCATGAATTCAAGGTCAGAAAGGATTGCTTAATTCCAAGTCTATATAGGATACCGAATCTAAAAAAATAAAATGAAATTCTTTACTATGACTAAGTGTCAGTAAATGACTTTGTAAAATTCCTGGTAAAAATGTCAGTGATAAGGTGATAAATAATCAACCATACAATTTAACATTCATTGTTTTTCTTCCAATAGCAAAAAGCATTGAATATTCTTAATTATAGAAACTAAGCATTTTCAATGCTTTAAAATAAAAATCTCACTAGTATTATAGCTTGATATTGATAATTATTTCTTTGCCAATGATTTTTATTTTGATAGTAATGGGCTTGAACTCAGGATCCAATGCTTGCTAGACAAGTACTCTCCCATTTGAGCCTCACCTTTAGACGCTTTTTGATTTGATGTTAATTTCAGACTAACTGATTGGTATGACAAGTTTTTATTATTTACCTTTTTATTATTCTTGAAAATTGGGAATTTAATTTTTCTAGTACCACTATAAATCACCTCTACTTCCTTCTTAGAAAGATTCCTAGCAGTGATTATGTCATATAAGGTATGTCATTCATTTAAACATCATCATGTGAATCTTATTTTTTGAATTTGAATATGTTTCATTCTTGATACCTTAAATATAATCTCATTTTCTTTACCCATGCTTTTCCCTAGTATCACCTTCTTATACTACTTGTCTCTGTAATTTTACCTCTTGTACACTTTTTAAAATATTAGACAAAATGACTCAATAATTTGTAAAAAAAAAAAAATAAGTGAATGGCTACTATTTGAAATGTGCATGGGGGGAAGGGGAAATGAGGGAGGAGGTAGCAAACAGTAAAAGAAATGTATCTAATGCCTAATGTATGAAACTGTAACCTCTCTGTACATCAGTTTGAAATTTTAAATAAAAAGAAATGTACATTGCAATCAGCTCTTTATAGTTCAAGTAATTTACCCTTGACTATGAAGTGATGGTGGCATAATTGGGAACCCTAAAGTATTTAAACATTAACAGGGAATTTTACTGTGTGACAAAGATTAGGAAACAATGATCTGACAAGAGTAGTTAATATATTTTTCTATGACAGAGAAATAACTTGTTTGAGGGAAGTATAGATTTTATAAAATTATAAAATTTACAGACTTTATACAATTATTTACTTTGAAATTTAAGATGCAATTACTATAAAATTATGAATTCTAGGATTAAGATGACATTTAATTATTTGATTATAGTTTCTATGCCTGTACTGTGACTACTGCTACATAAATTAAGACATTTTTGTTAGTATTGAAGAGCTTCCTTTTTTAACAGTACTATTTATGAGAGCTATTGAACAAGCCATGTTCATGAAAGCTACCCTTCAGCAAATCTCCTGATGAACCCAACAGTCATCTTCTTTTTTTTTTTTTTTTTTTTTGGCCAGTCCTGGGCCTTGAACTCAGGGCCTGAGCACTGTCCCTGGCTTCTTCCCGCTCAAGGCTAGCACTCTGCCACTTGAGCCACAGCGCCGCTTCTGGCCGTTTTCTGTATATGTGGTGCTGGGGAACCGAACCTAGGGCCTCGTGTATCCGAGGCAGGCACTCTTGCCACTAGGCTATATCCCCAGCCCTACAGTCATCTTCTTAGTAATGGTTTGTATATTCATTTTTAACAGAGACATTTTGAAGGATGAAGCTGAAAATGCATAAAATGTTGTTGCAATAATGGTGATGGTGCAAAATAACTACTGTCATCAGTCTCCTTAATATATCTTAATTATGAATCTTATAATCAAACTGGAAGACAATGAGTAGATAGACATGAATATCTAATTAACTTCTAACTATTCTATTCTATAAAGAAAAAAACTGAAAAGGCAGTGAAATTGTACTATACAGGAAAAAAAAATGGAAGGCCAAATGGACATTTAGACCCAAATAGAAATGAACATATAATATTAGTCATTCCTTAACCATGGCAAGAGAATAGGGATGTCTTCCTAAATCTTATATATATAACACTAGCCCTGAGATCTTGTGCTCAAGGCTAGCACTCTTAACTCTATGGGCTACCTTCGAACTGCAATCCTCAGATCTCAGTCTCCTGAGTAGCTGGGATTAAAGGCGTGGGCCACCAGTGCCTGATTATCATCTTATATTTTATGTTTCCTCTTTTTCACTGGTCTAGTTCATAAAGACTTTTCAAATGGAAGACTAAAATAAAATTTATCATGTTCATTTACATTGAAATTCACCTCTATAAAAATCCACTGATTAACTACCAAAGGTATATTTCTTGCAGATATCTTATTAAAAATGCAGGACAATGGGACATGAATAGCATACCTATGCCCTTTTAAATAATGTAAAATCTAATACAGTCAAATGAATAAAGTCTAGAGGCAGCCAAATGTTTAATGAAGGAGATTCATATGAAAATCAAAGACAGATTGGATCCCATAATAAAATACATTTCAAAGCTGTCTTCCTAACTATTTGATATTTATATTCAATAGTATTCTGCTTATATTGGCTTGTATGTTTCATTAATACAAATAAAGTGTCTATACCAGTGAGTTATGTAGGACAACTGTCTTTGAGATGATTAAAACAGATCATCCACAAGCTAACTCTACCCAAAAATTTCTGTTTTCATGAAAGTAAACACAAAAAATACACTTTAAGAAAAACACTTTATTTGTACTGTTTCCTTTGAAGAGTTACACAAAGGGATTTCAAGATACCATGCCAATGGATGTATGCAATGGATATTGATCAAAGTCACCACTTACATCATTCTCTCTGCTCCAATTTCTTATATCTTACCTGTTTCCTCAAATTTCTTTTTTTTTTTGTATTTCTTTTTTTTAATTTATTTACTAATTGAACACAAATTTTTTGACAAGGTGTTGTGCAAAAAGGGTACAGTTACATAGTAGGGCAGTGTGTACATTTCTGATATCTTACTCCCTGTTTTTCTATCCCTTCTCTAGGTCAGGTAGACATATATACAATATACAATGTATCAAGAACATATACAGTAGCCACGTGGCCATGCCCAAGAAAGTTCGCCTAGGGCTTTAAATGTAATGTTGATATTAGACCATATGTCGACAGTAGTCTTATATGAACGTATATACATAGCTTTTGAGCTATTGTATTCCCCTGAGAGGTCAATTTTTGACCTTTATATGAGTAATTGTTTGGTTTTAGTTACATACTGTTGGGTCGCTGCCCCAATCCTGTGGGGAATACTATTTGGCAAGCAGTTTTTGGTTTCACAGACTTGGTCTCTACTGTCTCTCCGTCTCCCTTTGTTAACAGTCATATATCAGGGAGATCATGCCCCTTTGTTTTCTGTGTTCTAGGCTTGTCTCCCTCAACATTATTTGTTCAAGTTCTGACCATTTCCCTGCGAATAACAATATTTCACCATTCCTAATCTCTATGTAGTATTCCATTGTGTATAAGTACCATATTTTTTGGATCCATTCGTCTGTGGAGGGGCATCTGGGTTGTTTCCATATTTTGGCTATTGTGAATTGTGCAGTGATAAACATGGAAGTACAAATGTCTTTTTGATATCTTGGGTTTTGCTGTTTAGGATAGATGCCTAGGAGTGGTATGGCTGGGTCATAGGGTAGGTCTATATTGAGCTTTTTGAGAAACCTCCATACTGTTCTCCAAAGTGGTTGTACTAATTTGCACTCCCACCAACAATGGAGAAGGGTTCCTCTTTCCCCGCACCCCCTCCAGCATTTGTTGTTGCCTGAGTTCAGAGTATAGGCCATTCTAACTGGGGTGAGGTGGTATATCAGGGTTCTTTTTATTTGCATTTCCTTTACTACCAGGGATGTTGAGCATTTCCTCATGTGTTTCTTTGCCATTTTTATATCTTCTCTTGTGAAGTCTCTCTTTAGCTCCTTTGCCCATTTCCTAATAGGTTTATTGGGCTTGGAGGGGCTTAGTTTTTTGAGTTCTCTGTAGATGACAGATATTAGGCCTTTATCTGTTGCTGTGCTGGTAAATATCCTTTCCCATATCGTTGGCTGTCCTTCTATTTTGGTGGCTATGTCCTTAGCTGTGCAGAAACTTTTTAATTTGTAGTAGTCCGATTTGTCAAGTCTTTCCCCTATTTGTTGTGCCCCTGGGACTATATTCAGGAAGTTCCTTCCTGTGCCTATAAGTTCTAGCGTCTTTCCTACTCTGTCCTTCAATAGTTTCAATGATTCAGGTCTGATATTGAGGTCCTTGGTCTATTTTGAGTTGATCTTGGTGCATGGTAATAGGCTTGGGTCTACTTTGAGTTTTCTGCATATGGCTGCCCAGTTCTCCCAGCACCAGTAGTTGAAGAGGCTCTGTCTATTCCATTGTCTTTAGCTCCTTTGTCAAATATCAGCTGGCTGTAAGAGTGCAGTATTATTTCTGGATCTTCAATTCTAATCCATTGGTCTTCCAATCTGTTTTTATACCAATACCATGATGTTTTTGTTATGATGGCCTTGTAGTACAGCTTGAAGTCTGGTATTGTGATACCTCCTGCACTGCTTTTTTTGCCTAGAATTGCTTTGGCTATTCTAGGTTTTTTGCTGTTCCATATGAATTTATGGGTTGCTTTCTCTATTTCAGTGAAGAATGTAGCTGGGATCTTGATAGGGATTGCATTGAATTTGTATAACAATTTGGGCAATATGGCCATTTTCACTATATTGATTCTGCCTACCCATGAGCATGGGAGGTCTTTCCATCTCCCTGTGTCTTCTTTGATTTCCCTTATTAGATTTTTATAGTTTTCATTAAATAGGTCCGTCACATCCTTGGTTAAGTTGATCCCTAGGTACTTTATTCTTTTTTTGGCTACTGTAAATGGAATTGTTTCCATAATTTCCTTTTCTGTTTGTGTATTGCTGGTGTACAGAAAAGCTGCTGACTTTTGTGGATTGATTTTGTATCCTGCTACTTTGCCAAATTGGTTTATTAGGTGTAGGAGTTTGGGTACTGAGTTTTTTGGGTCCATCAGATATAAGATCATGTCGTCTGCGAATAGGGATAACTTGATTTCTTCCTTGCCGATGTGGATCCCTTTGATGTCCTCCTCTTGCCTTATTGCTATGGCTAGGGATTCCAACACTATGTTGAAAAGAAGTGGGGAGAGTGGGCATCCTTGTCTTGTTCCTGAGTTTAGGGGGAATGATTTAAGTTTCTCTCCATTTAATATGATATTAGCAGTTGGTCTGTTGTATATGGCTTTTATTGTTTTGAGGAATGTTCCATCTATTCCTGTTCTCTCCAAAGCTTTTAATAGGTATGGATGTTGTATTTTGTCAAAGGCTTTTTGGGCATCGACTGAGATAACAATGTAATTCTCAATTTTAGATCTGTTTATGTGGTGAATTACGTTGATTGATTTACGGATGTTGAACCATCCTTGTGACTGTGGGATGAAGCCTATTGGTCATGATGTATGATTTTCTTGATCAGTTTCTGGATCCTATTAGCTAATATTTTATTGAGGAGCTTTGTGTCTGTGTTCATTAGTGATATTGGTCTGCAGTTCTCTTTTTTTGTTGGGTCTTTGCCTTGTTTGGGAATGAGTATGATGTTAGCTTCGTAGAATGACTTTGGGATTTCTCCCTCTGTTTCTATTTTGAGGAAGAGTTTGAGGAGTATTGGTATTAGCTTATCACTAAAGGTTTTGTAGAATTCGTTGGTGAATCCCTCTGGGCCTGGGCTTTTCTTTGTTGGGAGGTTCTTGAGTACCTCCTGTATCTCACTGTAAGTTATTGGTTTATTTAGTTGATTTATTTCTTCTTGGTTCAGTTTGGGCAGTTTGTACTTCTCTAAGAATTGATCCATTTCTGTAAAATTATTGTTTTTTGCTGAGTAGAGGTTTTGGAAATAGCTCCTTATGATTGTTTGAATATCGTGTGTACTTGTAATTTTTCAGGTGAGTCCTTGATTTTACATATATGAGTCTCTTCTCTTCTTTTTTTTTTTTTGTAAGTCTTGCGAAGGGTCTGTGAATTTTATTTATTTTCTCATAGAACCAGCTTTTAGTCTTATTTATTTGTTGAATGGTCTTTCTATTTTCAATCAGATTTATCTCTTCTTTAATCTTTGTGATCTCTCCCCTCCTAGTCATTTTAGATTCTGTCATTTCTTGTTTCTCCAGTTGTTTTAGTTTCATCATGAGGTTATTCACCTGCTCTGCTTCCATTCTTTTAATGTGAGTGCTGAGGGCAATGATCTTGCCCCTCAGTACTGCCTTAGCTGTGTCCCATAGGTTTCTTTGTGATGTGTTTTCATTGCCATTGTGGCTTATGAATTCGTTGATTTCATCTTTAATTTGGTCTGTGGCCCAAGTGTTGGATAGCAGTGTGGGGTTTAGCCTCCAAGAGTGTGTATAGCCTCTGTGGTATCCTTTGTTGTTGAGGGTTACCTTTAATCTACTGTGATCAGATATAATACATGGGATGATGTCAATACTTTTGTATTTACTGAGGCTCTTTGTGTGGGCTATGACATGGTCTATTTTGGAATATGATCCATGGGCTGCTGAAAAGAAAGTGTATTGGGTCTCTGTAGGGTGGAAGATTCTGTATAGGTCTGTCAGATCCATTTGGGATATGGTGTTACTTAGGTCCTCAGCTCCCTTGCTAATCCTCTGGGTGTTGGATCTGTCTCTTGGAGAGAGTGGGGTATTAAGGTCACCCACTATGATTGTGTTTGCGTCTATCTTGTTCTGTAATTCTGTGAGAATTTGATTGACATATGTAGGGCCTCTTTTGTTCGGTGAGTATATATTTATCACCATGATGTCTTGATTCTGGATTTTTCCTTGTATTAATATGTAGTGTCCTTCTGTGTCTTTTTGAGTTGATTTTAATGAAAAGTCCAGCTTGTCTGAGATCAGGATGGCTACACCTGCCGTTTTGGTAGATGCATTTGCTTGGTAGATCTTGCTCCATCCTTTCATTCGAAGCCAGTTTTTGTCTCTTGCTGTAAGGTGGGTCTTTTGTAGGCAGCAGATGTCAACTTTTTGTTTGCAGATTCATCCTGCCAGTCTGCTCCTCTTTATCGGAGAGTTTAAACCATTTATATTTAAAGAGATCAAGGATAAGGGTGTTTTTTCTCCTTCCATTTTCTTGTTGGGCTGTTTTTTCCTCTTTTTTTTTTCTTGTATTTAGTGAGCTGTTCTTTCTGTTGGACTTTGGCTATTGTAGTTTCTTTCTGTTTCTGTCTGTGTGTCTTGTACGATCTCTGTTGGGTGGGGCTCCCCTCTTAGAATTCACTGTAGGGCTGGTTTTTTATTCACATACTCCTTTTCCTCCTCTTTGGTGTGGACAGATCTGGTTTTCCCTTCGAATGTGAACTCCAATTTCGCTGGATATTTGATCCGAGGTTGCATAGTTTTAGCCTGAAGTACTTGGATGGTGTTCTTCCACTCACTTCGCGCTTGGTAAGTTTGTGTGGATAAGTCAGCTGTTATTTGAATCCTCTTCCCTTTGTAGAAAATTTCTTTCTTCGCTTTGGCTGAATTCAGAATTTGCTCTTTAATCTTGAGGTCTGAAGTCTTGAATATTATGTGCCTTGGGGTGGCTTTTCTGGGGTCTGGCCTGCCAGGTGTCCTATAGGCTTTGGTTACCTGGATGGGGTCCCCTGTGAGATTGGGGAAGTTTTCTGCAATAACTTTATTGAGAATATGTTTAAGCCCTCTGCTCTGGTATTCGGCTCCTTCTTCTATTCCAATTATGTGCAGATTATATCTCTTGTCTTTGTCCATTAGCTCCTGGATTAGTCTGCCCTGAAGCTTCACCGTTTCTTGGAGTGTGGTCATTTTCTGGTTGTTGTCGGCTGCTTCATCATCCAGGCAAGAGATTCTGGATTCCATATGGTCAACTGTTTGTGTTATGGTTTCAATTGCGGAGTTTATGGATGTCAGAGAGCTATTTATGGTTGTCAGATCAGCTCTGATCATGGAAATTTCTTCCTTTAAAGAGTTGTATTTTAAATCTATTTTTTCATGCATTTCAATTCTCAGGATGTTAAGATTACAAAAGCAATACTTGCAAAACTGTTTGGTTTAAGTGAACTGAACACCTGGGGGGGAGGGAAAGGGGGGGAGGGAGGGGGGCATGAGGGACAAGGTAACAAACAGTACAAGAAATGTATCCAATGCCCAACGTATGAAACTGTAACCTCTCTGTTCATCAGTTTGATAATAAAAATTTGAGAAAAAAAAAAAAGATTTTCTTTAAAGGAGGCTTGCATTGTATCCATTTTTGCTTCCATTTCTTTAAAGGAGGCTTACATTGTATCCATTTTAGCTTCCATTTCTTTCTTGGCTTCCTGGGTGTCCTTTAAGATTTCCACTCTAAACTCCTGGAATTGTTTTTCTGATTTTATTTCTGACGCTTTCCATCATTCCTGTTAACATGGCCTCATTTGCTTTTTTAATCTCCATCTCCTCTTCAGTCGTGCTGCTTTTTGGAGCTGGCGAGTTGGCTTGCTCTTTGATGAACTGTGTTATGTTTCTTTGTGACTTGCACATCTGGAGATCTGTGGGTGGCTTCTCAGATTTGGTTTATAGCTCTGCCCTCCCTCCTGTGTAGGCGTGTCTACCAGAGCAGGTGCTGCTGCTGTGGCCCCGCCCACTTGTGCGGGGTACGCCTACCAGAGCGGGCGCTGTCGCCGGGGGCCCCGCCCACCTGTGCACTGTGCGCCCGCTACAACAGGCCCTGGTGCTGTGGCCCCATCCACTTTAGCGGGGTACGCCTCCCAGAGCAAGCCCCGGGTTTTTGGGTTGTGTTTACACCCTCCCGTGAGTCCTTTGTGGAGGGTGGTATGTGTGGGGCCCAGTGGGATCAACTGTCCGAGTGCAGATTGGCGCCCTCAGACCTCGCCTCCGCTGCGGGGGGGGGGGGGGGGGGGCGTGATCAGGCCCAGGTGTCCCTGCTGTGCTGGTATTGCCCACCAGCGCCTGTGATTTTAGTTGTAAGAGTCCGCGAGGTCTAGGCGCCTCAGGTGGGGCTTGCACTGCCGGCTATCCCCCCGGCCCCTGTTGGGAAGGGGGCAGGGCTGATTCGGCCCATTCAGGATCCTGTGTGGCCTTGGGGCTTCTCCGCCCTTCCCCTGCTAAACTGACTTCCCAGCGCCTGATGGGAGCTTCCCACCTGATTTGGGGGCTCTTTGTTCCCTCGGGGTGGGGAGGGTAAGGGAGGGAGATCTAGCTTCTTTGTAGGGCTTGGGTCTCTGATAGCTGGTCTCCCGTTGGGTGAGGGAGTAATGGGGGACTCACTGATCCTGGATTGTGTATGTGTCCCGCGCAGCCGTTGGTCCTTCAGGGGGTGGCGAAGTGTCATGGTGGAGTCCTCGGTTCCCCCCTTCTGCCGCACTGGGTTCCTCAGACACTGTCCGTCCGAACCCGGTGTGGACCCGAACTTCTCATCGCGCCGTCGTATGTCTTGGTCCGCACCCTCCCTAGTGACCATGGGGTCTCCCGCTGTCTGAATTCTGCGCTCCCGGCAGCCTGTCTGCCGATCGCCGGGTTCCCCTTTCCCAGCCTGGCCCTCCTCAAATTTTTTAATTCACTTTTCACTCTTCTTTTCATTCATCCATTTCCCTTCCTAAAAGTCCTCACTCTGTTCTGTCTATCAGGACATCAAGACATGTTTCAGCTTCTTGGTATTCTTTTTCTTTGCTTTTTGGAACTGCTGGCAATTTTTACACATCTAAACGTTTTGGAGTGGCCTCCTTTCTGTGGAAGCTGCGTAATTGCACATTTCTGGCATAGTTTATGTTAGGGTAGTAAAAAAAAAAATCTACCTTTTGCTTTTGTTTTGCTTTCCTTAATTGATTATATTTGTGCAATAAAAAAATGCAAATTGCTTTCCAAAGTCTATAGATTCTCATGCAAGTTGCCAGCAGTGGGATGTCATTTATATGAATCTTGCCTTCTGTTAATCTTTTAAATATAAGTGTACTGCTGAGACCCCATTTAGATTACAGTATCCTCACTGTCCACCTACAGTTTGCCTTTGTACTGCAGTTCTAGTTATCTGAAGTCAATCAAGGTCCAGAAACACACACACACACACACACACACACACACACACACACACACAGAGAAGCAACTAATAATTGTTACTTCATAACTTGTAATTATAAATGATATTCCTCATAATTCATTATTATGTGCTTTTATGAATAACAAAATCTTGCACCACCCTGCTCCCTCCTGCCTAATTCATGAGTCATACCTTGTGCAGCATTTCTACTTGTATACACCACATAGTAGACTTTTTTATTAGCAGATTAGATTGCTCTGATTGTTTGGAGCTAGTGTTCATTTAACCCTTATTTTACCTAATACTAACCCCAAAGTATATGAATATCTGCCCTGGTAATTCATTTATGCAAGGGAGAAGTTATTATGTATTTGCCTTAATAAACAGGTGAATATTCTCCACTTAAGAGCACTGATGTTACTAAGATTTTTGCCTCACTGTTGATAATCTCTTACTGTGCTAAGTATTATCATAGGTACTGTAAGCAGTGGACCATGAGTCCAACTAAGAAGAAAATATACTTAATCCCTAACTTCCCAGCCCATGTACCAAATGTTACCAGAATGCTTAAACTAAGTAAACAACCCAGACCTGTGTCTGGCAAGAGAAGTATTTGAGTAAGACACAAACATTACTAAAGGTGATAAGAAAGTTTACTAGAAAAGAAATACACCAGTAAAGGAGAGAATGAAACCCAGACATGCTATAGGAAAACAGCATCTTAGCCCATCTCAGCCACCTCAGCCATCTTCCTCCCTACACAGCATGGCTTTGGGGTGAATAGCAATCACTGAAGTCCTTGAAGACAGCTTTCTGACTAGTGGGTCTCCTTTTTGTTTCCTGTAGGATTAAAATGACAAAGATTTATCATCCTGACCTTATTTCCTCATTCTTTTCTCCTTCAAATTTTTCATATCTCCTCACTCTTCTGTAGCCCCCATTTTGTTGTCAGGCAGGTTTTGGCTTACCCTACCACTATTCCCGCACTGGCTGCAGTTCTAACTCCTATGAGTATGTACCCAGAAAGAAAGTTATGTATGTAAATATATACAAATATATTCATATATGCATATATATGTGTCTATACAAAGAGAGACACATTCATAAGTATATAAACTCAGTACTATGCATAGTATTAAATATCCATATCTGTATCTTGGAATATGTCCCCAATAAGAAAGATTAATTGTATATCATTAAAAAAGAAAGTAAATAGTAAAGACAAAAAAATTACACTTGGCATGATAAATTACCCAGGACTGTAAATATTCATACAGTGAGACCAAAGGAGAATATCCTTAGGAGAGGATCACAAAGGCTCAATAACTATGTGCATACGATCATATAAAATGATAATTATCAAAATGAACTGTGAGAAATACAAGAGATAGTAGCATTCTCAAGTAACACAAATATTCAGCCTGCACACACAGAAAAAAATATAATTACAACTCAAAAGTATATCTACCTTATGCAATGTCAGTCCAGTTTTAATAAAATAGCATTTTAATCTCAGTAACTTGGGGTTTGCTGCTTGCAGCTTAAAAAAGAAAACAAGATAAAGACCGAAAATGGATTTCCCATTTAAAAAGTCAGAAAAGAGGATAAATAGAAAGGCTCTTGTTCTGGGCTTTACTGCTACTTAGAATCACCCTTGATCATGATTTCTCATTCTACTCTAATATAAAGATCAACAACTAAGTATAGAAACCATGTCAGAGGTGATTTTTCTCTTTCACATTAAATATTATTTATTTACTACTTTAAGTGTTTTCCTTTGTTCAAAAGCAAAAGGATTCCATTGAAAAACCATGCAGATACTATTACCAAAGATGATTCAGAGGTTGAATCCAATGTGGAAAAACTGAATGAAAACTAAGCTTATCATGAAGATGCTCTATAGCCTCAAGCCAAGACAACGGTTTGCCCAGCTTCAATTGTAAGGCCCTTCTCTATATTTAACATTTCTTTTGTCTCTATTTGTAAAATACAGATCAAGGGGAAAAATAAATCAAAACTGTTAATGATAATGTCATTGCAGAATCATATTTTTTTACCTTATCCATTTGAATTTTGGTTTATGTGAGTTGACAAGCTGTACCTTCATCTTCAAAAAATATTTTCAAACTTAGCTTTCCTAAAGCATTTTATTTTAAACTGCTAAAAAGAAAGAATAATTAGGATTGTGTAACAACAGTATAATTTATGTATACCTTTTACCCAGGAAAAGATCCACTTTGCTAGTGTTTTTAGATGATTTGTCACAGCTTATCATCTCAGTGACTATTTAAAGACTTCAGTCTTTTCAGACTATTAAATTTGACTTTTGTGTAAGCGGACTTTCAATGAAGTCAAATAAATACACAAGACAAAGGGTTGAAATACATAAATTTCTAAATTATTTACTCAATTAATTACAAGCTCTATTATCATTATAAAATGAAAATCCACACAGTATAAGTGATCCTTTCATAGATAGTATGAGTTTCATTTAACTAAGATTTTTAATACAGTTATAGATTGGGGCATAAAAAGTTATAGGTTTCAGTTCATGCAATTTTATTTAAAACAAGCATATCTTTCCTCAAGCATTCAGCTAATCATTATGTTCTATCAAAACATATTTCAAAGGTATTTCAGATGATTTTTAATAAGCACATAGTGGGTGAGGCATATTTTGCATATTTCACTAGCTGTATAGTAATAGGACAACGTTGTGACTAGCATTCTGTCTAATGCATGTTAATTGAGCATCCTCAGACATTTATGAAAACATGTTTATGTAAAGGAAGTTTGCATATTTTTTACCTTACCACTTGAAGAATACATATGTTTTTAGTATAGTAAACTTGCTTAAATATAACCTTGGTGGTTGGGCTAGAATTTGAAGTACTGCCTTCATATACACATTAAATAGATATTTTCACTTGCAATAATGTTTCTAGCTCATATTTCTGCTAGTAGAAGATCAAATAGTATAGTTTTGTTTTAATATAAAACTTAATGAAAACCTAGCTCAGAGAACAAGCCAGGTGTGGTGACCAGTTCATTAAATCCTACTTACTCAGTAAGTGGAGAGAAGAGGGCCATGACTCAGTCAAAAGTGGTAAAAATAATTGCATGGTAAGCATAAGGCTCACAGCCTAAAGTTAGATACAAAAAATAAAATATTAAAACACTTGACTTCAATGCTATAACCTATTTCCTACAACAATGAGCTACAGATATTACAGCTGCTGGGTAGACATGCTAAAGAATCCAGGCAACACCTTAGTTTATAAGTTTGCTATATCTGCAGTGAAAACAACCCTTAGCTTTATTAAAGTTTTTTTTTTTTTCTTTCGGTAGCTTTTGTAATCTAGTTCTTTTTGTTCTCATTAAAATGATCTAAAAGCCTCAGCCTCAATTTCAATGATTCTGCTGGAAATAGAATGAGAAACTGGAAAAATTACGTTCACATCTCTTCCATGGTTGTGATTATAGATAAAGCCACACTATGTGTGATCACCAAGCTCTGTGAACCCCATCTGAAAGAAATCATCAACTATTTAGTGATGGAGACGTGTGGTTAATTGATCAATAAGTAGACAGGATAGTCTCCTGATCTATTAATGCAGAGAACTTATGAAAGGAAATAAATCTGTGACTCGAACAGAAAAAAAAATTAGTAGCCAGTTGGGGTTTAAGATATATTTAGTGTTTAGTGACCAAGATTTTCCTGCAATCTTCAACTCTCTCACACATTTATGTCTTTTCTCTCTCTTTTTTTTCTGTGTGTCAGGCCTGTTTCACAGCCTGTAGACATTTTTCACCTCTGTCCATCACCCCTCTTTATTTTTCTTAGGTATTTTCCCTTTGCTTGCCTCAAACCAATCTCTACCTCCCAAGTAGCAGGGATTACAGGCACAAACCACCATGCCTGGCCTCCCAATTAATTGTTGACAGCAATTTTTTTAACCTTTTAAAACTTTTATATATATATGAGAAATTATATGACACTGCTGAAACCTATAAAGGAAATCAAACATAACCAATCCCACTTGAAATGCCATTGAAAATATTCAACCAACACTTTTGATTACTATTGAAAAATGAAGAGGTATTCATAAAGGCAAAAGATTTATACAATCTGAAGAGAAACCAGAGCATGAAGAGGTATTTGTAAAACACAACTCTTGTTTCCTTTACTCACATGATAGTACCTACAGTTCCTGGAACCTCATTTATCGTGTAAATCTCTTAATTAATGAAATGTCTCTAGCTCATAAAAAAATAAGGACCAAATGGTACAATCAGTTTTACACTGTGTCTTCATCTAATTCTTAATAATGACAATATTGTAAGATAACTCGGGGTTTTTTTTATATAATTTTATTGTCAAGGTGATATACCGAGGGGTTATAGTTACATACGTAAGGTAGTAAGAACATTTCTTATAAAACTTGTCACTGTTTCCCATTCATTTTCAACAACTATTATTTATATTTTTCAATGTCAATTTGATTCTACATTTTTGACCCAGCTGGGTAAATATAGAACACTCTCTGCTTCTCATAACAACTTGAAAAAAAAAAACTATTTTTCTGAGTACATTAGGCTACTACTTTTTTCACCGGAATTCAAGGGTACATTAGGTTCTTTTATTATACATAAACTGTACTCTCAAATTGTTTCACACTGATTAAGTTAAATGTGATAAAATGAAATTTAATGGGAATGATGCCATACATTAGAATTAAGACTCTGATGTACTGAAATTAATTGCTTGATTGTCTAAGAAAAAATTGGGCATGCATTTTGAAATGATCCAAAATAAATACAAATTTCAAAAAAATTTGAATGAATAGGTACTAAAATCAGCTTCCATGCTGTGAATTATGTTAAAGTATGTTTTTTTTATAATTACTGGTATCTTTGTACACATAAGAATATCCATTAAGTATACCACTTTATGAATGAAAACAGATTTAGAAAATAGAAACTCCAAAATTATGGCATAATAAGGACATGCTAGAGGCAAAATTTTTATGACAAGATATTATTTCCAACATGACATGAGATATATTTTGATCTGAAAAGTTTGCTTTGGCCTTTTAAACAAGACAATTTTTTAAGAAGTAATGTGGCTGCTAATAGAAGAACTAATTTCAATAGCCTGATATTAGTGAAAGCCACTTTCTTTTTACAAAAAGAAGACATCAGTTTTAATACTTCTCATCTGGACCAAATGTTTCCATAGAAAGGTTTAGATTCCAATTTGGATATAATAGGCAAGACTGTCACTACTACCCTAACAATAAGAAAAAAATGGGTTACATACCCCATCTCACACCTTTTTCCCATGGATTTCTTTAAGAAGACCCAAGAGATATTTGAGAAAAAGAGAGAAACTAGAAAAGATTTATACCACATCTTTATACCACTGGGGGAAAAAAGTAATTGGAGGACAAAGACTGTAAGAAAGCATGGGTCTCAGAGAGCCATAAGATATAGAGCTTATGTGTGGGGAATGCCAACCATAGGGGAAGGAACCAAAAATAAAAACTTCTTCCTACTGTGAAGGCTTAGACACTCTCCAGTCCTCTACCATTAGAAGTAGCCTACACTTAGCAAAAGAGCAAGATCATGGCAAAAACCATATCCCCAAAGACCCAAGGGCACAAAGCCAACCCAGACCCAGAACAATGACAGGAGAGAAGGTCCTGCCTTCCCTGACCCCTGGCCACTCAGTACGTGCTAGCAATCAACAAAGTTGGGAGCCTGTACTGAGAGTGTGGAGAGAGACATATTTTAGTGTATAACGGGAGCAATAAGAAAAAAAAAAAATCCCTCTGACAATCCAGTCTGTACTTATGCATACAAACTCTAAAAGTATTTGAAAAAGAAACCCTAATGATATTTAAAATAGTTGTGGCATGAGAGGGGTAAAATTCTCACAATAAATACTATTTTTATGAAAACCAGAAAGCAACACAGTGGCACAAAGTTCTGAAATAAAAACTGAAACCCAATATTCTGAAACAAGTGAATAGTTTTTAATAAAGGAAAGCATATTGGCAACTGCATGGATTAAAAGCAAAGAATATTCTACAGCAGCAGACTTGGTGGGTATTGAAAGACTAATTCCAAAGTGTACGTGGAGGAAGAGCCATAATACTTAAGAACAAAGTCATAAGACCAATACTCTCTCACTCAGTACTTACTATAATGCTATTGGAAATGACAGAATAAAATAGAAAGTACAGACATAAATCTATGCAAATATTATCAGCTGATATTTGACAAAAACAAAAGAACACAGCAAAGATAATCTGTACAAAAATTTATTCGAGGTAAAAATAAAATAAAATTGAACCCAGACAAAAACCTTCTAGCTTCCACAAAAATGCCAAGTGCAGAACTAGAAAAGTCTTACAATACAGAGTAAGAGAGTTATCTAAATGACCTTGTGTATGTCAATAAAAATTTAGATGTAACAATGAAAGAAGAACCCAAAAATTGATGTTTAAATTATAATTTAAAACTTCTGCTCTATGAAAATTAGGATCTAAAGAATAAGAAGACAAGACTGAAATGGAAAGAAAATACTTGCAAATGGTATAGCTAGTAAGAAAATATGAAACAATTGCACAGAGAACAATGGAATTAACAATACAAAAGTTAATAATATGGTTTAAAAAACCTGAAAGACCTGAGCAGACTCTTCACCAAGGAAGAGATACAGATAATAAACAAGCAAATGAACAAGTGATCCACAAAGATGCCCTTAGGGAAAATGCAAATCAAATAATAAGATGCCATGAGACACCAGGTAGAAAAGCCACAAGTCAGTATCCGGGGAACAGTAAATGCTGGCTATGATGTGGAACAATAGGAATCTGTCTTATTGATGGTAGAAATACACAATGGTACAGAAACAGGGACAGTCAGTTTGGCAGTTTTATACAAAGCCAGACAATTGCAATACACTCCTAGTATTTCCCCTAATTGGATGAAAACTTAAGTCTATTCAAATACCTGTGCATTCATGTTTGTAATGTGCATTCATGTTTGCCAAAATGAGGAACAAATTTAGATGTCCTGTGATGGGTAACCATACAAACTATGGTATAGATCAACAAGAGAATTGTATTCAGTATTAAAAAGAAATGAAATAGCAAGTCAAGAAAAGAAGCACAGAAAGCTAAGTTCATGTTACAAAATGGAAGATGTCAGTCAGAAATAGCTCCAAACTAGGATTCAACCACTGAACAATCTGTAGAAAGCTCAGAGGTGGTCAACAGCTAGGAGAGCAGAAATAAAGTACAAAGGACTTTTAGGACACTGAAACTATTCAGTATGATACTATGGTGGTAGGTACATATCATCCATTTCTGAAAAGTCATGTAAAGAGTTTAAAGCTATGTATATATTAATGTATGTAAATAGTTTGTATCTATGTGTCAGTATAGTCTTATGAATTGTAAGATCTGTATCACTGTGGTCCAGGTAGGATGAGGCTGGGGGAAGAGGGGAGTATTGCCATATTTCTGCTTAGTTTTACTGTGAACCAAAAACTTCTTCAAAATGAATTTTTAAAAAATGTATAATAAGGCATATCACAGCAAACTAAACTTAGGGAGTAAACACAGAATAATAAATACTAAAGGAGAAATTCATTCCTTAAAAAGACAAAGTGCCTAAGAGACAATATGAGAAGAGGAACAGAATAAACAACAAAAACCCACTGATTTCCCATGGTAAATCAAATAAAAATAGCAAAATTGCTAAGTAACAATGTAAAGTACATAACGGAGGACAAGTACTTCATGGAACTGGACACTGTAAAATCAGTGTGAGAATATTATAAACAATTTCTGCATAATTTGTTTATGAAAATTAGAATAATTAAAATTAGAATAATTAGAAAATATTAGAATGAAAATTAGAAAAATTCTTAAAAAATAGAATAATTCTTTAAAAATTAGAATAGACAATTCTTGGAGGAATGCAGCTTACTTTTATCTTATCATAATAAAGACAAAAAATAAACAAACCTGTATCTTCACAACACATTTAATCAGAAATTAAAAGCTTTGCCTCAAAGCACCTGTACCAAAGCAATATGTTCAAAACTTTCCAGGATATAGCAAAAGATATAACACTTGAATGAATTATAAGACAAGCATACAACTGATAGTTTTTTTTAGAAAAATATTATAAGCAAGGAAAATTACATGAAATATTGCAAACTGGAGGTAAAGCTAATTAGGTATGGTATGGATGAATATCTTCTAGTTATATTTTTTTAGAATAAAAACCTACTTGGAAAGTTATGCATCAAATATGGAGATATTTAAGAAGGAGAAAATAAGTGATTTCCCACAAGCCTTATGAAATAGTAAAGAGAAGGCATAGCTGTTCGATGTGATTCCTTCGGTCAATATTTTGCACTCTAGTAAGGAATAAAAGCTATTACTTGTAAAAGAGAACACTGAAATAGCAATAGTAAGCTGTCTAATGCAAGACGACTAGAGTATAGGAATTCGATGATAAGGAATTCATTGTGATTATTTGGAAGTTGAAGAAAGCTTGGTGAGTGAAAGTGGAAATGGAGTTCATCACACATAACCTTAGCTGACATCCCATAATTAAGTAGCTGGAGAATATGAGAAAGATTTTTCTATAAGAGAAAAGTAATGAGAGTAGTGTAAGGTAGTAATAATCTATAGGCTCTAGGGGCAATGTTACATATAAGAGATTTCAATACAATTTTGTTAAATGGACTAAAAGATGTTCACCTACATGAAGCAGGAAGTTTGTACAAGTAGAATGGAAAGTTACACAGGAAAAAAGTATGGGGAAAGTTTTAGAGAACTCAACATCAAGCAAATGAGTCAGAAATCTAAAGCTGAGTTAAATTTCCCTTCCCAAACCCCTAAATTCTTCCCAAATTGTATTTTAAAGTATTACAGGTACAGGCCTTTTGGTCCCTTAGAAATTTACATAAAAGATAATTTACCAGTGTCACACTGTAAAGAAAAACAAAAACCCCCTGAACATAGGTAATACTATTAACTAAGAGCTACTTCTTAAAGACTAAGCTAGTTTGTTTATTCTGTCCTTCAAAAAGAAATCAATGTTTTCCATCAAGTAAGTATTCAAAGAATGTTTCTTAAAATGATAAATAAGTATGTTTTAAAAGGGGGAGAATTGATTACTTTATTTATCACTTGCTGGACTTTAGAGAGCCACTGTAGGGCGGATAGCAACTGTACTTCCTTCATTTGCTTCTTGCAATTTGCCCTCCTTGAAACAAAGTAAGCTAAACATTTTTTAATCACAAATGTTGCATTTACTTGTAACAAGTTTATATTACCATAAATTAGTTGTACAAAGAGGCTCTGTTGTGGTATTTCCATAAATGCATATGAAGTACTTTGATCAAATTTATTCCATTACTCTTTCTTAACCTCCACCCTTCCTATGCTTTTGTTTTTAATGGGTTTCATTATGTTATTTTCACATAGAGAGCTATATTGTACAATGTTCACCACCCAGTCCTCACTACCCACCCTTCCCCCACCACCAGTTTTGCAGGCAGACAATTCCTTTTCTACAATCCTGTCATATTTTGTTGTTGTTGTTCTTATTTCTGCAGTTGAGCAAAATATGTAATATTTTTCCTTCTGATCTTGGCTTATCTCATTCAACATGATCTCCAGTTCCATTCATTATCCTGTGAAAAACATAATATCATTCTTGTAATGTTTTCTAAATTTCACTTTTCTTTGATATTGTCTCAGGATAAAGATGAGTAAGAGATTAGATGAAGTCTAGCTGTGCAGAGCCTCCAATATTTCAAATATCAAGCACAGAACAAATGATGAAATAATTTGTGTGTTTTTAAAGCATGGAACATTTAAGGTCTGAACAACCTCTCAAGATTGCCCATGGTCCTTCTACTTGTCCCAGTATCCCAGTGGTGGTGAGAGCAGCTGTCCTTGCAGCTTGCAAGTTGGAAAGTGTGGCATTATTACAATGTAACAATGATGGAGCAATACAGATCATTCATTTTCTTATTTCACTTTCTCATCAAAAATGTCCATTGAAACAAAATTATGACCAGACATCTAGAACCCATGTTATATTCTAAGGAGTTAAATAATTAATAATTACAAAGTAGGTTGAAGAAAATTTAAAATCAAGATGATACATATCCAAACTTCCCAAGTCAAAATAAGACATGGAGGGAAGAGGTGGTATAGAAGACGGCCTGCAATAAATACTTGGTCAGGTGGTCTTTCATAAAAGAAAACCTGCTCAGACTTTATCTCAAAAAAAAAAATTTCCTCATGTCTTTCTAGAAAGTAGACTTTTTTCCTGTGCCTTTCTAGAAAGCTGACATCTTTACCAAGTCCTCTATTTTTCACCTTTTGTGGTTTCAGAACTTATTATTTTGTTATAATTTTATTTGTAAATCTTTCTCCCATTATTCCATTCTCTCTTCCATCCTCTTTTCAGAGTGGTCTTTTTTAAATTTATTTTTATTGTAAAGGTAATGTGTAGTGGGGTTACAGTTACATAAATCAGGTAATGAGTACATTTTTTTGAACAATGTCACCTCTTCCCTCATTTTCTCCCAGTTTTTCCCCTCCTGATTCCTTTCTCCCCCACAAGGTATATTGTTCATTTTAAACATAGTGTCTAGTGAGTATCAATACTACATTTGCTCAGTCTTTGTCCAACCATTTCTGTGCTTCCCCTTCACCTCTGAAAACAGATAAACCTACATACAAGACAAAAGTTACCGACATCTAAAACACTGACAAAGGGGAAAAAGTAAAATAACATGAAACCTCTTATTTCCACTTCTTGGAGTTCATTTCGATAAACATCATTTTATATGTTCATGTGAAATATATAAACATATATATGAACATATGTATATAAGCATATACATCTATGTATATGAATATATGTATACAAGCATATAGGTAGATGAATATGTTGGTATATAACATATATGTTGTATATATACATTATAATATTCATGTACATATGTATTTGTACCTGTACAAGCATAGTATGTATGTGTGAATATCATCCTTTGATTCTTTCCACATGTCAGGAGTTCTTTTCTTCTTTTTCCTCCTTCAATTGAAATCATATAAGTTTCCTTTTTAAAATTTGTCATTACCATTACTATCATCATTTGCATCACTTTAGAGCTATATTCCACAAATGAACAAGAACATGCTATAGTTTCTTTTTGACTCCAGAACCTTTCAATTTTCTGCCAACGATAAAATTTAATTTTTTGGCTGCATAAAATTCCACAGTATACATTGCCATATTTTCTTTATTCATTCTTTTTTTGTTGTGTACCTCACTGATTCCAAAGTTTGCTTACAGTGAACAAAGCTAGGATAAAGGTGAAAATAATTCAAGTGCTTTTCATGCATACTGATTTACTCTCCTTCCTAATGTGTGGTTTGTCAGGGTCAAAATGTAAAGGGTTTTTTGTTTGTTTGTTTGTTTGATTGTTTGATTGGCTGGTTAGTTTTGTTTTCTATCTCTTTTTTGTCAGTCATGGGACTTGAACTCAGGACCTGGACACTGTCTCTGAGCTCTATTTTGGTCAAGGTCTGAGTTTTTTGTTTTTTGGTATTTTGTTTTTTTAGTGATCAGTTGGAGATAAGAGTCTCACGTGGACTATTCTGCCCAAGCGGGCTTCAAACCACTATCATCAGATCTCAGCTTTCTGTGCAGCTAGGATTACAGGTGTGAACCATTGCTGTCTGGTGGTTGGTTCAGTTTTGATTTTTTCACATACAGACAACACAGCTTAGAATCTCTCAGTTTAAATATCACCTCTTCAGAGAAGTCTTTTCTGTCTTCACATAGAAAATCATGAATCAAGCCTATTTTGGTTTTCCTTTTATACTTCATCTAAATGAGGATCCTCA
Organism: Perognathus longimembris pacificus; assembly: GCF_023159225.1. NCBI lineage: Eukaryota > Metazoa > Chordata > Mammalia > Rodentia > Heteromyidae > Perognathus > Perognathus longimembris. The sequence goes on along the minus strand of NC_063165.1, from coordinate 33,661,383 downwards.
GAATAACAGTCAATGCATGAAGAGGGGCACAGAATAATACCGATACATGGAAAGTATTACTTCAAGAAAGAAACAAATGATTGTCGTAATGGTGAAAAGGCTGCATGAAAGGAAAGCCTTTTGAGCTCCATTCCTGGAAGAACTAAAAGGTCTTGTCTTGGTTACCTTTTTGTTTAAGGACCTCCCACTGAGACTCAGTCCAGAAAGATTTTTAGACCAAGGAATGGAATAGAAGTTATTCTTCTACCACTTTTATAGTTAGAACTCAAGTTCTCAAAGACATGAGTGTTTCCATAGGCTAGATACCATATTTCAGCAACCAGTGAGAAATATCATAAATAAAGGTAATTTTGGAGGCAATAACATATACAACATCAGCTTCCTGACCTGTAAATATAAAGTAAAATGATTTGGTCTTTAAATCAAAAGCTTAATGACTTTCCTTTAACTTTTCTTATCTAAGCACGCATGACATTTAAGCATCTAATTTTCTGAATTAAATCCTTTTCTCTGTAAAGTCCCTAGAACATTGCTTAAGAGAATACTTAGTACTTAGAGAGGTTGCAGGAAATCTTCACAGATAAGAATCTGTGATTGGTAAGCTGTATACCAAAATGGTGACATAACTTACTGTTTTAGGATCCCTGGGATGAAATACTTGCTCAAGGAATCTTGTTGGCAAAACAGTTGGCTACTGTGATGGATGGTTAAGATAAGATCAGGAGTCACAATTAATATATAGTGGGTTTCATACTATGATAGCTCTGCATATTTTAATGAAAAAAATAGAAATAAATTCAATTTTTTTTCAATCGTTATTTCAAATAATAAGTAACAATAGCAGTCTCATGTTTGTCCCAAAAGAATCTTGTGTATGTCTTGCAAATTCAGGGTTTTGTTGCTGAAACTGAAAAGCAAGAACAAAGTTCATTTTTTATACATTACTCAATTATAGTAGAAAATGATTTAGTAGCCTTCTCTAAGAATTGAAGGTATGGACTAAAATCTTGAAACTGGGACATTTGAATGAATTATGATGAATTTGAGGACCACAAATCCCAAAACCTTTTTTTTTAACAGTGAAAATATATGTCTTCCTCTCTCTCTCTTTACAGCAACTCTGATTTGCCCAAAGATTTGCACTGCGCTCACCCAAGCCAGTTACCTTGTAAACCAAGAGTGGTCGTTTTCACCCTCCACCTTTGCCATCCCAATCTGACTCCAGGTTTTTAAGTGGATTGAGATCCAGTATCTAGAGGCAAAGACAAAGAAAGGTAAAGTTCAAGTAAATAAACATCAGGAAGTAGAAAGTGGTGGAGTGGGATCAAGGGGAAAAGGATAGATAAATGAAGAAGAGGAGGGAAGAATGCAGTCAAGAATGAGTAAGGGAAGGGATGGGTGGAGGATGGAGGAGCAAGAATGTTGAAAAAAGGTGACACTGGTCAAAATATATTGTAGTCATAAAGTGCTTTTCAAAATGGCAAGCTTTTGTAGAACTACCTAATAATTTTTTTTTAATCCAGTATCTTCAGGGTAGCATGCATAAATTCCAAAACAGGTAAAAAATATTTAACAGGATAAGAATGATGTTATTTCACTGGTTCATATAGACAGACAGCTATCATCTGTGTACTATAGAAAGAAACAGATTTGATGCATCTCATTAATTGAGACACGATGAATATAAGGAAATGTAGTAGCCTTCTCCAAATATTGGTTCATAAGGAATTTATCTGTGGCTTTTGTTGAAACAAATCCACATTTGAGGGGAAACTTTCCAGACATATGTTAAATATTATAAGGATAGATTCTAAAGGAATGTCGTATGAAATGTATTAAAAAATAACTTTAGAAATATCAAGAATACTATAAAATAAAAAGCTTTCATTTCTGACACAACTGTTGCCAATAACAACTTAATTACTAATAATTAAAAAGAGGTAAATAAGCAAAGGATATATCCATGTATGCTAATTCTGACTTGAAATAATTCAATCACTACATGACATGCACAAGTTCTCTACAATTTGTGAACACAGTTTATTTTTTCTGAAAATTCTATATAAGTAGAATGCATAAAGGTACACATGATGTTGCACATACAATTAGGTGCTATTCATGAAATTTCTATACACCTTCACAGGACACTTTATGATAGAAAGCTTTGAGTAGGTGCCTTGTAAGGTTATCATCATTTTGCAGCCCTTACAAGGAAATAATATTGGTCTCATGAGACCAACAGTTCTCATAAGAAAGTTGTTATAAAAGAGCAAGACAAGCCTGATGCCATGTACCCTGTGGTCCTCAACAGAACAAGCAGGCACACCCATACTGCTTAGTGACTATTACTTAAGGAAGTGTTTTACAGATGAGGAAACAAAGCCAGAAATAAACTTCTCAAAATCTGATCAAAGATATTACTTTATTGTCAAAGAGCTGTACAGAGAGGTTACATTTTCATACCTAAGGCAGTGCACTCATTTTCTTACCCAACTTGTTACCTCCTCCCATATCACCTCCCCTCCCCCTTTCTCTTTTCCCATTTCCCTCCCTCCCCATGAGTTGTGCAGTTGGTATACACCATAGAGTTTTGTAAGTATTGTTGTTGCATTGGCTTGTCTTTTTTTTTTTTTTTTTGCCAGTCCTGGGCTTTGGACTCAGGGTCTGAGCACGGTCCCTGGCTTCTTTTTGCTCAAGGCTAGCACTCTGCCTCCTGAACCACAGCGCCACTTCTTGCTTTTTCTATATATGTGGTGCTGAGGAATCGAACCCAGGGCTTCATGTATATGAGGCAAGTACCCTTACCACTAGGCCATATTCTCAGCCCCTAGTTTGTCTTTTTATCCTTTGTCTCTCAATTTTGATATTCCCTTTCCCTTCCCTAGTTCCAATACACATATATACAACATGCAGGGTATCAAAATCAGTTACAGTGACATCAGGGGTAAAACCACAGGAAAGAAAGACAAAAGAAAAAGGGCATAATTTTACATGGTATGTTGACATTAACAGCAACAATGATAAACCATTTGTTTCCGTAACTTGGAGTTCATTTCATTTAGTATAGCTATTTCCATATGAACACATAAAATGACACTACAGTGAAAAGAATAAGAAAGGTTGTATAAATAGAACTCTGAGCAGACAACCTAAGATATCACATGAGCTACAGCAAGCTATTAGTGAATTTTTTAAACAGTGAATGGTTGGGTTTATGTTATTTTCCCTAGACAGTGAGAACAAAACTTAAGTACTCAGTTTTCTCTCTCTTTCTGTCTCTCTTCCTCTTGCAATCTCACATCCTTTCAGATATGCTTAATGTACTGAGTATGTTGCTAACTGCAGTTGAAAGAGGAGGAACTGGGGGTTTGAGTCACAGGATTTAAGATCACAAAGCTAAGCTTTGCAAAACTGAACCTGATTCCTAAGTCTGTGAATTCACACATGGCTTAAAATAGCCACATAAGTGCCTGCAAAGATTATAATCTATATATAGCCATTAATGTTACCTCTTCACACTATTCCATGTAGTTCTTTCATAGAACTGAGAAGATGAAGTTTCTTTAAAAAAAAGAAAGCATTTTTGATGACTGAATGAAAAGTCCTATCGACACTGTACACAATGCAAAACAGCAGTGATATTTCCAAGATGCTTTGGGAAGAACACTACATCTACATTTGTGTTTAATTTCTGAGTCCAAAAGAGCAATTTGTAGCTATTTGATGTAAGCAAGTCATTCAAGGAAACAAGGCAGTACGTTTTTACCATTTTCAAGGTAGTCCCTGGAAAAGAAAAAAAATCTGAAAACTTACAAGAAAAAAATTTTTTGCAAGCCCTACCCAAAATAATTGCATCAAAAGCTCTTGAAATGGAGGCTTTTTAATGTGCCTGGTTCTAATGCATGGCAGTGAACAATCTCTAGCTGTTGATCATGAAAACATCGTTCCGTAAGGCATCTCTTGAAGTGTGAATTCACAAAAATAAAATATGGTTATGGAATGAGAATCAAATTAGCAATATAAACGGTAAAAGGTTTGTAAAGCTTGTGTATAGATTTTCTTGTACTAAAAGGCTACCTGTGGAAGAATTTTCAGCATACTGGAAACACAGAGTCCATTTTAGTTATATAATGTTGAATTATGCAAACAAGAGGAAGCAAATAGCCGCTAGCCATCAGTCAGAAAATACAGTCTTGTTGGCTCTTCTCCAACTTCAGCAGCCTCACCCTCCTACACTCCTCTGGTACACACCAGAAATCATTGTACTGCACAGACACTGTTGTCACTCACAGCCTGCCATAGTCCCTACTCCTGTAGAATTCACAAACTCATCAAGAGTAAGTGGTTAATGTTTATTGTCTTAAGTACTGCCCTTCAGAAGTGTAAATATTTGGGGCTGGGGATATGGCCTAGTGGCAAGAGTGCTTGCCTCGTATACTTGAAGCCCTGGGTTCGGTTCCCCAGCACCATATATATAGAAATGGCCAGAAGTGGCACTGTGGATCAGGTGGTAGAGTGCTGGCCTTGAGCAAAAAGAAGCCAGGGACAGTGCTCAGGCCCTGATTCCAAGGCCCAGGACTGGCCAAAAAAAAAAAAGAAGTGTAGATATTTAACATGATCATTGAGATGCAGCAAGGAGCCTGAAGACTGCCTTTATAAGTGACAGTAGACTAAGCTAAAATACAAAACATGAGTACATACATGATTGAGAATTGCAGTGGATAAGGGGATTTATAGAGAGGTTAAAGGTCATAATACAGAAGGGCCATATGCAGTGTATGCACCTCATAATCATAAAAAAAAAAAACTGAGAGGGATTGATGAGCATGCTTAGACTGAAAATACCTGTGGGTCCTGAGGTAGATCTTCATTTTGATCATGTCGGACATGGTATGATGCTACACCAGAGTTTTTCAACTCAACACTTAACATTTTGAAGGTAACAGTTCTTCACTGAGGGAAATAGACAATTAGAATGTTTAGTAGCATGTCTGATTCCTCCTTGCTAAGATGCTTGTAGCACTCCCCAGCTGTGACAACCAAAGAGGACTCCAGATGTTGAATGTGCAATTGAGAGATAGAAGGGCAAAACTTAACCCCAGGTGAGAAATCCTGCCCTAAATGTCTCATATAACTAAGAACCTGGAGGAAACAGGTTTTATATTTAGCCAAGATTAAGTAGCAGATATATAATAATGTTAAAAGAATGGGTGAATTGATCGAGATATATTGTATTCATAAACTTCTTGTTAAATGACATCTCCTTTGTACAAATACTTAAAGATAATTTTTTAAAAATCAAAAAGAAATACAAAGACATCTGAAGCTGGTGTGTTGGGATTGAACCCTGGATATGCCACTTACTAATTGTTCAAAGTTTTTCATGTCACTTAATGTTCTTGCTTGGATATTTTCATCCATAAAATGAGATCAAACACTGGATCTACTTCATCAAGTTGCTTAAATAAGGTATTTAAAGAGTTTAGAATAAATGCTTGCAAGTATTAAAGGACTATCCATAAAATTAATGCAAAGATTTATCAGAAGAATAAAAAAATAATGTAAACCAAAGGCAAGAGGTGTATGTGTTGTTTAGTTGAACTCTGAAGCATTGCTCAATCTCTTCAGAAAAAATGGAGTCATATCCCCCTATGAATTCATGCAGAGTTATAAATATCATTTTGGTAACAGTGGGCTGATCTACTCACACATCTATAAATGCTTAAAAGCGGAGTTACCTCCCACTAATGGAAGAATAACATGTCCAAGGGATGATTGGAAGGCTGATACCTAATGTGTTCTGGGTGGTTATCCAGATGGAAGTCCTAAGAATAATTTTGAAGATGGGAAAAGTAACCCTCTACCAGCTGTAATGAGGATATGATACTTGGGATACATAGTTGCAGGATAATGAATTATGCCAACAACTGGATTAAACTGGGAAATGAGTTCTAATGACCACTCAGCCAATTCAGATTTTCCCCAGAGAATTCTGGGAACAGAGAAACCAGTTAGGCTTAACTCAAAGGACATTCATAACTGTGATAATAAACTGATTATTACTGTTATTTAAGCAAATATGCTTGTGACTATTAATTGCAAAGCACTAATTCAATTTAATTGGTTAAGAAATGTTACCTAGAATGTATATCCTGCTTGTTCATTCTAGAATACATAGGTTAAGTGTAATATCAGAATTAATTCAGAAAAAATGACAAGAACCACAAACAACACACTGAATGAGTTCATCAATAATTTTACATTGGTGGGGGATAAAGAAAAGAAAAACCAGATACAAAATAATACTTATCAAATAAGTTCACATGTAGAATACTAAGATGAAGCAAAACTATATTGTTCACAAATATGTACCTAGGGGCTAAACGCATAAAGAATAACAAAGTGATTGCCAAAATACTCATGACAATGATTTCCTTTGAGAGGAAGAAAGGAATCGAGATGAAGATCAACTAAGTGTGGGGAAGTGATATGTCTGGGGAAGGCTTTCTGAAATGCATGAAGTAGGTAATGATTACAGGTGTGTTTATGATTATTCATTGCAGGTAACGTTTATTTTCTATCTTTTTATAGATATTTTAATATTTCAAGGGCAATAAATCCTACCAAGCATTGTGCTCTATCATTTTATTTTAAGGAACTTAGTTGGAAGCTCAAGAAAGGAAGGAAAGTGTCTGGAAAGCACCGTGTAATGACTATTCTGAGCCTAGAGCCCATGTCCTTCTCCACAAGGGATGTTTGTTCTCTGACATATCTGAGGAATGTAGCCTGAAGACTCACTCCGCTTTCCTGAATACCATATTTTCTCTTATATACTCTGCTCTCCTAAAAAGGAACTCTTTTCTCTCCTTTTATTTATTTATTTTACTGAGTGTTATTTTAGGAAGGTGTCTCCATTTTTTTTCTTAACATGAGCATGAATTATCTCGGAAGGAGCTCATATCTACTCTGATTTACCATCTCTCCTATTTTCTGGGATGATTTCATTTTCTGCCCATCATTTGTTCTCCTCATAAAGCAGCTAAAATTTTGCTAGGGATGCCAGTACTAATGCATCTTGCCTTATTACTTCACTCATGTACTACCTACTTTTATATCAATAGGAGTGAGAAGAAGCAGATAAACTGTTGATTGCCTTGTTCCTTCTCCAAACCAGGTCCCTTGCTACTTGAAATAGTACTGCTTTCTTCCATACGACTCAGATTTTTTTTTTACCTTTTAAAAATATCTAAAATTGAAACTTCCTCACCCATCATGGTGTGCTATCTTAGAGGGTTCAAACTATTTGGCAAGAGAGAAGGTGGCTTTCCATTAGCTCTGGCTTTCAGAGATGACATGCAGCTTGTTTCTAAGCCTGTTAGATTATGGACTGGTTTCTCTCAAAGATATAAAAAGGAATGTTCTGTTGTTGTTGTTTAATCTTGTAGATGTGCAACAATCTGTTTCTAATGAGTTTTACAAACAAATGGTATGAGCCCAGCTTGCCTGGCTACATTCTAAATCAACTTTAATCCCAGCATGATATCAGTTTATCCTTTTCCATGCATGACCTGCTCATGCCTATTTCTAAAAGGTCATAATGATTTTTTTTTCCAGTGACCCCCTTAAATTACAGAATCTTACCTCATTCATCTTCTTTGTTTCATTTAAGTTGTGTGTATTCCTCAAATTATAGATCAAAACTTACTTTCTAAAGAATTTTTTTTCCAGTAACATCAACACATAACTTTCTTACATGAACTCATATCATTTATTAACTGAATCCTATTAAGCTGATGTTTAGGAATGTATCAGCTCACAAAATGTGTATGTGTGTGTGTATTTAATTGTGTGCATCACTTGAAAACATGTTAGGTGCTAAGAAGAAAAGCAGTAGAGCATCATGGGGCAATTAGTCTTTTAATAACTGCTTTAGGGGGAAGGAAAAAGAACCTCATCCAACCTTAAAGCTATAAATTATAAGAACTCAGGGAAAAAGCAATTGAGCCAAGGGATTCCTGGCACCCATAATAGTGAATAATTGGTAAGATGGTCAAAATGTGCTTAATTTGATTTATTAATTTAATATGGAAGCAAGGATACAACTAGATTTTTTTCCTGGAAATGCACAAAAGGCAGAGAATTTATTAGGTAGGAAGCAAGTTGGAAGTAGAAAATGATAAAAATTGATCTACACTTGTATGAATCAGAAATAATCTCTACTTTCAGCCAAGGCTGAGGTTTTGCTCATCTGGACCCACAGCAGGTTGTATCTGTATAAAACTTTTCTCTGTTTTACATGTTGGTTCTCAGTTAATCTGCTCAAAAATGGAGAGGCCTTTCTTTCTTTACTGTCTTTGTTTTCTTTTCCTTTTGTCCTGTTTTCTCCTTTGTACGTCTTTGAAATTGTTAAGGGAGACGCAGGAATGGAGGAACAAAGAGTAATCAAAAGCAGCAATAGTTCTCACTGCACACTATGATGAAAATGAACTATACAACTTGTGGGTGGGGAAAGGAGCAAAAAGTGGGAGAGAACCAGGGAAGGGATGACAATGTCCAAAAAGAAATCCTCTCTTTACTTGACCTAGGCAAATGCAACTACTCCGTACATCACCTCAAGCCCCTTTCCTCCCCGAAGGAGGTGCTGAATGGGCCGAAGCTTAACCGTGAAAGCTAAAGCCTTTGGGGCTATTTTAAGGTAGGTAGAGCTAGAGTAGTACACAGTCTTTTTTCCAAACAGCCTAAGCCCTGTATTTTAAAATTTTTGAAGAACACTCCACGTTATATTCTTCCATGAAGCCATCAGAGCACATCTCTAGTGCCTGGTTATGCCGTGGAGAAGACATGGCTGGTGGTAGATAATCAGCTCTGGTTTAACTCCTGGTTAGGTTCTGCCAAATCCATCACACGGGCTCCTGTTTCAGTAGCCATATTGTTCTGCAATCCTAGATCCTAGTGTCAGATTCCTCTAGTTCTGTTGCGTGTGTTTTAATAGCACAGAGTTTTAGGGGTCCCTACATGGTTTTGTGTGGACTAAACCGACAGGCTGCTGCAGAGGAGCCTCTCCAGCCAAGCCACTCGCGAACAATCCACGCCACTCCCGGACAATCCACGCCGCACTGCATGAATAAGAGTTACAGAAAGCTGCCAAGTTGGTTTTTTTTTTTGTTTTTTTTTTTTTAGGTTTCTAGTAGGACCCATCTAACTTTTAACTTATTTTCCTCAGACCATCAGTATTAAATAGATGCAAAGAAAAAGAAAAAAGAATCAATCTTTTTTAATCAAAACAAGACATGATCCTGCTACAGAATATTACTAAATCTTTATTGATGAAGAATAACATGTTAATACCTGATGTTTCTGAATGTTAGAAATCCAACACTGGCTTTATTTTTCTTCAAATTGAAATGTCAATATGCTAATATTTTGGAGGTTCAGAGGAAGAATTTATTTATCTTTTCTAGAATCTACTCCTATTTCTCTCTGTCTCTTTCTGTCTCTCTACCTGTTTTCTTCCATTCTCTTATTATTTCCTTCTATTTCTCTTTTCTCCTCTGTCCTGCCTTCTCATCTTCCCTCTCTCCACCTCTTTTGTCACATCTCTTTTTGTGGACCCAAATCTTGTGATTATATTGGACCTTCCAGACAATTCAGTACAAAATCTCTACTGCAGTATTTAATAAATAATATCTACAAATTTCCTTTTGCCACGTAAAGTAACATGTTCACAAGTTCAATCAATTAAGATATAGAAAAATCAGAGGATCAAGATTCCACATACCCAGAAGGCAAATAAGTTGTCCAAGAGTCCCACAACTGGGAGCTAACAAGGCTGAAATTCACATTTCTTCTCCTCGCCCCTGCTAGAGTAAGCATATTTCTCTTACTTTCTCATTTTTATTATTTGCTCCTTTTAGAAGGATCCACAATAAATAAAGGAAGATGTATCAAAATAAAACAAGCAACTTTATTGCTGCTATTGATGCATAAAATACTGCTATTATTGGTCTTTTTATATAAATATATAAACACACACACATATATAGTCTGAATGTTTGGAGACTTTAGCTGTGCTATCAACTTTGGAAAAAGTATCTCAGTTTACCATTATACAGAAATTAATATATCAAGAAAACTAACAATAACAATTGTTGGAGGGGATGTGGCCAAAAGGGAACCCTACTTCATTGTTGGTGGGAATGTAAACTGGTTCAGCCACTCTGGCAAACAGTATGGAGATTCCTCAGAAGGCTAAATGTAGAACTCCCCTATGACCCAGCAACCCCACTTTTGGGTATCTATCCAAAAAACCACAAACAAAATCACAGTAAAGCCACCAGCACAACAATGTTCATTGCAGCGCAATTTGTCATAGCTAGAATCTGGAACCAACCCAGATGCCCCTCAGTAGACGAATGGATCAGGAAAATGTGGTACATATACACAATGGAATTTTGTGCCTCTATCAGAAAGAATGACATTGTTCCATTTGTAAGGAAATGGAAGGACTTGGAAAAAAGTATACTAAGTGAAGTGAGCCAGACCCAAAGAAACATGGACTCTATGGTCTCCCTTATTGGGAATAATTAGCACAGGTTTAGGCAAGTCACAGCAGAGGATCACAAGAGCCCAAAAGCTATACCCTTATGATGACATAAGATGATGCTAAGTGAAATGAACTCCATGTTATGGAAACGATTGTTATATCACAGTTGTAACTACTTTCAACATCCCATGTGTATCTGTAGCTTCTACTATTGATGATGTTCTTGTATCACCTTCCTGTGATTGTATCTACACTATCTCTGTAATCTTATCTGAGTATATTGGAAAGCATGTATAGTGGTATTAGAACTAGGAAATTGAAAGGGAATACCAAAATTGAGAGACACAGGGTAAAAAAAGACAAACAACTACAATACTTGCAAAACTGTTTGGTGTAAGTGAACTGAACACCTGGGGGGGAAAGGGTAAGGGAGGGGGGAGGTATGAGGGACAAGGTAACAAACAGTACAAGAAATGTATCCAGAGCTGGGGATATGGCCTAGTGGCAAGAGTGCCTGCCTCGGATACACGAGGCCCTGGGTTCGATTCCCCAGTACCACATATACAGAAAATGGCCAGAAGCGGCGCTGTGGCTCAAGTGGCAGAGTGCTAACCTTGAGCGGGAAGAAGCCAGGGACAGTGCTCAGGCCCTGAGTCCAAGGCCCAGGACTGGCCAAAAAAAAAAAAAGAAAAAGAAAAAGAAATGTATCCAATGCCTAACGTATGAAACTGTAACCTCTCTGTACATCAGTTTTATAATAAAAACTTTTTAAAAAAGAAATTAATAACCATATTGGTCTATAAATGTTAAACTTAATTTTTTCCATTTGTACAGAGGTAAATACGCTGAATTAAATATGTAAGTTCTCATCTACATGGGTTTTATTACAGAAACTAATAAAGTATTCTCTAAATACTGAATAAAATAAAACAAGCAAATCTAAATTTTATTTCTTACTGCCAGGTTTTTCAACATGAAATTCAAAATAGAAAAAAAATTGTATCTCTTACTGACATTTTCACATGTTGAAAGGTCGCACCCAAACTGACCTAGGAGACATACACCATACCATGTACAAAACTCACTTAACATAGAAAATGCAATAGTCCTCACATGGAAAGATAATATTTATTAATCCATAAAATGAAAAAGATTTAGAATATATGAATGACCTCTTTGAACTCATGTTTTCTAAGCAACTTAGTTTAAAAAGAAGCATGGTTTGATCTTGTGATCCTTTAAACTGAATATATAAGGTAAGAAAGAAGAATGATGAAGAAAGAAGGGCAAAAGGAAGGCAAGAAAAAAAAAAGGTAGCAAGTGATTCCTGGTTGTTCTTCATACTACACCATTCTCTGACGTGCCTACAACACCACAGAGTAGCATGCTTTGATATAAGTAGTAAGGAGAAGAACATCTGAGAGCTCTGAGAATCTGAACTCACCAAAGACGGTGAAAATCTGGCTTGATGCTAGTCAGCAGAAAGATGCTACTCATATATTCTAAATTATGTGCCTTGATTTGTGGGAAATACTCCATGATTCAAAAATCTCTGGAATTTCCTAGTTTAAATATTTTAGTACAATTCCTGAGAACTTTGTAGCATACTAAATTAAAATCTCATAACAAGTATCCAAAGTTGTGAATGCTTCCTTAGAAGGAAAAGGATATTAATGTGGAGAGAGGGATGGAGCACACTAGTATGTATCTGAAGGCTAAAAATATATCCAAAACTTAACACCAGCTACACTAATTAACAGATCACAGGGAAATTACGCAATCCTATCAGAGTGAACTTTTCCAAAGTTCCTATGGACTGTTCATTTTAAGTATAGCCAAAAGTAACTAAATGATGCTTTCGAATTGGTTGGACAACTAACACAGGCAAAGCACTATGGCATGTGTGAGGCCCTTCTAGGACACATAATCATGCATGAAAATCAGTCAATTTGGGGAGGCATGGTGTTCTCTGACTTCAGAGAGATATGACTTTGCTGATTTGGTCACCTTGATAAGTGAATGGATTTTAAATTATCTAGAGTTATTCCCTTTTCAGGAGAACTCAACATGTTCTTTTCTACTCCTCTTTTAATCCCAAAGATTGACCTAGAAAAACTTAATATTTACCAATGCTTCTTGAAATATTTATATCACCAACAAATATTCCATACTTGCATATGTGTCTGAAAAGCCAACTTTGCTCAGGTAACCTTGAAGAATAGGGCCTGATTTCTTCACTCTTGTTAAAGGACAATCCTAGCTTATCCTGGGGGGAGGGGGTGTTGAAGTCATAGTATTAATTCTTCTAAAAAAAGCACTAATTAAACACCTCTTTGAGACTGAATATGTCAGTTTTATTGACCCTTTAGTAAGTAATGTTCTTAAACATGTTCCTCTTCAATACAACCTCATGGCAGATGGGAAAGAAGTTTTTCATTAAATTTCCCATGCTCTAATAAGTAAAGTTCTTAAACAAAGGCAAATTCTGGGTAACTGGTTTTGATTTCTATATATTTTTCTCCTTGCCTTCCTTTCTGTTACTCTGGCTACTGAACACATCAATTGTGCATTGAAATTTATGGCAAGTTTTCTGAGAGACCAGCAAGATTTAGACTTTCTTCTCAGAGCCTGGGGCCTCTCAGTATGGCTGCCAAGGGCATTTAGGAGCTGAGACAAAACCAGGCAGAGATGGTTTGGCAATGTATCTTGCCAAGGCCGTCCCACACTGATGAGCGTCACACAAGGCCCTTCTTGTTTCAGAAATTCTTTGACTCTTTTATGGTGACAGAGACTGGAAAGAGAGAGAAAGAAAGAGGAAGAGAACAAAAGACATTTTCATTCTTCTGTCGTTAGTATTTTATTTCCAGGTAGATCCAGAAATCCTATTATGAATCCTTGTGGAAGAAAACATTTGCAAGAGAATCAAAGTATCTTATCACTTGGTAATGTGTCCTACAAAAACTGGTCCTAGGTTTGTGATCTCATCTGATACCATCACAGGTCCTGATGCTGAGTGAACAATCCATTACAGTCAGAGCTGCTCACTGCTGAGAAAGGATTCATATTCTTAGTTCTTAGGTAAGTGTCTCTACAGTCCTTAGTGTCATGGAAGTGTAGTTCAATGGAGATAGTCAAATGAGAAAAAAATAAGATCCACACCAGATATGAAAGTGCCAAAGTCATGTGACTATATCTGAATAATGAGGGAGTTATTGTGTGAGGTGATCTGCACTCAGAAAAACACCAGAACTACTTGGATGGATCTCATTCTGCCTATCTCCATTTAGAGAGAACAGTAGTGAACATTTTTAACTTCTATGACTTGAGGCCTCAGAAAAGATAAACTCCAATGATCTGGGTGTCAGAAGACAATGAGGTATTTGCTCATTCCAGCACAGAACATTGCTGGAGGCCTACTACGTACAGGTTCCTCTTTATGATACACAGGATACAGTGATAGGCAAAAGATACTGCCTCCCTACTCTTGAATTTGTTAATTTTCTGAGGTCCTGATTCTATGCCTTGAATCAGTTGTGCTTCTATTAATAAAAGAAGCAACTTCTTAGTTTCATTTAAAATTAAAAACAATAATAAAAACAATACAAACTAAGGATCAAAACCCTTTGAGAAAGAAACAAATGAGCAAGAATCTTGGGGAGGGGTATGGATGAGCTGGATTTACAACAGGCCAGGTGAGAAAAGCCAAGCACATTCCCTGCTAGTGGTGTTTAATCAGCAACAACATGTGAACAGTATCACATATGTGTTGCACACACCTATATTTGTGTGCACCTACACACACATCAATAAAGTTCTTTTCAATACTCAGTAACGTAGATTAGCTGTATAGAGAAATTTATCCGACATAGAAAATGAATTTGAGGAATGGAATTTTTTTTTATAAGTAATCACCAATGGAGCTAAACTTTCCCAAATGAGGGGTAACTGGTACTAAGAAGATGTTCAGATGAAAACACCCACTCCTTAAGAATGAGGCTTAAGTAAAGGCTTATGCATTACAACAAATATCAGATTTGCACAAATCAAATTATAATTAATCATCTCTGCTTTTTCCCTTCAAGGTTAACAAATTCAGTTTACAAAGCACATAGTCTATAGTCCATTATTCATCTCAGTAGCAAATGATTATCATATATTACATACCATAATAAAATCGCACAATTGGTTTACCTCACAGTAATTTGTTTCCAATCAACATGAAACAACTTCTGGAAAACATCAGGAGAAGTATGGGCATACTTGCTCTATAAATATTGTTTATAGACTGCACAAAAGGTACATTATGTATTTTACACTCATTGTTGTATACTAAAATATACTTTAGTTCATAATCAAACACATTCAGAGTCTTTGCTAAAGTTATGTTATAGTTATCTTTTCAAGTGTATAACAACAGAGGGTTGCCACACACTTAGTTACACACTTAATTCCATATTGAATTCCTTCACTCAGACCTTGGTAGCATCCACAGGAAAGAGTCCATTGACAAAGAGGAATGAAGAAGCAAATAAATATTCCAAGACTTCACTGTTAAGCTTTTGAAAATTAAAAGATATCCCAGCAGGCTTGTAATTGATTTCAAATATCTAGCACAGCATCTCGGAGAGATTTATCACCTCTTGCCCTTGGACACTTTGGTACTTCAGATCCATATTGGTTTTGTGCTCTTAGAATGAAAGTGCAGTCTGATACCACCTGATAAGAATGGACCTCTCCCCCAGTTGCAAGGCAAGTAATAAAGAGAAGTTTCTGGTATCCGAAATTCTACTTTGAGAGGGGGGAACAAGCCATAATAAGCAGTGGAAAGAAGTGGAAAGTATGCATTACAGGCAACACAGTCACTTCATGATTTAAACAGAAAAGAAACCAAATCTTAAACTTCTCAATCAGACATCAACATGTATTTCTTTTAAGAGAAATGCTGACATAAGTTAAGTGCTATAATTTGGGTATACATAAGGTATCCATTACAATTAAAGACTAGGTAGGCCTTACAGTATAAATTTGAGAACTAATGAACCTTGGGAAATAGGACTTAATGAGAGGCTTTAAGGTAACTGGGGACACATGTCTGGCATGGTTATCCATCATAATGTGACAGTATCTGACACCAGTGCCATGTCCGCTAACCTCCTGACCTGAGCTACATAGAACTCGCGATTTTATGAGCTACGTCTCAAGTATTTCATCATAGCAACACAAAGCTGACTGATACAGTAAGAAAGGAGAGTATGACATGTTCTGAAAAGGAGACCAGTAAGCAATAACAAAATATTCTCAAATACTTGAGGGAAAGGAAGAGACAAACATGATAGAAGATTGTGAGACCAGCATCCAAAATTCCATAGATCCTGAGACAAATTTTATTCCAAGATGTCTTTGCAATTGGTGATGCTGAATGCTCTAATCCAATTTCTGGCTGTGTTCATTCTCTTTATCCTCTAAAGCAGAAAGGAAATTAAACTGTTACACATTTACAAGAATTCAAAGCCCTCTCCTCCTCCACAGGTGGCCTAGAAGAAACCCCATGTGGGTTTTCAGCAGGAGATCAGCACAAGTTATTCTGACAGGAGCCAGCAGGAGACCCAGCAATGGGATGTGCTATCTTACCATGTGATCCCAGAAGTCTTACCTCTTCAGAACATAGCATGGCAATTAGCACAAATAATTACTCTCAGAGACAAAGCTTCTTTTGGCACAGGAGTTAATTTTTCAGTTTGAAAGTTTCTTTTACCACTGTGCACCTTACTCCTCCCCCCCGCAAAAAAAAAAATCAGGACGTACAATGAAACTAAAATATTGGATTGAATACAAAAGGTTTGGAATGTTCACACTCAAGAACTATTAAAATTGTTCAGTAAAAAGTTGCTATTCTGGTTAAGTCAGCTCTCAATTACTCTCAAAGGAATAAGCAAAGGGTTTAACTTCTAAAGTTAGGGTCAAGTTCCGAATAGATAGCACAAAAGATGCAAACAAGGCAGTCCTCAGTTTACACACAGCGTTGTCACAAAGCTGGTCTATAAAAATCGGAAGTTTTAATCACAGTAATGCCACCAGCACAACAATGTTCATCGCAGCACAATTTGTCATAGCGAGAAGCTGGAACCAACCCAGATGCCCCTCCATAGATGAATGGATCAGGAAAATGTGGTACATTTACACAATGGAATTTTATGCCTCTATCAGAAAGAATGACATTGTTCCATTTGTAAGGAAATGGAAGGACTTGGAAAAAGTTATACTAAGTGAAGTGAGCCAGACCCAAAGAAACATGGACTCTATGGCCTCCCTTATTGGGAATAATTAGTACAGGTTTAGGCAAGCCATAGCAGAGCATCACAAGGCCCAATAGCTATACCCTTAGAAACACATAAGATGATGCTAATTGAAATGAATTCCATGTTATGGAAACAAGTGATATATCACAGTTGTAACTACTTTCAACGTCCTATGTGTATGTGTAGTTTCTATTATTGATAATGTTTTGTATCACCTTCCTATGTTTGTACCTACACTATCTTTGTAATCTTATCTGAGTATATTGGAAACCGTGTTTACTGGTATTGGAAGTAGGAAATTGAAAGGGAATACCAAATTTGAGAGACACAGGGTAAAAAAAGAGAAATAACTACAAAAGCAATACTTGCAAAACTGTTTGGTGTAAGTGAACTGAACACCTGGGGGGGGAGGGAAAGGGGGGGAGGGAGGGGGGCATGAGGGACAAGGCAACAAACAGTACAAGAAATGTATCCAATGCCCAACGTATGATAATGTAACCTCTCTGTACGTCAGTTTGATAATAAAAATTTGAGAAAAAAGAAAAAAAAATCGGAAGTTTTCCTTTTGTCTTTTAATTTTAAAGAGTAGTGTGGTTATCTTGAGAAACCACTTCTGTCGTGAAGTTGGTTTAAATAAAAAGCTTCTTGATGTTCCCAATGCATTCCCAGCTTATCTCCAATGAGAATAATCATATGATTGTAATTGTGGGACTGCTTCAGAGGAGGGGGGAGAAGGAAAGCTAATGATGGGGTATAAACTGTGACAAAATACAGTGCGTCTAGGTACAAAAACTGCTTAAGGAAATTCATAGAAAGCTGTTCAAAGACAAATGGTGCTGGCAAAACTGGTTCAAAACCTGTAACAAACTAAAACTATATATATGTTGTTTTGATTTGCATTTCTTTAATGGCTGGTGGTGTTGAGCACTTTTTCCTGTGCTTCTTGGCCATTCTTGTTTCCTCTTCAGAGATGTCTTTTTTTAGGTCATTAGCCCATTTATTAAGAGAAGCAGTTGTTTCTTTCAGGATTTGTTTAGGGGAAACTTAATTTTTTGAGTTCTAAGTATATTTTAGATATGAGGCCCTTGTTTGTTATAGGGCCAGTGAAGATCTTCTCCCAATATGAGTGCTTTCCATTTATCTTAAAAGATCTGTTCTTTGCCATGCAGAAGCTCTGCAGTTTCATGCAAACCCATTTGTCCAAACTTTTTTGTTTTTCTTTATTTATTCCTGTGTTTCTGGGCCTTTATTAAGAAAGTTTGAACCTGTTTCAAGGAGCCCAAGTGTGTCTCCTTTTCCTCCCTGGAATGTTTTCAGGGTATCTATTTTTTCCCTAGAGGTCTGTGATCCATTTGGAATTGATTCTGGTGCAGGGTGATCTATTAGGATCTAGCTTTAGTTTGATACAGGTGTTTAACCAATTTTTCCAGCACCATTTGAAGAAGAAGCTGTCTTTCTTCCATGCTATTTTTTTTAGCTCCTTTATCAAAGACTAG
Organism: Perognathus longimembris pacificus; assembly: GCF_023159225.1. Taxonomy (NCBI): domain Eukaryota; kingdom Metazoa; phylum Chordata; class Mammalia; order Rodentia; family Heteromyidae; genus Perognathus; species Perognathus longimembris. The sequence continues at coordinate 33,643,045 of NC_063165.1, read as the reverse complement.
GTAGCCATAGGTCTGCAGGTTCATTTCTGGATCGTCAGTTCTATTCCATTGGTCCTTAGGCCTATTCTTATACCCAAACCAAGCTGTCTTTGTTACTATAGCTTTGTAACAGAGTTTGAAGTTTGATACTGATATTCCTCCAGCAATACACAGTGGAATTCTATGCCTCTATCAGAAAGAATGACACTGCCCCATTGGTGAGGGAATGGAAGGATTTGGAAAAAATTATACTAAGTGAAGTGAGCCAGACCCAAAGAAACATAAACTTTATGGTTTCCCTCATTGGTAATAATTAGTACACATCTAGGATAGTCCTAGCAGAAGATCACAGCAGCTCAATAGCTATATGTACACATGAACACATAAGACGATGCTCCAAGTTATGGAAAAAAATGGTTTACCATTGTCATTATTATTTTCAATGTACCATCTGAAATTATGCCACTTTCTTTTGTCCTTCTTCCCCAGAGTTTTACCGCTGATGTCACTGTTACTGATTTCGGTACCCTGAGTATTGTGTGTGTGTGTGTGTGTGTGTGTGTGTGTGTGTGTGTGTGTGTGTATTGGAACTAGGGAAGGGAAGGGGAACACCACAATGGAGAGACAGAGTGTAAAAGGTGAGCCAACACAACAACAATAGTTTAAAAGCTATATGCCATAATCCAACTGTACAACCTATGGGAAGAAGAGAGAAAAGTGAGGGAGGGGGTAACAAGTTTGATAAGAAATATACTTCCTTATGTATGAAACTGTAACCCCTCTGTACATCACTTTGACAATAAATAAATAATTTCAAAAAGAGTGGACAGAGAAAAAAACAACAGTAGAGGAGTTTAATCAAATCACGATACAGTACACATATATGTAAAATACCACAAAGAAACTCCTTTATACAATTAATATATGGTAATGCTTTTATTGAAAAAGTAATAATAGAGCACATAATGGTTACAAGTATTTTAAAATAATCCCATATATTTAAGTTCCTGAGGTTAAAGTGACTGCAATATTAGCCAGCGAACATGATAATCATTCATTATGCTATTTGTACAGGAAATGAATTCCAAGCTCTACAGCTACTCACAAATGATTTTTGGAATGCTACCCACTTATCATTTGAGAAATATCTTTAAATAATAGCATAATGGCTTGGAACAAAGGAAATGACCCAAGATGCTTCTATGTTAACGAGGAATTTTATTAATATATCTTAAGTAGTCCTTTATTTGAAATACCCTGATTTCTCTTCAGGGAAATTATAGGATAGTTACTTTATCCCTCCTTTCATTTCAAATACATACCAACTTACCAAACTGCTGAATGACAGGTGAGAAAGGTAGAGCAAACAGTATTGTTGAGATTCATGACATGACTATAGATTTTGCTCAAGGCATGGTTCTGTTCACATGACTAAGCATGCTTTCACTCATGAATAGATGAACTATAGAAAAATCACATTTTGAAATCCTCTTTGGGCAAATATTAGCTACTTAATTTAGCTATGATTTGATGAAATAAGATTTTATTAGGTAGAGTCTAATAAATATTCTATTTTTTTCTGATACTCTATGGGCCCTCCATCCATTCTTGATGAAATCTAAGTTACTTGGAAAGTCAGGCAAATACTTCTGATCTTTCTGAGCAGCAGAGTTATTCAGTTCACAGCAACTTGTTGAACATTTGTCACAAGTTTTCTATATTCATACTTTTCCTCTCGACTCAGGATAAAGAGCAATTACCTCAAATATATAATTCATACTGTAGTATACCATGAATCCCAAAAGTCATGTGCTGTTCAAAATAAAGCATGCATGTCTGGGTTAGAGATTCCGTAGATTTAGAAAAATAACAAAGGTCATTATAGAATCCTCATTAAACATAAAATGAAATAAACCTCAAACTAACATACAAACATCTCTTACTGATGACAATACAATTTTATATATTTTAAGCAAAAAAATTTAGCAATACAGTTCTTTTTCTGCTAATTAGTAGGAAATACAAAGGGTATATATGGGAGGAGGGAGGAAAGGTAAAGCAGAAATATTTCATTTCAACTTGGGCCATATCTAGTAAGTGTACCAAATAAACATTGCAACAGTGAGCTTGACATTTTTCATCATTTTTTCTATTCTTCAAGCATGAAACAATACATATTTTGCAGTTAAGCAATTTTAGGTCATCATATCAATGACCAAATTAAAGCAATAAAATTGATAACTTGGTATTCAACATAAACAATTGATCATCAAGATGGAAATTCTCATAAAAACAAACAGATTGAAAGGGAGTAATGTTTGTAAAATGTAAATATTGGCCTTTTCCTTTGGAAAAATACACCAGAAAAAAAATTAAATGAGATGATCTCTCATAGCAGTGGGGTTTTACATAAAGTAAAAACTTAGTAGTAGTATGTCAAAGGGTAGTTGAAATACAAATGATTATTAGACTATATACACTGCTAAGGTTAAATAAGAAGCACAATAAAAATAGATAAGAAGTTAAATCAAGATCAGGTAGCAAGTTGAGCCAAATCAAGTAAATAGTAGGAGTCTAGATTCCTAGAGGTAATCTTAAACTACAGGAAAACAACAAGACAATGATTTAGCTATGATGACTATCTCCATCTAAGATTGTCTTATGCCTCTGATGGATGAGACTGTACATCACAAAGAGCAATAAAAGACAACACTAGAGAAGGTGAGGAAGAGACACTTTCTGACTCTTTGTAGGCCAAGAAAATAGTTATAAGGAAATACAGGGCTCAGGTTTCTAGAAGAAAGGCAAATCCAACAAAATTACTTTTAAGATGAATTTTTGCCATTCATTTTAGAAATGAAAAAAAAAAACACACATTAAACCACCAAACCACAAATAATAAGCGAAGGGGAAATAACAGTTGAAAGGAGGACCTCATGCCCACTTGTCAAAGAACATATTCTCTACTGTTAAGCTGAGATGAGACCCTCAATAAACTGCAGACACTGCACACATGGATCCAGGGAGAAGTGGAAAATGCTTAAAGAAGTAGATATTAAGATATGTTCAATTAAAGTAAATATGATTATTGCTACAAAACAAACCTTTCCAAATCACAATGGCTTCAAAAAGTAATCATTTATTTATGACTTTCTCACATCTTTGTGTCACAGAATTCCTTGAAGGTGTAACTTGTCAGAAAGTCAGAACAAAAAAAATTGGGAAACAAGACAAAGTAGGAAAAATATGCCAAGTTCATGCAATGGACTATTTACATAATGAAAATGAATGAATTATAAGCATTTATAGAAAAAAATACTAAGGAAACAATGTGAAGACAAGTTACATTCCAAATGAACAATTCATTACATTGTGATAGCCCCAAACTTTCACAAACATTGAGTAATATTTCAGAATAGTCACATAATACAACATAAACAATAAGTAGATCAATTAATTCTTTCTAGAAAGAAGAAGGGAACAGAATAAAGGATAAGTGAGTGGACAGAAGCAATTGAACCTGCAATGCATTGTTTCATTCAAATACCAGAAGCATATATGACATAATATTAAGATTCATCAAACTTGGGTGATGGTAGATATCCATCATGATTTTCATTGTGTATTTCTCTATGCTTAAAACATTTCATTATGAATGATGTGTGTGAATGAAGTAGTTCCTCAGTCAGAGGACATTATTATTGACAGAATCAGCAGCTTAATGAAATTTGTTAAAGATGTTATTACCAAAGGCATCATTTTTCCACTCAGCTTGACACTATTCCTGACATAGTCATAGCTATTGTTTATCCAATGATACTGAAACACGTCAGAATTTTTTGAATTCTAAGATGCATAGGGAGCTTAAAATCAAGCACTGGAGAAAATATGTTCCAGGCTACTGCAAATGTCCTCAGCTCAAATAATATTTTAATGAAAAATTGAGTACAAGCTAGAGCCTGGAGCAAGGCAGGATGGTTGGATGAATTTGCATCATGATTTTAGGAGATATATATATATATATACACAAGTTTGTTCATGTGTCTTTTTTAAAAGAATGTTTTAGATGATATAAAATTCTGTCATCTGTAAAAATTTGGTGCAAATATTGTGAAAATGCAAGGGCTATCAAGCTATTCAAGCTGACTAAAGAATCAAGATTATGTTCTAAATACTTAACTTTGGGAGAAAACAGGTGTTAAAACACATTCTAACATAAACTCAGCCTTCTGTACCCACATGCTCTATGTTGTGGACTGAACCAACTGCAGAGTGAAACTATCTGGGGGAAATAATTGAATCTACAGTAAATATGTATGGGATGTTTTTTCTTGTCATTATTTCCTAGACAACACAACAAATATTTACACAGAATTTATTGTACATTGTGCTAGGCATAGTCACTAATATAGAAATAGCTTAATGTCTATGGAGGCTTGCATAGGTTATATGCAAATTCTACATTATTTTATGTGAGGTACTTTAGCATTGACAAAATTTTATAGCCACGTGAAAGTGCTCGATATTTCCCATGGATATCTAGAGACACCTGTATTCCTTTGGTCAAATAGAAAAATTCACCATTGTAGTAATTCTCACAGTAGTTAGCATCTCTGAGGCTAGCCTTAAACCCAAGAGAAATAAATATGTACCTATGGCGTGATATAAGCAAGAATCACCTGATAGGATTACTGTCCCAGATCTCATTGGCTCCAAGCCTAAAAATCCCATCAAGCAATAATATCCCAAGGTATTGGTTGTGATTGATAAAATGAGGAAATCTCTGAGGGAAAAATCTGCTTACAGAAAACAAAGTCAAATGAAAGTTGCTAGAATGGGCTAGGGCGTGGCAAGTACAAGGCCCTGAGTTTCAACCACAGTACCACTGAAAAGATAAAGAATGAGAAAAAAAGGTGCTAGAGAAAAAGAAGAAAGATGATTATGAAATGCAGAGGAGGGAACATATCAGGAGAAGGTCCCAGGGGGCTTTAACTCACTGAAGGAGCACTACAGAGTCTATAGTTACTGGGAGTCTATAGTCCTGGGAAGTGAGCTAAGTCTTTCCAGGTAAACGGTCATACTTAAGCAGAATATACTACTTTATAAGGAAAACCGAAGACTTTTTGTAGAGTTATGAAATTTTCAATATCATTCTCCATAAGACAAACTGTAAATTGAGGAACAAAGAAAGTCATAGAGACTTGAAGGCCTGGTGAGCTATGGGAATTCCAACCCCATTGTACATGTCAGAAATACAGTGTACTTAGAAACACGTAGCAGCTCTCCATCCTTGGCCATCTTTCTGTTCTGCCCTTTTGATTCTCTTTCCACCAGGTCTATGTAAGCACTTTCTCTTTGCTATTTTACATAAAACCACAATAAAAAATATTCCACCCAATCCAACACATTATATTCATTGCATTTATAATACAATATGCTGTGAATTATTAGAATTGGTATTATCATTTATATATTAAGTTCAAGAAGTCTGTATTTATGCTATAGTGAATATGTAATAGAAATTACAATTACAAAAAGTTGACAATGGCTAACAATGCACTTAATCAAAACATGTTTTTCATTAAAATTTTGAATAAAGTTTAGATTTGGGAAATTAGCTCAGCCAAAATAATTACTGAGGACATGAGTTGCAAAAGAAAAATAAAGAGCTATCTTTGGAATGAATAAAAATACTGATTTCTGAGATAAGCATTTCTAGTAAAGCTTAACCTAAAGTTCCACCACCTTTTTAGTTAAACAAATTAAAATTAAAAGTTAAGATTCTATAATTGAGCTAGGAAAAAACTTGTAATTGCATTTATTTCGTCTACTGTTTAATAAAGCTCTCTAAGAAACACTTGTTAAAACTAAAATACTTTTCATAAAACACTTTTATTCTAGAGGTCTTCATAAATGTAATAGGAAGGTCAGATCTGGCCAGTGCCATCATTAACTGTGGAGGGACTTCAGGTTGACTCCAGCTCAGATTAGAGCAGAAGCCAACTCCAACTCCACTAAGCCCTCCCCCACCCTATTCAGGGAAGCTCCCCTTTATTATGATAAGTTATGTAGATTGACCACCTGAGGCCTGGGAGCTTCAAGGAAACCCATGCCCTCCTATGAGTAGGCGTATCCACCTGCATCATGTGAGCCCCACCAAATCCATGCACCAATTCTAACTATACTGATGGGTTGGTTCAAACAGATACTATGAGACAGACTGTAACTCTATTGGCCACCTGCGTGTGGCCTAGCATGCTCGGTAAGTGTTGTGTCTTCATTGGTCACCTGGGTGTGGCAAGTTTGTCTATGACGTTTGCCTTATAACCAGGCTGGAAGGCCACACATAGGCGCAGTTCCAGCTCCCGATCTGGGCCCTGATCCTGCACACGCCGTCGGCAGTTTCGGCTCCCGAGTCTGGGCTGCGACCGGTTGGTTCACTTTTTGTTCACTTTTTACTTCCCCAATAAATCTGTCTTTTTGTCATCTGGGAGCTGGAGACTGTGTGGTGGACTCTTGGGGGAACCAGGAATCCCCTCCCTTGGGGGGGAACCCCATTTCATTGTAGGGAACCCCCACTCTACTTCAATAAACAATGAGGCAAAACAAAATAGCTATCTAGTGGAGGCCCCGGAGACATTCTGTCAATTAGAAATTTCTGGCTTTTGGTGAAAATGGCAATGTGTGTTAAGCAAAGAACTTACAAAGCTAAGCATATCATGACACATGCCTGTGGTCCTACCTACTTGGGAGACTAAGGTGAAAAGATTGTAGCTTGGGCTCCCTCTGAGGGAAGTCAGCACAAGATTTTAGCTTTGAAGCAAACTAAAAGCAAAACTGAAACAAAAATAAATTTGAAGTGCATATCTAATGCTTCCATTTTACCAGAATTGCTGAGTAGTACTTCATGTACCATTACTGCCCAAGTCTCTCTGACTAGAGTGTCATCTGCTATATCTAAAAATCTTTCTGTGAATGATAGAAGGGAGGAATTAAAGAAAAAACAATGTTTCTTATTTAAGCCTATGTTGGAGAAAAGATCCAGAAGGCATGGAAAAATCTGGATTAAATTCAGAATGAACACGAAATTGGGCATCTGAGAGAATGTACACTCCTAGGAATTCACAGAAATGTTGTAGAAAGCATTGGATTCCTTAGAGCACAGAAAATAAGGGATGCAAATCAATTTTGTATGCATCCCAAAGGAGAAATGTCTAAAGATATTATGATTACAGTGAGAACCAAGGAAACCCATCTACTTTCCAGAGTGGACCTAATATACTCCAGAAGTTCAACAATAAAATAAATCATCATATTTTGCAAATGTTACTTACAGTACAGTTACTTCTGGAAAGAAAAAGTATAGCTTTCACTGTGTCACTAACTTACTTTCCATGTCTCACTAAGAAAACATTAATACAGAAAAGGTATTCATTTTCTAAAATAATTAAAACTTTACTATTGGGACCACAGCTCGCAAGAAAAACATAAATGGAGTTAAAGTACTGACACAAATTTTATGTTCAGGAACCCCAGTAAGAATCTTATGAAGTTCACATTTCCTCTTAAAAGAAGAGTAAGGCCCATATATATCAATACTCAGTCCCATCTGTGAATGTCTTTTATAATATATATCAAATATCATTTCTGATTTTGAGCTTGAAAACCCCCAATAGTGAGAGTTAGAAACCTCATCAGCTTCTCAGATGCAAAAGGTATTTTGTCCCTAGAGAAGAGTTTCATTTGATCAGCTTGTGGGGGAGAGGGGTCACTTACTTGAGTTTGTCAACTTATGCACATGTGGAAATGATAAACATAGCTATTCTCTTCAAGAAAATTTTGAGAAAGAGATTTGATATTGATCTGTTGGTTTAAGTACATTTCCTTAACAGAGTACTGCTCAGAGTTAGGAAAATCTTTTTGTGTTTAACAATTAATTGATTTTGTATTTTCACCTCAAAGTAAGTCATTTATACTTGGAACTTAACTATGCCTTTCCAAATAAGAATTTGAATGCATATAAAAAGCTGAGACCAGACTTTACCCCAAGAGCTAGGGAATGGAGATATTACTTTCCACTTATGTAATTCAGGAAGAAGAAGGAGGAAGATGAGGAGGGGGAGGAGGAGGAGGGGGAGGAGGAGGAAGGGGAGAAGGAAGGGGAAGGGGAGAAGGAAGGGGAAGGGGAGAAGGAAGGGGAAGGGGAGAAGGAAGGGGAAGGGGAGAAGGAGGAGGAGGAGGAGGAGGAGGAGGAGGAGGAGGAGGAGGAGGAGAAAAAGATTAAGTATGAGCTAGGCACAGTTCCAAACTATACTAAGGTATAGTGAATAACATAATTAAAAATTCAATGACTCAGCTTTAGTAAATAAATTACAGAGTGATTGATTTATCTAACTTAAAAAAACAGGCTCTCTGCTACTTGGTCCTAAAAGACAATAATGGTTATGAGGAAGCTGGGGAAAGTTTACATTTTGTCAGTCTTCTGTGATAGGCTAGGAATGAGAAGAACTTGAATTAGAGGAGGAAAACACTTCTGTTTCTCAGAGGTACAAAATTTTAAGTACACATAGGAAATGGTAGACTCAAATCCATTGTGAGAGCTGAGCTTGATAAGCAACAGAATAAATAGGAAAATGAGATACCCTAACAACAGATGTAAACAGCTAGCTCACTGTCATTATATCTAGGATAAATTTCTACTTAATCTGTGAGTTGTCTGCCACTATGATGATTTGGTAGTCTTGTTAGATGTTCTGTCCTGGTCATACTTAAAAAAAATATGTTACTTTATTTTATTGTAAGGGTGATGACAGAGGGGTTGCATTTACATAAGTAAGGTAAGGAGCACATTTCTTTTTTTAATATATATTTTTTCTTATTTATTGTCAATGTGATGTACAGAGAGGTTACAGTTTCATATGTTAGGCATTGGATACATTTCTTGTACTGTTTGTTACCTCCTCCTTCATTCCCCCCTCGCCCCTCCCCCTTTCCCTCTCCCCCCATGGGTTGTTCAGTTGGTTTACACCAAACAGTTTTGCAAGTATTGCTTTCGTAGTCGTTTGTCTTTTTATCCTGTGTCTCTCTATTTTGGTATTCCTTTTCAATTTCCTAATTCTAATACCATTACATACGGTTTCCAATATACTTAGATAAGATACAGTGATACTGCGGGTACAACCACAGGAAGGGGATACAAGTGGGTCATCGACAATAGAAGCTACGGTTTCACATGGCATGTTGAAAGTAATTACAACAGTGATATATCACTCGTTTCCATAACATAGAGTTTATTTCACTTAGCATTATCTTATGCATTCATAGGGGCATAGCTATTATCTTCTGCTATGACTAGCCTTGTAAGGAAATGGAAGGACTTGGAAAACATTATACTAAGTGAAGTGAGCCAGACCCAAAGAAACATGGATTCTATGGTCTCCCTCATAGGGAAAATCAGCACAGGTTTAGGCTAGTCACAGCAGAGGATCACATGAGTACATTTATTGTCAAAAATTATTACCCCCTCCTTTGTTTTCCCTCCCACCCAGAGTCCTCCCCAGCCCCTAGTGGTAGAGTTAATTTCCAACATAGTGTCTTGTGAGCATCACTGTTGTATTTGTTTGCCCTTTGTCCTTTGTCTCACTATTTTGTTGTTCCTCTTCTATTCCCGAAATCAGATAAAAGTATATACAAGACACAGGGTACCAAAATAAAAAGCAATGACAACAGGGGATAAACCAAAAGAAGAAAAGAAAAGAAAAGAAAAAAGAAGTTCACATAGAACATTAAAAAACAAAAACAAACAGAAAAAAAACCCTCTTGTTTCCATATCTTGGAGTTCATTTCAATTAGCATCATATGATATGGTCATATGTACATAGCTATTGAGCTATTATGATCCTCTGCTAGGACTATCCTAGACATATACTAATTATTACAAATGAGGGAAAACATTATTTACCATAGCTAAGATGTGGAACCAACCCAGATGTCCCTCAGTAGATGAATGGATCAAGAAAATGTGATATATATATATATATATATATATATATGCTAATACTAATGTAATACTAATGCTAATACATATATATGATGGAATTCTATGTTTCCATCAGGAAGAATGACATTAACCCATTCATAAGGAAATGGAAAGACTTGAAAAAAAAATTATATTAAGTGAATTAAGCCAGACACAAAGAAACATAGGCTCTTGATCACACTTTTGATTTCAAAAAGAGAGGAAGAAACAGCAGAGGACATAGGTCCATTGTAGGTGACCTTGATTTCAAAAAGAGAGGAAGAAACAGCAGAGGACATAGGTCCATTGTAGGTGACCTATTAGCCAAAGCATTTTATAAGGAGAGGTTCAAGGAGAGTAGCTTTAACTGCCCAAAAGCTAGCTCACTAAGTTCAGCATTGCTGACATAGCTAGGTGGTAATTTTAGAAGATATATAATCAAATCACAGGAAATGATGGCCTTTTTCTAGGTCAAAGTAGTGTTATTACTCTAGGAAACTTAGAAATAAAAACAGTTGTAGCCTTTAAGAGCTACTATTTTCCTAGAAGCAGGTGATATCTATCTGATAACAAAAAGAAATAAAATATCATCAGGTGATACTAAGCTGATGAAACTGAGGCAAATGGTTAAATAAAAAGAGATCACAGGCCTTCTTGGATGTGCCGTTGATTTAATTTTACACACTGGTTTCACAACAGGACCAAATACTTCTAAACAGAATGGTCTTATTTCAGTCTCGACTGAAAAATTCAAAGGACCTAGTCTTCATTTTGGACAAACCAAACTTTAACTGTCAGATAGCTCACACTTCTCTGCCCTGTTAGGAATCCATGTAGGCAATCCCTTTGTACTAAGATGTGAGATTTTCTTTTAGCATTTTTGGTTTCTAGTTTTCATCCTTTCCTGAGTAAATGACTATAGAGAGAGAGCCTTAGAATAGACTTCCTTTTGCTCCAATTTCTCAAAACTTTTTGGATCTAGATAAAATCCCTAAGCATAGAGATTTCACTTGAAGAAGAAAAGAACTCAAACTTAAACGAAATAAATTAAAACATTGTTCTCCAAACAGAAAATCTGGATAATTCAGCAAGTCCCTTCTTGAATATGTTCATACTTAGTTTTTTCATAAAAATGAGCTTCAATGATTGCTTTGTAAGACCAGAGAAAAGATAATTAAAGCAAGTGACTTTAAAAGTAGGAAGCATATTGCCACGTTGACATCCATAAACCAATACCTGTAAATAATTATTTCACATGAATAGAAATATTTCTACAACTCTTGAAAGAAATCTTGAATTCCTGACTAAACTCTCAGAGTAATACTAATGCTAAACTTCACAATTATTCTAAAGCACATTTTATATTTTATAATGTTGATATTTCATCTTGGAGCCATAAAAGAATATCTGATATTTTACCTCAATATCTTTGTAAGTGAATTTGTTTTGGGGTTTTCTTCCTTTCTTTAGTTTAAATATTATTGGTTCATATCTCCTTTCATTAGAGTTATGATTTTTTTTTTTTTTTTTTTTTTTTTTTTTTGCCAGTCCTGGGCCTTGGACTCAGGGCCTGAACACTGTCCCTGGCTTCTTCCCGCTCAAGGCTAGCACTCTGCCACTTGAGCCACAGCGCCGCTTCTGGCCGTTTTCTGTATATGTGGTGCTGGGGAATCGAACCTAGGGCCTCGTGTATCCGAGGCAGGCACTCTTGCCACTAGGCTATATCCCCAGCCCAGAGTTATGATTTTTTTAATGTGTAGTGATCCCTATGACTTCACTGGTACAAAGACAGCTAGCAAGGACATTACTCACAATAAGAATATTCTTTTTTTTTTTTTTTTTGCCAGTCCTGGGCCTTGGACTCAGGGCCTGAGCACTGTCCCTGGCTTCTTTTTGCTCAAGGCTAGCACTCTGCCACTTGAGCCGCAGCGCCACTTCTGGCCATTTTCTGTATATGTGGTGCTGGGGAATCAAACCGAGGGCTTCATGTATAAGAGGCAAGCGCTCTTGCCACTAGGCCATATCCCCAGCCCCCAAGAATATTCATTTCTATTAAGCCAGTGATAAGTAATCCTTATCTGAACTGTCATTTATTTAGTCTATCACTTAAAACTCCACCATGAGATGCAATTGACTTTAAATGGAGTGATTTTTTGAGAATAGAATCCAATGGTGGATAGTGTAAACGACTTTTCCACATATTACTTATTTAGTAGCAAATAGCAAAGCATAGTTGCTTGCCTATTTTAGTATTGATTTCAACATCATTAGAGAATCAGATTTTATCTCTCACACAGCCCAAATGGATTTTAGAAGTTTCTCAAAGTATACACTCATAGGATCAAGAAGCAAGAACAATTGTGGAAAGAATTTTTTACTAAGGAATGTTGGAGATAGCATTCTATTTAAAAGAATTTACTGAATAATTTATTAGTATTGATCTTAGTTGTTCATAAGAGTTAGGCCAAACAAGTTTTAAGACAAATTCAATAAAGATGGACAGTATGAGAAAAGAAAGGAAATATAATCATGCTTTAGTTGCACTGTTATGGACAGTGTCAAATGCAGAAAAGTAATCGCTCTGATGTTGTCTACAATGATCAGGTCCCACACTAGAACTGCATTTATTTCCAATATCGTAAGTCATTTCCCAAGGGAGAAGTAGAATAGAAGAAGAATTAGAGTTTTATTTCCTGTGTGTCAGCTACTGAGCTAAGTATTTACACAAAAATCTATCACATTTTATATAATGTCTAAATCACCTATTTGATATAAGTATCACTTTTCTAGTTAGCAAATAAGTAAATGCTAAGAGCTTAAGTAAGGGCTTATACTTTAACTAAAATCTAATAATTAAATCCTTGGATTATGTTTTCCAGTATGAAGAGCCAAAGTAAGTAATTCACATGTCCAAAATAGAGACAAAAATTGAAGTAACAAATGCATAAACTAGACATAGCAATATATTCTACTCTCTATCCTTCTCCAGGTTTTGCAAAGGAAAACAATCTTCCCATGTACTTCTCAAATGATCATCTTGGAAAGATTCCTGAGATCTGGCTATCCTCAAGGCTGATTGTGATACCAAAACTACTTCCTATCATCCCAAAACATCTAATTTAGTGCTAGTCATAGTTGTAAACTTCAACATTTTAGCTCCCCCCTTTCAATGGTAATCAGAAGGACACTAAGGAATAAGTACCGCAAGACTTTAAGAAACATACCTCTTTTTAAAAATATAATTTATTGTTATTATTAAGGTGTTGTACAGGGGTTTCCATTTCATAAGTCAGGTATTGAGTACATATCTTTTTGGACAATAACATCCTTTCCAGTGCTTTGTCCCATGTGCCCTCTTCTGTCCTGCCACCAGTTGGAAAGTTCAGTTTCCATATAGTGTTTACAGAGTACCATGACTTCATTTGTTCATCCTTCCTCCCTCCATTTTTGCACTCTCCCGTTCCACCTCAAAGGACAGAAAGAAACCAATGCCGACAACACTACCACCACCACTACTACCAATATTTCCATTTCTTGGAATTCATTTCAATAAAATGTATATTAAATATTCAGAAGATTTCCTCCCTAAGAGAATCTTCCTTTAGGATACCTAGAGTCCTGCATAAGTTATGCCCAGATGTATTTTGGATGTAGCTTCCACACACAACAGAAAGCCTGTGCTGTTTATCTCCCTCAGCTTGTCTTATCTTGCTTGCCATGATTTGTTCTAGGTATATCCATTTCCCTGAAAATGACATAATGTTACTCTTTCTACATTTTCTGGTCCATTCATGTATTTTAGAGCACCTGAACTGTCACCATAATTTGGCTACTGTGAATAGTGTAGCAATGAACATGGTCTTCACAATATCCTGGCTTGTAATGTTCTAACTTCTTTTAATGAAAGATTTGGGATAGGGAGAACTACAATGAAAATGGAAAAAGGAGAGTCATTATTTAATGCTATTTCTGTATTCTAAAAGAAAAGAACATCATAAAGTTTTCCCAGTAGATTTCTTTGTCAATATATTGTATGATGCATCTAAACACAAATCACAATTCAAGAGTAGGGTACGGTATGGAGATAAGAGAGCTTAATTTCAGAAATGTAAATTGACAGTTGAAATAATTATGCATCCTGGACAAAATGTAGTTGATGAAATTTCTATGATATACTAGTGGAAAATAAGCAGTAACAAAAAGATTAATAAAGTAACTGAAGATTAGTGAATATTTCTGTTATAATGTCTATTTGTTCTAAGCATTAAGAGTAAATGATTTCCAGTGAGATCTACGATTGGGGAAGCACCTAAATAATATTCTATAGTAACTTTTGAAGTTTTTTTTAAGTTAGTCTCTCATAATTTGTATGGCTTCTTAGTCTTGTCATTTGTAAAGATTTTTGATGACAGCTTATATTCTTTTTGCTATAAATTACTGATGATTCTATTTCTAATTATTATATATCAATTTTATAGTTCCTATATTATCCAATTTTATCTATAAAAGTCTAGCTCATCTTTCTCATTTCTTCTTTCTCTACAGTACTTTCAAATGCCCTTCATATCCTCTTTAACCTCTTTGCTGGCATTTTCTTTTTCCTACCAGCTATAAAAGATCTCAGCTATTTTTAAATTACCTCCCTAACTTTCTTCTCTTCTATCACCATCAGTGAAATTAATCATGTAAAATGTTTCCAATGTAGTTATTCATTTTCTTGTTGATTTCTGATAATTCCTGGTAAATATCTATCAGAAATTTCTGATCCTGTATCGGCAGAAATGTAATCTGCTTTGCTTTAGTTATGGTGTCCTTTAGAATGCTCATGAATTTTAATATTTCCTCTCAGTGAAACATAATAACTCGATACTTTAATTCCTGCAAATTTGATTTATTGGAAGCTAATGGCATTGAAACGCTGTTGTGTGTGATCTTATTATTTAATATTCTAAATTTTAATATCTTGTAGACTCTAAGTGCAAAGCTTGCCTGATTAGAATAAAAATATCCCTGACGTGGGAGTCTTTAGAGGTCATCTGTCCTTTTCCTTTATCTGCTAGACAATAAAGATGCCACATTGGACAAGTAAAAGCTACCTTGACTTTCTAAAATGTATTCAAATCACAATGTGTGGCCAAATCTCTCTCTCTATGTACTACTGAATTAATTAGAATTCTATATACTTGTCTCTAAATTTTTTTAACACAGAATTATCAATTAATTCAGATAGCAATATTCTCAATCAGCATTGACATTCTGAATAGAAAACAGCCATTAAATCATGGACGTTTTCATTTACACCCACTCTTCCACTTTTGTGAGACGTCCTCTCTTCAAGAAGCACCAGCATTGGGGCTGGGGATATGGCCTAGTGGCAGGAGTGCTTGCCTCATATACATGAGGCCCTGGGTTCAATTCTCCAGCACCACATATACAAAAAATGGCCAGAAGTGGCGCTGTGGCTCAAGCGGCAGAGTGCTAGCCTTGAGCAAAAAGAAGCAAGGGACAGTGCTCAGGCCCTGAGTCCAAGCACCAGGACTGGCCCCCCGCCCCCCCCCAAAAAAAGAAGCACCAGCATTAAAAAGAAGAAGAAGAAGAATACGTTTCATGGTATTTGTAAACAATAATTTCTCCTATTTTGGAGAAATATGACTAGAAAAACATGTTATCAACACACATGGAAGAGTTGATACATGCCAAAAAGCCATTCTTCTTTAAAAAAACAAAGTCCTAAGATGTGGAATGGGGAACAAATTATATTATACTGCTTATACAATTCTGGAATCTAGAAGTTGAGGATCAACAGCTTGCCGGGGCATGCAGAATATATAGGATAGATAATGATGCAGACAGAAGTTCAAAGGCAATCTGCTAGAGAAGTCCTTCCTAACTGGGGAGATCAGATTTTTTATTCTTTTCAGGCTTTCAACTGATTGGATAAGGCCCACTTATATTTTGGAAGATAATGTGCTTGCTCAAAATGTGTTGATTTACCTATGAGTCTCATTAAACACTTTTCAAATTGACACATAACATTAAGGGAGGTACAGATACTGAGATAGTCATGGTTGTTGGTATTTATTTCACATTATCTCTAGTGATAGAGACTTGTCATAGATAACTTGTTATAAATAACAATTTCCTTAATGCAATTTTTTTGGTAATTCTTAACAACTTCCCAACATCCAGACAATGACATGGTAAACAACCCAACTACTCAATCACATGAAATCATTTCAGATTTTAAATTAGAATTATCTCATTTCTCCAGAACTGAGTAAAATGCCTAAAAACAGAAACGTTGGACAAATGGAATTCCTCTTGAATGTTACTTTTTATATTAACCTATAGGAAATTTAATTCTTCATGCTAAGAAATAGTTCACAATATTCATGATATCTTCTGTAATTTTGTATTCAGCCCCAAATTTCTTATTGCTTTATTAGATCCTCACAGCAAGCATGTAAGCTAAATAAGAAAATATGAAATTATTACTATTCTATACTTTATTCTATACTTTAGCAAGCATAGAAACTTTAATAATTTTCTCAATATCTTATATCTGACAATAGATCCATTCCTAGAAATCAAAGAGTTTTAATAGTTTAATATTTCTTTTTATCCATGTTGTACAGAACATCAACTGGTCAATTGAATATTAATACATTGATCAGGTAAACTGACTTTTAATCTAATCTGCCATGTTTGGAATAGTTGTTAATTTGGCTATCAAATCAACAACCCAAAACAATTTAATATATGATCACCTGTCATGCACAGAGTATTGGATTATATTAGCAATTTATGGGCACCCAAAAATGATGAAATTGCTATAAGATAATAACAAATTTGTCTCTGCTATATGAGAGAACACTGAGGAAAACAGAAGTGTCCTTAAGAATGCAAGGACAGCCATGTGAAATCGTACCCTTTTTTCCTCTCTGGTATACCCTTCCCATGGTTTTACCCCTGCTATCACTGTATCTGATGTTAGTACCCTGGATACTGTATGTAAGTGTATTGGAACTAGGGAAGGGAATGGAATACTAAAATTGAGAAACAAAGGATAAAAGGACAAACCATTGCAAAAGCAATACTTACAAAACCATTTGGTATAAACCAACTGTACAACTCATGGGGGGGAGGAAGGAAACGGGAGGGGAGGCGGGGGGGAAATGAGGGAGGTAGTAACAAGTTGGATAAGAAATGTACTTGCCTTACATATGAGACTGTAACCCCTCTGTTCTTCACTTTGACAATAAAGAAGAAAAAAACTTAATGTGGGCACATAATCAACTTGTCTAGTATGTGTTAAATTTTTCTCTAAACTAATCACATATTTCATTTATATTTGTTTCTACCATGTTTATAAGCAGTTGTCTATAAAATTATTCAATTTAAATAAATGTGAATTAAATAACTATTTTGATTATTTTCACATTCACAAAAAAAAAGAATGGAAGGATGAAAAACATGGAGGAGATCAATCAAGGATACCAACTGATGGTTAAGTAGGAGCAAGTTTGGGTGTATAATTGCATAGAATGCTGACTATAAATAAAAATAATAATCTTTACATTTCAAGAAGTAATGCATGCAATTTATGCTTTCATTGACTACTTAAAATATATTTTTCTTAAATAAAACAAAAAATAGAGTAGTAATGTGGAAATGAAGCCACCTTGCATGGAGGTGAGGGAAATTCTCAACAAGCAGAGAACTTGTGAGGACAGATGCTCTCAAAACTGGGCAAACTTCAGCACAGCCTGAGTAAAGAAAGCCTAGGGAGTTTGCAATTTGAAAGCCAGATTTACTGGCTCTCAGCTATCACTGACATAGAAGAATGCTGTTGAACTGAAAGGGACCCCATGACCACAGACTGAGCTACAATTGAGCCTTCAGGGAGTGGAATAGATAATATAGACCATATGAGAGCTCTGTAATTGGTTGCAAAGTTGAGAAAGGAAGGGGGAGTTAAATAGTAACTGAGACTGGATGAATAAGAATCAAATCAATTTTTATTGAATAAGGCTAAATTTCCTGCGCAACTGAGTGTAAAGGTTGAAATTCACTTCTATTATACAAATTGGACTCTCACTAATGTTGTACCTCAGTAGAATAAAAATAAGAAACTAGCTGATTGATCTCAGTTTTTTTTCTTTATTGTTAACTTGAAAGTAGAGAAATAGAAAATGATTAGCTTATTGGACCTGTATGAGGAATATTACTCACAGTTGCATATGGAATACACAAAGGACCAATGAGGCTACAGTGGATCAAGTCCTAGAGCTTGTATGTGGCTCACATGTAATAAGAACTCATATCCAAATGCCTATGGGAACTTAGGTTTCCTTTGTAAAACTCTACTACCTCTGTCCAAATCTTATAAATAAATGATGCCTTAGGTTCTGTCTGGGTCTGGTCTTGATTAAGGCTGATATGGTTGACAACACTTCTTTTATTCTTAATAAATACTGAGACTTGTCAAGTATTTCCAAATCACATATACCCTACCCTAAACACTGATATATCTATACTGTCTAGGTATTTGCTTCCCAAAGTATTATGTTACTTTGGGTCTGGATTATTTTGTTAAATATAATTTTTCCAAGTCTTTCCATTTCCTTACAAATGGGACAGGATCATTCTTTTTGGTAGAAGCATAAAATTCCATTGTGTACACATACCATATTTTCTTAATCCATTTGTCCACTGAAGGCCATTTGAGTTGATTCTATATCTTATCAATGGTAAACAATAATGCGATTGTGGTGCTGGTAGTTTTAGTGTGGACTAGTTTGTGGTCAATTAGATAAATGCCCAGTAGTGGGATTTCTGGGTCATAGGGAATCTCTATGTTTAGTCTTTGAAGTAACCTCCATACTCCTTTCCAGAGTGGTTAAACATAGGTTTCATGGTTTCCGTCATTTGTAGTAATAATAATGTGTCTATGAGTCCACAAGTAAACACAATGGATGGTAAAAGACAAAAAAAGTTACACTTAGACGTGATAAATTAAGCAGGACTCAAAACATTCACACAGTGAGACCAAAGGAGGATATTCTTAGGAGAGAATTATAAAGGCTCAATTGCTATGTAATGACCATATTATCGAAATGAACTCCAAGAAATGGAAACAAGAGGTATTATGCTAGTTTGCTTTTTGTTTTGTTTTTTTTCTGTCCTTGTCCTTGTTCTTTACTTCTGTACGTTGTGTCTTGTATGTATGTAAATTTATCTCTTTTTGGATGGTTAAAGAAGATCACCAAAATGGTTGGACAAAGTGTGAGCTAATGCAGCAGTAATACTCACTAGACACTACATTGAAAATGAACTATACAAATTGTTGGGGAGATAGTTCAGGAGGGAAAAACCTGGGAGAAAATAAGGAGGTGACACAGTTCAAAAAGAAATGTACCCATTGCCTCACTTATGTAACAACTGTAATTGTACATCAACTTTGCAATAAATAAAAAACAGATTAATGGGCTGGGAATATGGCCTAGTGATAAAGTGCTCGTGTCATATGCATGAAGCCCTGGGTTCAATTCCTCAGCACCACATATGTAGAAAAAAGCCAGAAGTGAAACTGTGACTCAAGAGGTAGAGTGCTAGCCTTGAGCAAAAAGAAGCAAGGGACAGTGCTCAGGCCCAGAGTCCACACCCTAGGACAGGCAACAAAAACAAAACAAATAAAACCAAAAAAAAAAGATTAATTAAATTAAAAATTTTAAGTATTATGTTCTTACACCTTTTCTCAAAATTTATATGATTCACAGTATCATTTGTAAAGTTTAAGAGAATATAACTTAGCTATTGAAATGTATTATACTTCCCCCTCAAAGAATCTAAGCATTCAATAAATATAGTTTGACCCTAGCACCCTAATTTGGATTCTGTTTGTGAAGATTCTCTTGTTTTTAATAAAACAGAATTGGAAAGCTAAGATAATGAAAATAAAATTGCTCTAGTAGTAATAAAATATTGGTAAACTAAAAAAATATTCCTTTTGATTGCAGAAGATATATTTAAGCAATTTAACTGCTGTGAGGAAAACTGAAATGGAGCAGTAATTACTTAGATTTCCAACACCCTTCCCTTTATGAAGAAAAAAAGAACTTCTGCTGTTTTACCTGTCATACTGATATCCTACCAAATCAAAAGATTAAAACTATGTACCAGCTTTAGAAGAATAGGCCTACAGCAAATAAAAAAAAAATACAGGTAATACTTTTTCCAATCACTGCTTCTTATGAAGGTAGTGCCTTTCTGGTATGTATTTCGTTAACTTTGTCAGTACATACATGAGACATTTATCAACCTTAAGTGAAACCTAGGTGGGGGAGGTAAGCTAATATTTTAAAATCAGTTTTGAAAATCCTTCTTCATCAGTCCTTTTAAAAGTATGAAAAATAGCTGGGCACTGGTGACTGTAATCCTAGCTAGTCGGGAGGCTGAGATCTGAAAGTCTCAGGTTGAAGCCAGTCAAGGCAGGAAAGCCTATGAGACTTTTTCTCCAATTTACTGGCAAAATAAGCCAGAAAGGATCTATGGCTCAAGTGGTAGAGCACTAGTGGAGAGCCCAAACCTCAGCCTTCAGCACAAAATCCCAGGGACAGTGTCTAGGCCCTCAGCAAAGTCCCAAGATCAGCACACACACACACACACACACACACACACACACACACACACACACACAGAAGTATTGAAAGTAGCACCTATAAACTAAGATTCCAAAAGTGTGATCCCAAAGTTGTCCTGAGTTTTTCTATTTGTTGAGACCCCAATACTTTGGGGCTCATTTATATGAAATTTAGAGATCTTACTAGGCAAATAAAATAAAGGAATTAGATTCCTTTGCAATACTATTTTTTAAGTAGGCATAGACAATTTTTGCTGCAATGAAGGCACTCCAGAATGACTTTCTAGCATAGTATTTGTGTGTGTGTGTGTGTGTGTGTGTGTGTGTGTGTGTGTGTGTGTGTCCTGAACTCAGGGCGTGTACACTATCCCTGAGGGTTTCTGCTCAAAGCTGGCATTCTACCACTTGAGGCACTGCTCTATTTCTCACTTTTTGGTAGTTAATTTGGCACTCGGGTTCACAGACTTTCCTGCCTGGTTGGCTTCAAACGGAGATCTTCAGACCTCACAGCATCCTGAGTAGCTAGGATTGCAGGCATGAGCCACCTGTGGCTCACCTTTCTAGCACTATTTTTCACCACTCAAACCGTTTTGTCTCAAAGTTAATAATTTTTAACATAGATCTAACACTAACCATCTTCCAACCTCTATTCTTCATACAGCTATCCTCTTCTAACAGTTGCTCATGCCTTCATTCATTGGATCTTCTTTTAATATTATGTAGTTAAAATGGATATGAAGGGGGAAGGATAAGAATATATTTGGTACCCAGTTTCCAATAGATGGAATCCCTTTAGTATTGTGCACAAAGTGATAGGGTCCAAATTTCAGTGACCTGAATATGAAACACATAAAGGGTAAGGGTGGAGTTACTACCAGTTCTAAACCCACAATATTAATATAAGTGCCTTATCAGTGTGTATTAGGTTTTTGACTTGGTTATCCACTGCATTGAAAATGGAGGCCTGATAGTGATCCTTTGACTAATTAGAGTTTCTTACTAAAATAATAATGATATTCTTCAGAGAAATGTACTGTCAATGTAAGTAATGAAAAAGGAACATTGACTGTATACAAGTTACTTCATAACTATTTTTTTCCAGGTGAAATTTAGTTTTGTCTTCTCTAAGTCATTCAGAAATGAAAGGCGAGTGAGGCTTAAGTACACAAATTTGTAAATATGGAAACAGTAAGAGTTGTCATGATTACTTTCTTAAAGAGTGGCTCTAAAAGTAGTCTCACACATCCTATTACTAGCTAAGCAAACAAAATTGCACAAATGCATGACAAGTCGCTGGCACTGAAACACTGAGTTTGGATGTGGACACTATATTTGACTTAAATCATTCATAACTATTTTAATTAAGACATCCTGTTCTACCAACTGTCTCTTAGTCATCTGAAACTCTGTTGACTTCCTACCTTTTTAAAATAGTATGATCTGAGTAAGGTTCAATATGAATGAGCATGAACCTCAGTTCTGTTTTTTATTTTAATACTAACGGTGACCTAAAGGTTACACATCAAAAAAGCTTTAGTTTTTACATACTTCAAACATTTAAAAATATATTTGTAATACATGTAATATAATGATACTGCTAAAATAGTTGCAAGAAAAGACTTTTATAGGCAACCAGGATGCACTTCCCACAAATATATATGGAAATATGGAAGGAGTCTCACTTTAATTTTAGTTGGCACTTCAATTGTCTACAATAATACCATCACAAAGTACTTCACAAACTCAATGAGAGAAAACTTCATGGAATGAGTGGAATTATATTTCAGATTTGACACTGAGTTGAATATATTGGTAATGCTTTAGGAATAACATGGGAAAAGATACAGAAGCCTATATTTAGGGAATTGTGAGTAGGTGACTTTGGATGTGAAAAAAAAAATGGAAGGAAAAGATTTGTAGATCCAGGCATCCTTGACTCAGATCTGTAATCCCAGCTACCCAGGAGGCAGAAATCTGGAGAATAAAAGTCAAAGCTAGCTGAGCTAGTTCAAGGCCGTGAGTTCAATGGTTTCGTATCCTGATGACTAGAGCAGTTGCCTGGAATTATCAATGCCAATGATGGCTGGCTATTTCATGGTGTTTATTGTTAAGTAGGAAAAGGAAGTAGGAGATGTTTTCATTGAGTGCCAAGCAGAAGGCAAAAAGACAGAGCCAGACATGTGGTGACCTACAGAAAATTAAAAACAGTTCTGTAAACTTCAAGTTTCCAGGGTAGAAACAGAGCTGCATTTCCACACTGACTTATTACACTTCACTATCATAAGACAGAATGTAAGTGTCGGCCCATATTGCTTTATTCTTACAGAGTTAGAAATCATTCTGTGTACCTCCTTCATTGCAAGTGCTTTGCTCAGAAAACACATTCTCCTAAATATACTTCAGCACACAGCAAGATGCTTACAAATTGTAAATTAGCATCATTACAAGGTAAGCACCATGAGGACAGGATGTTCGTCTGAGCAGTAGCTGACTGAATGAAATTAGTGATATGTAAATGTATTTTCAGGTAGGATTGTTTTTTGTGATGGGTGCATGCAAGTACAAGAAACATTGATTTTCTATGTTCTGAGATGGATAGGATTAAATTCTATAGGAGAATAATGGAGTTTTGTTTTCTTCCTGAAATTACCTTTTGCAAAATGATCCCAGGGAGCAAAATACCTTCCCACTCGGATTGTTTCATATTGTCTGGGAAAGACTTCTCACAGAAACACACTCAATAAAAATCTGGATCACATAAGAGCTCAGCCAGCTCTCAGCTTTGAGCATATTTAAATTAGTCAAATGCTTCCTCTAAAAAGAACTGATGTGGGAGTACTCAACTTCAAATACATTTACTTGAGCACTAATGAGCTAGTAGCCTCCTGCTAGTGGTTAGCATTTCTTTTTTGTTTTGTTTTGTTGTGTATGTGTATGTATGCGTGTGTGTGTGTGTGTATGTGTTTTAATGAATTCAAGATTAAAAATTTGAAGAAATTTACATACCACATTTTTGCAGAAATTTTACCAGTGTTAAATTCAACCTTTTAAACTCATGGGGTAAGTAAAAATGATAAGTTGTTGTGTCAGTCTTGAAAAATGAAAGCACAGATTTTAAAGAGTGGATCTGTTAAAGAATTCTAGGTCCCATGATCTACAACAAAGACATTTCTGAGTAAGAATACTCAAGACTATCCTACCTAAAGAATAGTGTCATAAAGTGGGAGATTCTCTGTAAGGAATACATATTATTCACAAGGGAAAAAAATCCTGTATTTTGGGGCCCTTTTTCTTTAGCTATCCAAAATATTTTGAGAATTTGTTATGGATAAGGAATAAGTACTATGAATTGTCTCTTTCTCAAATACAGGAAATTTCTACTAACAAGTAACCATCAAGGGAAACCTTTTGGAAGATTAGATGTTGTTTACTATTTTCTATTTATTATATAAGTCAGAAAATGCCAACCTATTTTGTGCCTTAATTCAACCTATGGCAATTTTATACTTTGTTATTTTATACTTTGTTGTACTTCATTTTATATATATATATATATGTGTGTGTGTGTAACTATGTACATACATACATAAAGACATAAATATGTCTTTATAAATTCTTCCAAGCAAGCTCCATAACCATACATTCTCATTCTCTTGGTGAAGAAATTAACATTTACTCAGTACTTAACCATGTATTCTAAACTCTGAAATGACATTTAATGGTTGACTTATATAACCTGGTGTATATTTCCAAAATTAGTAGATGTGATGAGATGTTGAAAGAAGCCAAACAAATGTCATGGACATTTGAATGGAGAGACAGCATAATATAGTGGAACCTCTTACCTTCTGCCAGATGTGAGTCTTTGGGCATGCATCTTCAGTCCCTCATCTGTAAAATAGAGATGAGAAATTATCTCAACTTATTATGTTGGTTCAGACCATTATACCAAATATCATAGACAGAGAGTTAATAAACCATAGAAATGTATTTCTCATATCTCTGAAGGCAAGGACAATCAAGATCAAAATTCTGGCAGCTTCAGTGTATAATGAAAACTGATCTCTTCTGCTAAGATGACACCATGTTTCAATATCTTCTAGATGATATGAACACTCTGTCCTCCAGTACCTTAAGGGAGAAAAAAGTGAGAAAAACAGAAAAGTGTCTTCTTTTTTCTTATGTTCCTTTTACATGAGACTGGTCATTAGAACCATGAAGGCAGAGCCCTCATGACCTGACCATTTCCAAAGCTTCATCTCTTATTATCATTACATTGTGGATTAAGTTATAATATATGATTTTGGAAGGTCATTCAAATTATAGTATCCCATCCCTGGCTATCAAACTCCATGTTGTTTTCACATTTAAACTACACTAATTGTATAGCAATATTACTAAATGCTTAGCATATTCCAGCATCAACTGAAAAATCTTAACCCTAAAGGAGTCATCTAAATGAAATATTAATGACATGGTATTATTCTCCCTGAAATAAATTTTCCCTCAGCTATGAGCCTATAAAATCAAGGAAGTTCTATATATTAAAAATTCAATATTGATCCATTTGGAATTGATTCTGGTGCAGGGTGACACATAGGATCTAGCTTTAGTTTTTTATAGGTGCTTAACCAATTTTGCCAGCACTACTTAGTTGGGTAAATCTTGGTTTAGTTTGGGCATATCAATATTTGCTAGAAATTCATCCATTTCTTCCAGATTCTCAAATGTGTTAACATATAGATTTGAGAACTATTTCCTTACAATATTCTGAATCTTTGTAGTTTCTGTCATGATGTTTCCATTCTCATCTCTGAGAATGTTTATTCCGGTGTGCTCTTCTTTTTTGGTAAGATTTTCTAAGTGTCTGTCAATTTTGTTAATTTTATCAAAGAACCAGCTCTTTGTTTTGTTAATTTTTCTCTATGTTTATTGCATCAAACTGAAGAGCTTCTACATGTCAAAGGACATAGCTTGCAAGATAAACAGAAAGTCTTCAGATTGGGAGATCTTCACTGGCCATACAACAGACAAGGGCCTCATATCTAAAATATACTTAGAACTCAAAAAGTTAAATTCCCCCAAAACAAATCCTCAAAGAAACAACTCCCACCCCCCCCCCACCCCCGCTTAATAACTAGGATAAAGACTTAAAGAGAGACTTCTCTGAGGAGGAAATGAGAATAGCCAAGAGGCACAAGAAGAAGTGCTTAACATCTCTGGCCATAAAAGAAATGCAAATCAAAACAACACTGAGATTCCACCTCCCCCCACCCTCAAAGAATAGTCATTATAAAGAAAACCAATATCAACAGATGCTGGTGGGGATGTGGCCAAAAGGGAACCTAGGAGTGTAAACTTGTTCAACCACTCTGAAAAGCAGTATGGAGCTTCCTCTATGATCCAGCAACCCCATTTTTGGGCATTTACCCAAAGGATGGAAAGCAAGACCATACTAAAGCTCCCTGCACAACCATATTCAGAGCAGCACTATTTGCCATAATAGCTAAAATATGCCCAAATGCCCCCCAGTAGATGAATCGATCAAGTTGTGGTATATATACACAATGGAATTCTATGCATCTATTGGAAGGAATGACTTAGTCCCATTCATGAAGAAATGAATACACTTGGGAAAAAACATACTAATTGAAAGTGAGCCAGACCCAAAGAAACATAGAGTCTGTGGTTTCCCTCACTGGCAACAATTAGTAAATCTCTAGGATAGTCCTAACAAATGAACACAATAACTCAAAATATATACATATGATCACATAAGATGACACTAAGTGAAATGAACTCCAAGTTATGGAAATAAGTGCTTTATCATTGTTATTGTCAATATACTATGTGAAATTATGCTTTTTTTCTTTTGTTTTTTCTTCCCTATGGTTTTACCCCTGTTGTCAATACCCTCGATATTGCATATACATTTGTCTGAACTAAGGAAGGGGAACACCAACATGGTGAGACAAAGGGTAATGGGCAAACTAATACAATAGCAATACATACAAGACAATATGCTATAAACCAACTGTACAATTTGGGAGAGGGGGAATTGGGGAGGAAAGCAGGAGGGAGAAAAATGAGAGAAAAGGTAACAGGTTTGACAAGAAATGTACTTATGTATGTAAGTAACCCCTCGGTACACCACCTTGACAATAAAAATTAAATAATGTTTTTAAATTCAGTATTGATTGGGACGAACACAGATAGGTGTTCTCATTCCACAAAAGTGTATGGGGACAGGGAATAAACCAGAAGAAAAGGATAATGTGTCTCAAGGAAATCCAAAATCCACTTATGGAAACAGCACCAAACCTTGAGTCTTGAAGATAAGAATTGTTTCCATATTCAGCCTTCCACAAGCAGCAGAACTAGGGCTGAGCTACCTTTGTGCCTTCTAGAAGCTTAGCTGGAATCCTATAAGGTCTGCTTGAGTACAACAGAGGTATCCCAGGAGCATGGCACCAGAATATAGGGAGAAGAGACTTGGCCTAGTCTTGGGAAACAGGCTGTGAGGTCCCATTATGTGCCCATGACTCTTCTTTGCAATTGTTCTGCCATCAAGACCCTACTCCTCTGAGCCAGTCAGAATGGTAGCCTCAAAGATCTCCAAAATGCCCTAATAGTTCATTGTTCTAATGAATAACACCAGCTTTCTTCTATGCATACTAATCTCCTGTCCATCACATGGCTCCGCCATGGGTGTTCATTTCTGAACACATTCTCATTGCTTTACAGTTGCGATTTTTCCAATTCCTAATTGCTGCTTTCCCTTTTACTATAAATTGCTTTGTTTTTTGCTTTTTATATTTTCCATATGGCCAACAGAAGCCATACAGCATCCTGAACATTTTTATTAGACATTTCTTACATCAAATGTCCATGTTCATTGTGTCTCTCACCAAGTATTAAGAAATTGATACAATTTAGCAAGTTCTTTTAGTGCTTTCTTTTAAAATATAGTCTTTTCAGTTCAAATGGTAGTACTCATTCTCATTTATGATCTGGTCAGACTTGAATGTCCATGTTCATTGTGTCTCTCACCAAGTATTAAGAAATTGATACAATTTAGCAAGTTCTTTTAGTGCTTTCTTTTAAAATATAGTCTTTTCAGTTCAAATGGTAGTACTCATTCTCATTTATGATCTGGTCAGACTTTCTAACATTCTGTTTTGTAAAAATTTAGTCATCTCTAGGGAGGCTGGAGAGTGTGTCTGTGGATCTTCTGTCCTGAGCCTTCAGTGCAACAGTCTTCTATACTTCAGCTTTTACCTGTTATCCAATTTCAAATGCACTAGTACATTTCTAAGGATTTGGGATGCCAACAGCCCATGCTTGTCATCATTAATTTTTATTTTCATCTACTTGTGCTGCTCTGAAAGAAATACAAATATATAAATATTACTGTAATAGAGTCACCCCCTCAAGGGAGGGTGTGTCACCCCCCCCCCCAAAAAAAAGGAGGGGATTTCTGGTTGCTCCTAGAGTCCACCACTCAGTCTCCAGCAAAAAGATGATAAAAGGATGGATTTATTGGAGAAGTAAAAAGCTAACCGACCAGCCAGGGTTGCAGCCCAGACTCGGGAGCTGAAATTGCAACCATGTGGGGCCTTCCAGGCCTGGTTAAAAAGGCAAACATCACATAGTCAAACCTGCCACACGCACGTGGCCAATGGGGTTACAGTCTGTTTCACAGTATCTGTTTGAACCAACTTAGCATTCTAGTTAGAACTGGCACGTGGATTTGGGGGGCTCACATGATGCAAGTGGATAAGCCTACTCATGGGAGGGCACAGGTTTAACCTTGAACAGTCCTTGAAACTTCCACTCCTCAGGTGGTCAAGCAGTTTACACAATCTCTTCATAGTGAAGGGGAACTTCCCTGGATAGAGCAGACAGTGCACACTCTCTACCCTGAGGCTCAGGGACAGGGGAGAGCTTAGTGAAGATGGAGGCAGCTTCTGCTCTCTTTAACTGAGATGGAATCAATTTGACACCCCTCAAAAGCCAGTGATGCTGCTGGCCAGATCTGACCTTCATATTACAATTACGAATTTCTTTCTCATTCTGGAGATTGGAAAGTCTAAAATCAAGGTACTGGTAAATTTACTGTCTGAAGAAGGGACCTCTTTGTTTTCAAGTTAACCTCTGTAGCAACAACCACAAAAGGGTGTGAACACTGTGTCCTTGCATGACAAAGGACAGAGTCTTTGAACTAATCCCTCAGGGCCTTATAAAAGGTCACTAAACCAAAATACAAGATCAGCCTTGACCTAATTAC
Source organism: Perognathus longimembris pacificus (assembly GCF_023159225.1). Taxonomy (NCBI): domain Eukaryota; kingdom Metazoa; phylum Chordata; class Mammalia; order Rodentia; family Heteromyidae; genus Perognathus; species Perognathus longimembris. The sequence continues at coordinate 33,614,119 of NC_063165.1, read as the reverse complement.
CCCAAGGTCCCAGTTCTTAATACTATCACTGTAGTGGTTAACTTACAACACATGAATTTGAAGACATTTAAGTCATATCATCTGCTTGGAACATTGATATCACGAAGAAAAGACTTTATAGGTATTATGATCAAAGCTTATTTCTACTGGACAACTCCAACTAATACATTTGAGGAGAAAAAAGAAATGCAGTTCTGTCTGAATGGATGTAATTATCTGTTACATAATTCACAATTCAAAGTAGATGAAATAAACCAATTGCTCACAGAAACAGTTCATCTCTGAGGTAAGATCAAAGAAATTTCTTCAAGGTTTTCTGATAGAAAGGCCATTAAAGGATAAAACAAATGTCTACCTAATAAAGATAATAACAAATTCATCACTAAAAGCTGACAGGACCACACCAGAGTCCAACTCAAACAAATAATTTAGGAGGAGCAATTTTTCAAAAGGATGCTAGTTGTCTATATGACCTCCTTTCTGATGTTCTATTTCCTTCTAGGAATACAATTTATAATACCTGCAAAAGAAGAAGGACAGTTTGGCTTTTAAGCCATCCTTCTTAAATGTTTTTTTCCTTATAATGATATTTCAAAAAGTGTTTCAGAATTTGAGATTCTACTTGAGAAAAAAACCTGAAGGGCAGCTGTTCACCATTGCCATTTGAGCATTCATTAACATTCCTTCCCATACAAATTTGTGAGGTAAAGTCATTTAAGAGAAACAAAGGTGTACAGGTAAGTAGGAAGTAGATAAGATATCTTTCTCTATAGTAAAGATGAATATTCTGTGCCGAAACTGTGCTAAATACAGTTGAGCAAATTAGAAGTCAGGTGTCTGAGACTTTACTCCATAAAATACCAAGTAAATTCTTCTATCCTTCAAAAAATGCAATAAGGTTGGACTCAGGTGGCTTATGCATGTAATCCTAGCTACTTAGGAGGCTGAGATCTGAGGATCACAGCTCAAAGACAGTTCAGGCAGGAAAGCCTGTGAAACTTTTATATTCAGTAAACTACAATAAAAGCTAGGAGAGGAGCTGTGGCTCAAGTGGTAGAGCACTTGAGCAACTTGAGTCCAAAGCCTAAGGTCAGCACCCAGACTCTGTGTTCAAGCCCCAGGAGTGGCAGACAGAGAGAAAGAGACAGACAGACAGACAGAGAGAGAGAGAGAGAGAGAGAGAGAGAGAAGAGAGAGAAGAAAGAAAGAAAGAAAGAAAGAAAGAAAGAAAGAAAGAAAGAAAGAAAGAAAGAAAGAGAAAGAAAAAGAGAAAGAGAGAAAGAAAGAGAGAAAGAAAGAAAGAAGAAAGAAAGAAAGAAAGAAAGAAAGAAAGAAAGAAAGAAAGAAGAAAGAAAGAAAGAAAGAAAGAAAGAAAGAAAGAAAGAAAGAAAGAAAGAAAGAAAGAAAGAAAGAAAGAAAGAAAGAAAGAAAGTGAAAAGGGCCTAAGTGACTCCATCTTAAAAATCTAAGCTTGCTCTCCCCTAAATCAGGAGGTTACACAGAAAGCGTGCACAAAACATTTTTTGAGAAAAACTGCTGAATGTCTCAAATGGACAATGTATGTGTTAGATATAAACAGAGATTGAAGTTTAACTTTAGGAATGTGGTTTAGCCCTCTGCTAACAAAGTTTTACTATAGCCCTCTGCTAACAGAGTTAACTATGACCCTCTGCTAACAAAGTTAACTATAGATAAGATTAGCCTATTTCCCTCTGCTTGTTTAGTGTGATGTATTATTAATCAAACATATGCCTGACTGTGTGGAAGTTTCCCCAGATTGTTGTTTGTTTCATGATATAAAAAGACTGTCAGATTGTGACTCAGGACCTCTGAGTGTCATCAGTGGAGGTCAGAGCTAGCTCGCAATAAACGCCTCTTTGCTGTTTACATCGGTCTTGGTCTCTGGTGGTCTTTTCGGGGGTCCTGAACACGAGCATAATAAAGAGTACAGAGAATTGTTTGAAATATGTATGAAGTATATAGATACACTCTGAAGTGCTGGCTTTTGAGCAAAATAATTTCTACATATAACTGGTTACAAAAGGACTCCAAAGTAATCAAAAGGATAATTTATTTTTAGAGCTTCCTGAGCTTTACATTTTACAAATCAGTTAAACCAGTTAGGTAATTGGCCTGTTTGAGAAGCAGTAGTGTGTTTTTCTTGAAAAAAAAAATTAAGAATCATAGTAGACTTTCTAACAAATGAAAGGTAAACTGATAAACTGTAATAGACATTTATGTCCCTACAATAAAATGAGGTAACAGATTATTAAGAACTATTTTAAATAAAAGAGACCAGAATATATCAGTTTATCTTTAAAATTTACCTATACAATAGAGATTAGCCTGAATAGTTCTAGGTATTGCCTTACCATGAGAGGGCAGCTTTTCATGATCATCAAATAGGCCTGTAACATCACCAGGGCTAGCCTATGAGTAACTCATTAGAAAGACATTTAAGCAATAGATCTATTTTATGGTAGATGCTTTATGATTTGATAAAGAACAGAAGGATAAAAATCTGTCCCTACAGCCTTGGATTAAGTACTAATCCAGAAGGAAATCCTTATTCCTCGGATAAGTATTTTATTTATTTATTTTTTTTTTGCCAGTCCTGGGGCTTGGTCTCAGGGCCTGGGCACTGTCCCTGGCTTCTTCTTGCTCAAGGCTAGCACTCTGCCACCTGAGCCACAGCGCCGCTTCTGGCCATTTTCTGTATATGTGGTGCTGGGGAATCGAACCCAGGGCCTCATGTATATGAGTCAAGCACTCTTGCCACTAGGCCATATCCCCAGCCCCGGATAAGTATTAATCTGAATATTCAAGATTGAACAAGTGCCATGAAGCAATACCATTTGCTTGAGATAGGCAACCATTTGCTCTATACTTTGCTTGCAGACTATCTTTTATTGAGAGAACATAATCATACTCTTATATGTCAATCAGCCCAGGCATGTTAAGTAAATAAATATTAGGTAATTAAGATGAATCTTAATTAGCTAATAATTACAACAAGTATGGAGGGTGATGACCAACCTCAGGTGATCTATTCATCCAAATACATTAAAATCAAAATGAGAAGAAATTTAAACTTATATAGTGAAAATTTTCATACAGCATACAAAATTGTAGATCTCTATTGAACAACCAGGAAGAATAAGTCTCATTAATATTATGAGAAGCATGGTATTTTGTTCCTACATCTCCTAGTTATCTTTTATTGCTAAATTCAAACTTCTACTCACATGACACAATATGATTCTAAATGTCTTAAATTACTCTGAAGCATGCATTAAGCATTAAATGTTACTTAAAAAAAAATCTTTTAGCCAGGGCTGGTGGCTCTCTTGTGCTCCTAGGTACTCAGGAGGCTGAGATCTGAAGGTTAAGGCTTAAAGCCAGCCTGGACAGGAAAGTCTGTGAGACTCTTATTTCAATTAACCATCAGAAAGCCAAAAGTGAAGCTGTGGCTCAAAGTGGTAGAGTATTAGCATTCAGTGAAAGCTCAGGGATAGTGCCCACACCCTGAGTTCAAGCCCCATACATAAGCAAAAGTAACAACAACAAAAATAACAAAAACAAACTAATTCTTTATTTTTTGAGGATTGAGGATATAGATCAATAGCAACGAACATGCTTAGCATGTACAAGGGCCTGGGTTCAATCTCTAGCAAAGAAAGAAAGGAGGGGAGAGGAGTGGTAGAGACCGGAGGGAAGAGGGCACTGTCATTTTATTTTGATTTTTGTACAGTGCTTTGCTGACCTAATAACACATTCTAGCTTATCAGGTTGTCCTTGTCAAACCAAACAACCACTAGAGGTCTGAAGGGAAGATTATTGTTCATTATTTTCTCTCCAGTGCATTGACTGAAATAGCAGGTTTTCTATATAACTAGTGTAATGGAGTGTATGCTTATTCTGGCCTTTTGAGATTAGCAGATATTTCAGGTTTTATGATCTTCAGAAACAAAGGAAACTTCTAGACACTCAACTGAAGTTTCGTACATTTTTTCCCAAAAAAGAGTAATCTGGAAGTGAGATACTTATCAAGTGAAATACTTAATGTTAAGTGAAGTAGCTAATGATAAGACAAATGTTATATGATTCCACTTAAATGATGTATCTCTAAGAGTCAAAACTCACAGCATCAAAGAATGAAATAATGGATTATGGAAATAAGAGAGTAGGGAGTGAGAAATTGCTGTTCAATGGGTATAAAGTTTCAGTTATACTCGGTGAATATATTCTAGAGATCTGCTGTGAAACAAGTGTCTTTAAGTGTCTATATGTTTATATAAGTGAAGACTTCAAAATTTGTGAAGCTTTTATGTTAAGTTTAATTAAATCAAAACAGAGAAAGATAATCTTGGGAGGTGTTGAATATTTCTATAATTTGATTGTAATTATGGTACCAAGGTGTTTATGTCTAAACTCTTGAAAATATGGACATTAAGAGGGTAGGTAAAAAGCCTTCATAAATAGCTTAGGTACAATTTCATTCTAATTCTTTTCCTCTGGCTTCTCCAGCTTATTCAATTGTTTAGATAACACTCTGATCAAGAAATGATCAGACTTTTTTTTTTTTTTTGCCAGTTCTGGGCCTTGAACTCTGTCCATGCATTCATGCATTCTATTTTTTTTTTTTTTTTTTTTTTGCTCAAGGCTAGCACTCTGCCACTTGAGCCACAACACCACTTCTGGCCAGTTCTATATATATGGTGCTGGGTAATCGAACCCAGGGCTTCATGTATACAAGGAAAGCACTCTTAACACTAGGCCATAATCCCAGCCCAAATGCATATAACCACTTAAGTGATTTGGGACCACTTGTTTTTTGTGTTTTTTTTTTGCCAGTCCTGGGCCTTCAACTCAGGGCCTGAGCACTGTCCTTGGCTTCTTTATTGCTCAAGGCTAGCACTCTGCCACTTGAGCCACAGTGCCACTTCTGGCCATTTTCTATATATGTGGTGTTGAGGAATTGAACCCAGGGCCTCATGTATACAAGGCAAGCACTCTTGCCACTAGGCCATGTTCCCAGCGATCAGACTTGAATACAAGAGGAAATAATCTTTTTTTCTCAATCTACTATATGTATTACAAAGTGACATAAAAGAGCAAGGCATAGAATGGCCTAAAATATAACCTATAATGCTGTTTGTGTAAATCAATGTGTGGGGAACATTACTACTACATCTATCCTGTATAAGCACACACACGACCACAAAATACTAATAAAAAAGGAACTTGCTGAAACACTTCCTACTATTAATAACATATGTGTTTCTCTGAATGCATATTTTACAGTGAAGCAGTGCTTTTATTCCTGCCCAAAGCAGAGTCATTTCAACTTAACACCAATCCTGGTACTCAGACTTATAAATGATTATCTCAGCCATGGGCTATATAAAACAGATTAAGTTTTAAAGATCATAAAAATAAAACCATGTGTCTAAACATATGGCATGTGCATTGGCAGGGTGAATGCTCATTATAAGCAAATCCTCATCCAGTTAGTTCATCAGAAATGGAATCAAATATTTCCTGCCATGTAAGCTAGAGCTCAAAGTATTGCCTCTATAGCCTATTGGTAAACACATCAACTGAAATACCTTTCAGCATGTAGAACAGAGCTAGATACCTAAAACTAAAATAAATGTATAAATAAATAAATAAATCCAAAATAAGCATGTAAAGTATATCCAAACTTTGAATGGATTTTTCTTACCCTACCAAGAAAAAAAATGACTCATCCTGATAAACTAGAAGTATAATTAGAACAAAAAAGAGTGTCAGGTATTTACCCACAGAACATCTGTACATCATCTTATCAATGCTTCTAGAAAGTCTAAGTTCCAGCTGGTTCTGCAGCTAGGTCAACCCCATGCAAAAAGAAATGTGCAGTGCCACCTATTACTTCTTAAATGTTTCTACAATGGAAGTGATGAACTACATTTTCCATTTGTATCTTATTGGCTACTTCAAATCTCATGCAATCATCCTCTTTTCACATGGTTAAGGTTGAGTGAAACTATTAGTATACAGGTTGATGCTACAACTACATATGACTGCAGAACTCTAGCATTAATGAACCCATTACTTCTTTCTCCCCAAAGTACATAAGAAAGGTACATTATTTCATCAAAAAGTGGAGTACCCTCTTTGGAAAATTATTATTAGATCCATAATTGTATGTTTACTCAAAAGACATAGAAGGGGCTGGGGATATAGCCTAGTGGCAAGAGTGCCTGCCTCGGATAAACGAGGCCCTACGTTCGATTCCCCAGCACCACATATACAGAAAACGGCCAGAAGTGGCGCTGTGGCTCAAGTGGCAGAGTGCTAGCCTTGAGCGGGAAGAAGCCAGGGACTACAGTGCTCAGGCCCTGAGTCCAAGGCCCAGGACTGGCCAAAAAAAAAAAAAAAAAAAAAGACATAGAAGCCACTGGAAGTAATATGTGTATTAAGGGAAGAAAAAAAAACACAGAATTTCATTGAGAGACAATGAAAGGAAAGCAGGCAGCTGGCAGGTGTGAGTCAATGACAACAACCGAGCCTGAGGACAGAGGCCACTGACTATTCTCAAAGTAGTTTAGCAAATGTTTCACACACATGTATTCTTGCTACAATAAAAGTGCTTTATTCCAGTCTCTTCAGAACATAAAATTCTTTGAATTCAAATGTGATTCCTATTCTTATATGAAGACATTTTTAAAGATAGTGTCTTATATAACTTCAGAGACGCCAATAAGGGTTTTTGTCCTTCTTTATCAGGAGCAAACTGGCAGCAGGTGTTGATGTCTATGAAAATATACTTTACCATTTTCTTCAGCCTACCTCAAAATTACACCCATTCTTTTGATTCTTTTTCTTTTGTATGTGATTTTTTCCAAACTTGTAAACTACCAGAATATAATTGTAAAAATAGAATGAACTATTATTTTAATATGAATTATATTAAATATAAGATAGTAGAAAATTCAGTTACTCAAACTGCTATAAAATTTTATTTTTTTACTTTTTCTTTCCTTAAAAGATAACATAACATATTGCACTCATAATTAAAACCCCTTTGTATAGTTAAAAACTGGCACCAGTGGCTCACGCCTGTAATCCTAGCTACTCAGGAAGCTGAGATCTGAGGATCATGATTTGAAGCCAACCTGGACAGGAAAATCCATGAAACTATTATTTTCACTAAACTACTCAGAAAAAGCCAGACGGAGCACTTTGCCTCAAATGGTAGAGCACTAGACTTGAGCACAAAGAATCTCAAGAGACATCACCCAGGCCCTTAGTTCAAGCCCCAGGACTAACAGACAATGATAATATTATAATACATACATGTATGTGTATAAATAATAAAATTATAATATACACATACATGTGTATATGCATTTGTATGTGTGTATATGTAGGTATATAATGCACACATATGTGTATATGTATATAGATATACATATAGATAATGACATATATATAGATATCCTATCCAGGTGTGGTAGCATAAATGTGTAGTCCCAGCTACTGCAGACTCTGGGGTAGAATAGTCAATCATAGGAATCTGGGGGTTGTAGGCCAATATAGTAACATAGCATGAACTTGTCTCAAAACAAACAAAAATTTCCACAGGAATTTTTTTAAGCTAACAACTGAAAATACCACATGGGTAGATGTATCCTATAATCTTTAAAGAAAATTTTTGTGTCCAGTGTTCTCTAAAACATAATTTCGTGGGAAAACAAATTCTAACCTACACAGGGAACGTTGTAGCATAATCCTTTAATCAAAATGCAGGAGCAGATCTAATCAGTCTCAAAGATAAGAAGATTTCTAAAATTCTTACTTACTGTTTCAAAATCCAGGATGCCTCAATGACCTTTTATTTCTAAATGCAAAAGATAAAATGAGGCCATTTGAACTTCCAAACAACAGGTAAGTAAGTAAATAAATACAATAAACAATAAGATTTATATTTAAGTATTGCAAACTTTAGGGTTGAAACTAAGCTCTCAGCATAAAATTCAAGTGATGTAAGCAGAGTTAAAACCATATGCCTTATGTAATCTTAAACAGCTTGATAGATAAATACGTAAGTCGAATCTATTGTTTTTCTCTTAAAGACTTAATAGCTTAAAGAAATCAATTGGAAACCGAAGCAAAATAATCCTTTTCTCAGAAAGGAAAGGACTAGGAAAGGAATAAAGAAGGGAGGATGATAACGAGTAACATTACTGCACAATGATTATTCAATAGCTAATTTATAATCCCCTATAGGAGTGTTTTCGTGTACACACTATGCTGAACCGAGTGGATATTTTTTCTCTTTAAAATGATGCTACTAACATCAAAATCAAATATTGATTGATGAGCCGTTTTGTTAAATAGCAACTCCTTCATACAAACTGCTTGAAGATAATAATAACAAGGTACTATAAAAAAAGATTGAAATCTTTTAAATCATATGTATTTAGAAAATATGATGGTCCACAATTTGATGGTACTATTACAAAATACTTAATGGTTGAGTAGAAAAAATAAAAGATGTATGTAATTGAGGACAAAGTATGAATGCCCCAGTATGTGAATATTACTCATTGTTACTTGCTTGGAATTGTATGAAGTTTTTAAGTTATCATTATAAAAAAAAGTTGTTTTCTCTGTGTTCTAACAAGAATGAATGGACTTCACGTAGAATTTACAGGATTTATGTTAGGCATCTGGAAGTATTTCTGACAGAGAAGGATGTTAAGCCCTGAATGTAAGATTTTAATCTGCTAGCCTTTAAACACATATGAGATGGTTTTGTCAACAAAAAAAAAAAAAATAGGTGACATTTCACAAAACGTTTTTAGCACAAATTTTCTCTGATTTAGTGAATACATAATCAGGGCTTTATCATAAATATGTTCTTTTTTTGTCCCTCTTGTATTTTTTCTCCCAACAGTCTTTTCTTCTGTCAATTCTTAATTTTTCCTCCAAATTACTTCAGTATAGAAAAGGCAATGAAACCTAACTACATATGTATGTAGTTATATAGTAAATTTAAATAAATAGATGACAGGCAGACTGACAGATAATTATTTAGAGATGCATATTAACACTCTAATAAATTAAAATAGCAGAAAAGGCTTATTTTCTATAATCTTTATTAGCGTTTCCCCCATTGGGCCATCTTTTACATGATTTTCACAAAGTACATATATCAGTTAGAAAATTTAGCTGTGTACAGTCTCTGATTTTCTAGCATACCTAAACATGCAGTTGTTGCCTGCATTTTACTTGAGAAGAATTAGGCAAAATCTTTTATGATGCTTACTTGAACTGAGTCTATTTAATCTGGATAGATTCAACTTTGAAGACATTTTTTTTTATTTGATTCAGTGGTTTTCAAAGCCCTTTAGGATTTTCTAACTTTGCTGTCAAACTTAGGACAGAATCGTGTTTGCTCAAATCACATAAATGACTTTATTTCATAGTCAGAGTGCTAAAACTTTTGCCAGGCAGTAAGATTAAACTTATAGTAACTCAAACTACATTTGATTTCAACAATCAAAACAAAAATGAATTTCAGCTATCATTTGTATGTGGTTGACTATTAAGTGTAAGTCATCTTTTCCCAAGAAATTTCCTGGGGAACCAAATTGCTATGCACTTGTGGTAGCTGTTGTAGTATTTCAAATGCCCTATGTAATCCTTCAATGTGATTGAATGTGCATTCCTGATGTCCGTAAATAAATCTGTTCCACAAATTCTGCCTGTAATTTAGAAGCTAGACAGTGATGAGAGTTTCTTTTCATTTCTGAAATTTGATGCAGTGGAGCTGTATCATATTTAAACTCAAATTCATCTATTTTTCTTATCCCTAGTGAGATTATCATGCTCGCAACTGATATGGCTTGCTTTCACTTTCATAAATTCACAATCTATACTTTCTATGTAACAAAAACTTCAGCAATCAAACAGGTTCAGTTGTGTCATTATTTCAATTTGGTGAGCTGTACTTACAGTTGATCTGGATATAACATGCTTGCCCTGAATAGTCTCAGCCTTAATTCCACACTTATTTCAGTTCAGTTTTAAATTACAATTTGTGATATTTTTATTGCAATGCTGAAATAGATTATACTCCTTAGTGTTTCGTTTACATTTAGTTGCATGGGACTTTGTCTATCATTTTGCATACTGATGTGCAATTTTGAATATCAGAAAATCACAAAGCAGGGATGTCATGTACCATAGCATCAAGGGAAAAAAGAGCAACAGTGTATCCCTTCCTCCCCTTTCTGGAAGTTATCAAATGCAGCTCTTAGCTCTAGAATGTTAGTTCTGGAACCATCTAGTCACAATAATAGAGACAAATCGGGTGGTAGGAGCCAAAGACAGTAAGTAGATGGGCTGTAATATGCCTCTCCAGACTCTTCTTTGCAGTGGAATTCAGTTGGTATTTTATTAAGCATGTAAGTGTGCCATATGGAGGGTAAATGAGAATCTGGGCACAGCAAAAATGCAATAATGGAAGGTAAACTGATCAGTTCCTTTAGTGTCCAGTTACAGATCAATAGAGGAGGCTATTAAGAGTAAATTTATTCCACCAACTCCCGCTGGGGACCCAGCACTGCTGTGGTCATGGAAGCACTTGCAGTATGTATGTGTCTATATTCCTCCAGATGGCATAGCAATCCTCATTGACTTCAGTCTACTCTCTATTTTGTTAAAACAACTGATCTTAGTGCAACATACTCTGTGAAGGTCAAAATTAAAACGAAATAAATTCAATCCCTAAAGGTCTTGGAAAAAATTCCAACAGATTTATTGTATATTTCTTTATGGTCTATTTATTTGGCCAAGTGCTTTCTGATGTTTTTCAATTGTTTCTTTCTCTTTTTATTATTATCTTAGTACCTGCTCAATGGAGTTGTCATGAGTATAATATATTTTGATCAAGATTACCCCTTTCAACATTCTCACTCATTTCTCCCTTACCCTTCCTTACTCTCCTAGCCTTTCCTTACTCTCTTCTTCGATTATATCAAGCAAATTGCATATTTTAGACATGTTTCAAAAAGATCCGGAGTACTTTACTAATACCTATTAAATACTAAAATATCATTTCTAGCTAAGTAAAAGGAAAGGCTATAATATGTTTTGGATATAGAAATTTAAGAAACAGGTTTATGACTTTAATTACCTTTTGAAGTTAATAAGCAGACATGCATTTGTCTCAAGTGAATCATTTTTCTTTGGGTTGGGTTAGAAATAAATGTGTTAATACATTTAATTTGACATGAATATACTTGAGCAACAACAACAGAAAATCTATCATTTTTCCTTAGCATTTGATTTACAACCAAAATAACTTTTAGACCAGAAGTTTTCAAACTTTTTCTGAAAAAGGCCAGAGAGCAGATGTCTGATTTTGTAGATTACATGTGAATCCTATCACTCAGAAATCACTCTACCATTTCTTTTTTTGCCTCTGAATCTCACCTTAAAAAAACCAAACTTCCTTTCCACATTAATTTTCATGTTCTTTTTTAACAATGCATAGCTCCTCATGATCCTGAGGCAGTGAGACATGACAAAAACCAGACTAAAGACTGAGGGTAATGAAACAAGTTTTCAAACATAAGAAGGTAGTGTGTTACTCAAGAAAACTTCCCTAAACAAGTTCTATACAGCTTTTCTACTTACCTATTTCCTTTACTTTGTCATATTTGTATTTGATGGAGTGAAATAAAAAAGGTAGAATATAGCAATGATAATTGCCAGTTGGTCTGTATAGTGGCTCTCTAGCCATTATTTTTAACTAGAAAAGGGCATTTAAGAATTATTAGGAGGGGCTGGGACTATCGCCTAGTGCTAAGAGTGCTTGCTTTGTATACATGAAGCCCTGGGTTTGATTCCCCAGCACCACATATACAGAAAATGGCCAGAAGTGGCGCTGTGGCTCAAGTGGCCAAGTGCTAGCCTTGAACAAAAAGAAGCCAGGGATAGAGCTCAGTCCCTGAGTCCAAGCCCCAGGACTGGCCAAAAAAAAGAATTATTAGGAAAGAGAAGCCCTGTAAGTTTCTTTTGAAAGATGCTAACAGCCAGAACTCCATGTCCAAAGTAATCAGAAAAAAAAAAAAAAAAACACTGGACTACAGACATTACTCAAGAGATAGAGTGTGCCAGTTAAGCAAACGAAGCAAGCTCAAGGTCCTGAGTTTTAACCCTAATACCTGCAAAATAAGTAACTAAACAAACAAATGAACAAATAAATACATACATACATACATAATCAAGCTAAGCAGAGGCAGAAATAAGGTTCACGGTTTCAGTGTACATACTACATTAGCTAAAGATTCAAGGAAAGTATATCTGCTGCTCCTGATATAGCAGGATAGGGTAACAAGTACGTGCTCTACAAGACCCCTCAGCATAGATAAATAGAAATGTGTGTGTGTGTGTGTGTGTGAGAGAGAGAGAGAGAGAGAGAGAGAGAGAGAGAAAGAGAGAGGGAGGGAGGGAGGGAGAGAGAGATTGAGTTCTAGTGGCTTTCTAAAAGAACAAACTTTATGGGGAAGTAGAATGGTTAAGTGTCCAAATTTTATTTTGGACCTGGGGAGAAAACACTACTTTCTTTAAGTGATATTCCAAGATCTAGCATAAACTAGAAATAAGTGTCTGTTCCTTATTAACTGTTAATTTACTTGAGAAAATGAGATAGGCATAGTTATTTCACCTCTAAGTCTATTCATGGAGAAAAAAATAACAAGAAAACAAACCATTAATAGCATTATTAAGAATGTAAAAGTGCCATCTAGAGGCGATGCAACCACTTTGTGGGGACAAAATACTTCCATTTCACTGAGGTTGGGAGCCTGCAAAGAAGAGCTGTGCCCTGATGTACCACATATAATATATATGCTTACTCAAAGCACCCACACTGCAATGTAACCAACAGCAGTTGAAATGCTATTCCTGTGCCATTTACTTTAAAGCATTAACTCCTGTTTGCAGCCAAGTGGTAGGACTGAATGTGCCTGTGATTATGACATTCAACTTTCTACATGCTACATAAGTACCTTCAGCATCAATTGTGCAACTGCCAGACGATTGCTATTTATGTTTTCAGTGCATTTGAAATAATCTAAAAGTTATTTTACTTCCATTAGATATTAAGAAAAGAGCCAAATGTAAAATCATTACTTTGACAATTTACTGTGAAACCCAAAGGAAATTTCTCAGATGAATCATTTATTGAATGGAATGAGTTAGTTAACAATTTGGTCAGGTAGCTTTATCAAATATACGTGAAAGATTTTTGAGATTTTTTTCCATTTGCATTGCTATAAAAATAGCATAAAATAGCTGATGCAATATCTCCTATATGCCAGGTACAATTAGTCATGTTATCTACCTTTTAATTCCCACCACCCAGCAAGTGGACAGTATTTCTTTTTTACATTCTAGAGAAACATGCTGAAATTTTTCAAGTTGCACAGTTAGCTAATTAGCGATTGCCAGAATTCCACTACAACTACTCTCAAATCAAAGCCAATGCTCATACATTCTAAATTCCTTGAATCTTTTTTAGAGATTCAGATGTACATTTTTGTAATTGCAGGGATAAACAAAGTTCTATGCAGAAAAAAAAATAATCACAAGATTGGGGCTTAGATTCCATAACTGAATTCCTAAACTTTATTACATTCTTAGCTGCTCTGGCCACTCATCACATGCTTTCAGGCTCTATCTTTCCTCGATTGCTTTCATCTTTTCTGCATTGGATGAGCATTATTGAAAGAATATTGAAAGCTATTAAGTTTCTAACCACTATACATATTTCCTGTTTAGCAGCATCAGGTCCCTATCTGTATAAAGATCATCTCTTTGCATCCTTTAAAATCTTTTCTACTCTCCCAAAACTATCTTTAAAAATTGCCTTCATATGGAAGCCCCTTCCTGCTCCAAGATGCCATACATTGGCTCCCTCAATAATCCTATATTCTGAACTGCAGCTTTTACCTTGGTAATATGAACCATCTTTCTCTTCTCTCCATTGGCAGGCAAAGTGGCCACTCCTGTAGAATTTGTTCCTCTGCTCAAATGTCCTGTTTTGGGCAATTTGGTCTGTTATCTTCACTGAGTCCTTCTGCTTCAGTTTACCCACAGCTCTGAGTATTGTGGCAGGCTGAATAATGGATTCCTAGAGTTGTCTGTTTCCTAATCCTAGCACCTGTCAATGTTGCATTGAAAAAAAAAATAGTGGGGGGGGGATTTATAAATGTAACAAATATCGAGGACATTGAGATAGAATGTTTTCTGTGGATTGTGCCCAATGCAACCACAAGAGAGTCTTTAGCAGTGAAAGAAGGAGGCAAAAGAAATGAACAACATAAGGAAATATAATAGACACATGCTGCATGAGAAAGACTTTCTCTTCTGGTTTTAAAGGCAAGGAAGAAGGCCACAAACCAAGGAATGTTGGATATTTCCCAAGCCTGCAAGAAGAAATGCAACCCTAACAACTTGGTTTTGTTCTAGTGAGGCCTGTTTTATGATTATGACCTATAAAACACTAAGTAGTATTTTAAATCACTAAATTTATAATAATGTGTTATAGCAGGAATGGAAAGCTAACACAAAACTCATATTGCTCTTTTGGCTACCACATTATGTCTTTAATTCTTTCTAGGTTTTAGTCTCAACTTTGTAACCTGCATTTATCACTTTTATTAATTCCTTTTTTTTTTTTTTTTTTTTTTTTTGCCAGTCCTGGGCCTTGGACTCAGGGCCTGAGCACTGTCCCTGGCTTCTTCTTGCTCAAGGCTAGCACTCTGCCACCTGAGCCACAGCGCCCCTTCTGGCCGTTTTCCATATATGTGGTGCTGGGGAATCGAACCGAGAGCTTCATGTGTAGGAGGCAAGCGCTCTTGCCACCAGGCCATATTCCCAACCCACTTTTATTAATTCTTAACTTGCTATCTCCCCTCCTAATATTCAGAACTTTTTTTTATTTTTACAAGCTACCAACATTTCTTTCAAAATGTGATGGAAATTATTTACTTTTTTTGACATCTTCAACATAGTGACTTTCTATTACATATTTAAGTCAGAGCCTTTCATGTTTTCTTAATCCTGCACAGGATCCTAATGTCTCTCTACATTACTCTCTACATTACTCTCTACATTACACAATCTGTTTAGGTGATTCAAAGCATGTGCTGCTACCTTTGGGTTTGCCTCCAAAAAGAAAACAAAAATTAAAATAGAGTCAGCATCCTCTGAGAAGCACTGAGACCAGCAGCTTTTTTTTCTCTTCCTAATAACTACTTGGTTTCTCGGAATGGCAAGGCATATTCCTGACCCTCTGCCCCCAACCTCTAATGAACTTGTGCTTCTGGCATCCCACTTTCTCAGGTGCTTCTGATTTACTTTATGATTCCTGGCTAGAGTTGTGAACTGGGGAAATCTACAATGAGTAAGAGTCTCAGAATTTCAGTATATTTTCCTAAATTAGGTTTGTCTTCCCTTTTAAGGAGCTGAGTCAGCTGGACTGTACATGATAAGGAAATGTTACTGATTTAACTTAATCTGCTTTCTTTTGCTGGATGACTATTAGGGAGTTTTAAACATTGAGAGTTCAGAATATTCAATAAAGTAGGTAATTCCTAGAATCTGAGTGAATCATATAGTTATATTATATTTTTGACAGGTATATAGTTAGTAAAAAAGAAAAAGCTGAATTTCTGAAGACCATGAAGTAATTGGAAACATGCTAGACCTACAGTGCCAAGTGAAATTATCTTAAAAATATAGGATTACAAATATTTAAAACAAACCTAAATATACAAAAGAATTACTTGAAAGAAATCTACCAAAAGAACTAGCAATTCTTAGGTTCTACCTCTGTGGTTTTTTAATATGCATACACAACTTTTTTTTTTCTTCAAGAAGGGAATACCAGTGTTAAAACACAAGCAACTACTCAAATGGAACTTGAAAACCCCTGCTACTTATTCTCAGTGGTGTCTGTTTCTCTCCATGTATTCCTCATTTTATTCTACAATCTGAGCTAAGAAGGAATTCTAAACCCACACCATGGCTTTCTCCATGCTAGTTACAAATAAGAGACCAAGGCACATGCACAGTTATTTATTATTCCTAAGTGTCCAATTTTTTATACTTCATATGCTATGCTGTATTGCATAAGTAACTAAATAAAAAAATAATTCTTGTGCTTTATGATTTAAGCAATAATATAACATCAGCAATATGAAATGCCCAAACAAAATCTGCCTTTTTTCTTCTTTGCAACCAGAAGGAATGTGGACAGTTAGCTTTTCCAA
Organism: Perognathus longimembris pacificus; assembly: GCF_023159225.1. Lineage (NCBI taxonomy): Eukaryota > Metazoa > Chordata > Mammalia > Rodentia > Heteromyidae > Perognathus > Perognathus longimembris. Next base: position 33,597,785 of record NC_063165.1, on the reverse strand, counting down.
GACCAGAATTTAAAATTTCGACAAAATCACCAAATAATTCCTCCACAAGGAAAATAACTTGCAGGAGCTGCCTGCAAAAGAAATTCATCTTCTCAACAAAAAGCCCACCATTACCACTGAAATAACAAGATAAATATGCACTAAATAGCAATGACAGATGCAGGCACTTTCTAAAATAATACAAAATGAGGATTTCAGGGACGTATAATTTAATTTGCATCCCCAGGGTATATTTTCATCTTCTTGTCAAAGAATTTACATTCATAACTTGCCATGCACGAATTACAATATAAAGAGGTCTGGGATGTTTTTGTTTCTACTGATTTTCTTTTTCTTCTCTTTTTTTTTAAACCAAGAAGCATAGAACAATAACTCCAGAGTACTGACCATAGTAAACACATTATTTGGAATGTTTGCCTTTTCCTACTACCACAGTAAATAATCCAATTTGCAAATTCTAGAGATTTCTAGGATCATGGGGGCAGTAATGTGTCAGACCAGGGGTCCCTGTTGACTCATACCTACTCAAGTCAGTATTGCTATAGGCCTTGCCCTGCCCACGTAAAGTTTGCACACAGTGAAGCAATGAGAATCCTGGCACACTCCTGGCCTTCTTAATCTGTTTCTTTTGTTCTGCTTTTGTTCTTCAGGTGAATGAGGCAAGGGAATGTTTTCAGGTGGATTCATGACACTTTTGCTTTGTGAAGCAGATTTTTTTCCCTTCTGTCTTCATTTTAGTATAGCTCTTTTGCAAAATGAAACAATTACACTTTTCTCATTGTCTAGATAATTCACTATATCTGCTTTGATTTCCATTCTCAAGCTTGCAGGCACTCTAAGGATAGTCCACAATTTTTTTTTCCCAGAAGAGTGGCTAAAATATCATCCCAAATAAATCCTCACCCATTTGTTACAATGGATATATTGATTTGTTTAATTATACCCTCCCAATGACATCATATTGCCAGTAATCCTCTCAAGGTATAATATCCAATATGGTAGCCATTGGACATGTATGCTTAAAATCTAAGTGGTTTAAGTTTAAGGGAATTAGAATTGAGTATAACTTAAAAATGAATTTGTTAGTTGTACTACCTTCATTTCAAGGGTACACTCACTAAATGTAGTATCTGCTACAATAGGGAATAGCACAGATAAAGTTTTGTTGGATAACACTGATTTTCATGAATCCTCACAGTAAGAGAGGAAAGATCTACAACATAGTCTTCTGTGAGTTTAGGATGGAAAATGGTGACATATGCCATGCTCTCAACCACCTGGGATAGAGAGGTGGAAGGATCATGCTTCAAGACAGTCTGCGAAAGGAGCAAGAATTCATCTCAAACACAAACCAGGTCAGAAAAAGGTCTAGCTTCTACTCCCAGTATTCAAGAGGCAGTGGTAGGAGGATCAGGGTATGAGCCTGGTCTGCACAAATACTTGAGACTCTACAAGCCTCTACCTCAGATGCAAACTAAAAGCAAGGGGACTGACTCATGTCTCAAGTCGGAAAGCAGTTATCTACCAAGTTCTAAGTCCTAAATTTAATCACCAGTATTGGAAAAAAAGAAAGAAAGAAACCCCATAGAACACAATACTAAAATTCAGAGTTTTTGTTCCTTACTGGATGCAAAATATACGAGGGGGAACACACTAACAAAGGAACCAGAGATGAAAACCTAGATGAAAATGTCAGAATGATACACTGGCTAGATTACTTTATACAAAATGGTGAATGAAACAACCATGTGATATTTTCTGTTCCTTATTAATACTCGGTCTGATTCTTTTAAACAATCCTTGGTACCTGCTAAGGCTCATTCAACACACTGAATTCATCACACATTCATACATGAAAGTTGGTGAATCTGCATATTTCACTGTAGGAGAAGGAAAAAGCTTATGCAAACAAGATTCTTCTCTTCTGATAGAGAAGACAGTCATGTAGTTCCATGAATATGGCAAATTCCGTAAATGCAAAACTGTTTCCAGGATTGTGACATCTTGATATTTATGAACTTTGAAAAACACTTCAGTGAATAGCAAAATTACAAGTTTATATAATAGCAGGCATGTGAGACCACTGACAAGGCCTATTTTGGAAGAAGTTTGCAAGTCACTGCCCTGAAATTTAAGCCTCATTAGCTTATTACAAAACCAGTCCTAAATATGAGACAGTGTATAACAAAATGCAATGTGCAAACTATAGGAGAGAAGCAATCACTAGAGGACTCAGGGATGGCATTGTCATAGAAAAAGACTTGAAGAAAATATTTTATATTATTAAATAATAGTGTTTACTGTTTGTATAAGAAATATTTGATGGCAGAAAGCAGTTTCTGCTCTGTACTTTTATTGTTGCAACATGCATATAGAAGTATAGCAGAAAAACTTGCATTTAGGAGAGTCTGACAGTTTTCAACACGTGTTTACACACTGAGAGACACACAGAGAGATGATGCTTGAAGAATACCTATAGAATCACTTCTTAAGAGATAAGAGAACACTTATTGAGTTCACTCTCAATAATAAAAATGCCATTAGCCACTATCACTTAAAAGCAATCATTTATTTCCCAAGATCTGGAGGCTAAATTTCCAAGCACAATGGGATCAACTTGTTGAGATTCTGGTGGTGGCCCTCTTTCTGGCTTGCAAAGGATAAATTCTTGCTGTATTTTCATGATAGGCTTGCAGAGCAAGCTCTCTAGTCTTTTCTTGTAAAGGCACCAATCTGATCATCAGTATGATATCCTAATGGCCTCATTTAAATTCAATTACATCTCAAAGTCCACCCCCCCCTTTTTTTTTGCCAGTCCTGGGCCTTGAACTCAGGGCCTGAGCACTGTCCCTGGCTTCTTTCTGCTCAAGGCTAGCACTCTGCCACTTGAGCCACAGTGCCACTTCTGGCCATTTGCTATATATGTGGTGCTGAGGAATCGAATGCAGGACTTAATGTATACAAGGCAAGCACTCTTGCCACTAGGCCATATTCCCAGCTCCAGTCTCCCACTTCTTGTACCATCACATTGGGTGTTAGCGATCAGCATTTACTTTTGAATGGAAGAGCATGAGCCTCCATCCACAACAGAGCCAATTGGGTAGCTAACATGAAATTTGCAAGATATGGAAGTAAAAACTACACAGAAAAATTTAAATGTACACTAGAAACTGGCTGCTTTCCTGCCTCAGTGGTTCCAAATCCCCAAAATCTCCTAGCTGTTATATCATAACCCTCATCTATAAGTTCATATACTGATATCCTAGAGGGAAAAAAAAACAATGATCCAAAACATATTCAATTTAAAATATAATTAAATTAGCAGTGTAAGATTAAAAATCTAAGTCATCAAGCTAGAAACAAATTTTAAAGTAAATCAAGAATTCCTATAACATTGTTCACTTTTCCTTTCCTTACTTTCTTCTCTTTATCCTTCCCTTTCTTCTTTCTTTTCTTTTTTCTTTTTTATTTAATATAAAGGTAGGTGATGAAAAGCAGTACTAAAAACTTTAGAATTTAGCTACATGGACATTTTCCATAGAGTATCGGGTATCTTTATTTATTTTTTATTGTAAAGGTGGTTACATACATCAGGTAACGAATACATTTCTTTTTGAGCAGTATCACCTCTTCCCTCATGTTGTTTCTGTAGTTTCCTTCTCAACTCCCCTTCCCCACAGTTGTATAGTTCATTTTCAATGTAGTGTCACTGCTGAATTAATTCACCCCTTGTTCCACCATTTCTGTGCTTCCCTACCCCTCCCCAAATCAGATAAACTTAAATACAAGACAAAAACTACAGAAATCAAAAACAGTGACAAAAGGGCGAAAAACAAAAACAAAAAAAACACAAATGGTAAAATAAAAAACCTCCTGTTTCCATTTCTTGGAAATCATTTCAATAAGCATCATTTTATTTTATTATATACACATACATAACTATTGAGCCCTTATGGTCCTCTCATAATAATATCCTCCTTTGGTCTCCCTATATGAATGTCTAGAGTCCCGTTTGATTTATCATGTCAAAGTATAATTTTTTTGTCTTTTACCATTCATTGTGTTTACTTGTAGAGTTATACACACATTCAAAACCATGCAACCTATGTTTCTTTGGACCTGGCTTACTTCACTTAATATAATTTTTCCATTTCCTTATGAATGGGGGAATATTATTCATTCTGATGGAAGCATAGAATTCCATTGTGTATGTATACCACATTTTCTTGATCTGTATGTTCACTGAGGAGCTTCTGGGTTGATTCCATATCATGCCTATGGTAAACAGTGCTGCAATGACTATGGCTATGCTGGTGGAGTTAGTTTGGCCTGGTTTGTGGACAATTGAATAAATGCCCAGGAGTGGGGTTACTAGATCATAAGGAAGCTCTGTGTTTAGTCTTTTGAGGAACCTTCATACTGCTTTCCAGAATAATTAAACAAGTTTACATTCCTACCAACCGGTGTAGTAGTATCTCGGCCAGCATGTGTTATTGTTAGTTTTCTTGATGATGGCCATTCTTAATGAGGTGAGGTAAAATCTCAATGTTGTTTTGACTTGAATTTCTTTTATGGCTAGAAATGTTGACCCTCTCTTCATGTGTCTATTGGCTATTCTTACTTCTTCTTCTGAGAAGTCTCTCTTTAAATCATTAGCCCATTTATTACCTGGATTGTTTCTTTGAGGATTTGTTTTCTTGGGGAGGGGGTAACTTTTTGAGCTCTAGATACATTTTAGATATACTGATGAATAGATAGGAAAGATCTTCTCGAATTCCATGGGCTTTCTATTTCTCTTGCTAGCTACGTAGTGTTGGGTATTTTCTACTCATTTTTCAATATTGTTCTCATATACTCTGTGAGTTCCACAGTTTCTTTTTAGAGATTCTTGTTCTGATGTTTGCTAGGTTCCAAGAGTCTAGAACTAAAATAAGGCACTATCAAATCAAAATAAAACAGATTATTCCAATCTGTCAGGTTTCCAGAAAGTTCCTAAATTAACAGGATACACAATGGATAGACTAATCTGCCTCTTTAACCTCAAGCACCATCTTTCTAAGTTTTTTTTTTCTTTTTTGCCAGCCCTTGTGCTTGAACACAGGGCCTGGGGATTGTCTCTGAGCTTCTTTTGATCATGGCTATTTATCTACCATTTGAGCCATAGCACAACTTTCAGCTTTATCTGAGTAGGTTCTTGGAGATAAGAGTCTAGAGGACTGTCCTAGCCCAGCTGGATTTATACTGAGATTCTCAGATCTTAGCCTCCTGTGTAGCTAGGACTACAAGCATGATCCATGTGCACTCAGCCTTTCTAAGTCTTTTAAGTCTAAGTTTAATTCAACATTTGATTAATTTGGTTATTTTTTCTCCTTGAATTCTAATGTACTACAAAGTCAACTAAGATTTTGACTATTGAAATATTCTATATTTATAGAAAATTTACTATATGGAACATACTTTGCTACACTGAGAAACAAAACAATAAAAAGTAGTCCGGCTCATCTATACATCAATCATATTGAGAGACAGAGAATAGACAGTTATATGGTAGTTGGCAATTAGCACTACAAATTAGCTAATACAGGCCAGCAGTCTCTATTACCATATGGTATATCATCTATCACACAATGAATTGAGTAAACCAGGAACAAAGACATCAAAAGAAAATATTGTTAATGTAAGAGGAAGATCATATTTTTATTATTAATCAATGATTTGAAATAACATATTTATTTATATTTATGCAAGGCATTATTTCTAGAATTCTCTAGACAAATTTTGGTATTCATTAAATAGCATATTGTTGTGCTGAAAACATCACTAACTCTACCTGTTACTCCCAACTGTTTTTTGGAATTTATTTATTTCTTTATTGTCGAGGTGATGTACACTTTGAGGAGTTACAGTTTCATATATAAGGAAGTACGTACATGTCTTATCCAACTTGTTACCTCCTTCCTCATTTTCCCCCAACTTCCCATCTCCCCATTTCCCTCCCTCCCCAGGAGTTGTAAAGTTGGTTCACAGCATATAGTTTCCTAAGTATTGCTGTTGCATTGGTTTGTATTTTATCCTTTGTCTCTCAAGTTTTATATTCCCCTTCACTTCCCTAATTGCATATAAAATATCCAGGGTACCAAAATCAGTTACAGTGGTAACAGGGGTAAAACCATGGGAAAGAAAGACAAAAGACAAAAGTCACAAATTCACATGGTATGTTGAAAACAACAATAATGATAAACCACTTGTTTCCATAACTTGGAGTTCATTTTGCTTAGGATCATCTTGTGTGTTCATATATACATAGCTATTGGGCTATTGTGATCTTCTGCTAGGATTATCCTAGATGTGTGCTAATTATTCCCAATGAGGGAAACCATGGAGTCTGTCTGTGTCTTTGGATCTGGCTCACTTCGCTTAAGTATGATTTTTTCCAAGTCCTTCCATTTCCTTCTGAATTAGGAAATGTCATTCTTTGTGATAGAGCTATATAATTGCATAGTGTATATGTACCACATTTTCTTGATCCACTCATCTACTGAGGGCCATCTGGGTTGGTTCCATATTTTGGCGATAACAAATTTGCTACTCCCAATTCTAATCTGAGTTAGGATTGCAAATTTATAGGTTCCTCCCCACATTTATATATAACCCAAATATCATATGTTTTACCTTATGTCCAGCCCTTTCCCTTATTTCCATGACAAATCTTGTCCACCCAGTAAATCATCACTCTAGTTATTTATTTAAAAACACTAGCATTGAGTACAAGACAATGGATCACAGAATTTCACTGGGAAAAAAATGAAATGTTCTTCCTTAGATCTCAGACTTCTCAACATAAGACAAAAGTGTTGAGCACGAATCATCCCCTTTCTTCATACTCACTATTCAGCCTTACTCCTCTTTGTTGTTCTGTTCCCTTGCAACCACCAACTCCTGTTGGAATATTTTCCTCTAATTTGTAGGTTGATGGTATCTTGAAATAAGGCCATGGGAGGTAATTGACATTACAAAAGTCATCAAAGCCTTCAAGATGAGACTTTGAAGTTGCAAAAAAAATATACAGTTAGCCACTATGCAGCAATATTAGATAAGAGCTGGAAAATACAGCATTTCCTATAATCTATAGTATTATTTTTTAAAGATAATTCTTTTTCTAAATCTATTTAACTAATGCATGCTAGTATCCAGTTAAGATAAGAATGGTGCTTTAAAATAATATTTTTTCTTTAATACTTGCACAAATGTAATTCATTCAAAAAAATCTATAAATATTTGGGAAAGCAAAGAAGAGATGAATATAAAAAATGGAGACATAAACCAGGAAAGAAAGTATACACTGGTAGAAGTAGCATCTGTTTGACATTTAGTTTAGTTTATAGCCCTCAAAACTTTTGTGATTTAGTCCTTGTTTGAGGGACTATGACTTGTCAAGGTACTTTTATTTCCTACATTTTCTCTTCTAAATGCGTACTGTAATTCACTACTTCTAGAAGGTTTCTAGCATGATACAGGCAAGCAAAGTAAAATGGGATGAAATTCAGATTAAATTATATTACTATTTAGGGAAAAGAGCTGATAAATTTCATGGAGACAAAAGGTGATCCCATTAGATGAGATTAGATACTTAAGAATAATCCTGTAATTATGAGCAATTCTTTTTTAAACAAGTGTCTTAAATATATGTTGCTCTTTATATATCAATTTGCAAGTTAACTTACACTCACTTCTATTTTATTCCTTAGGAGAAACTTGCAAAAGAATCCCTTAAAGGAAACCAGGAATAACCAACTGAAAAAAAGAATGGAGATAATTCACTAGGATGCACAAATATGATATTCATTTTTCCCAAGTTAATATGAATATTAATGCTACTTGAGAAATTTTTCAAATAAGAGATAATTGCATCTCTATTTGAGAAGAGCTCCAAAACACTATATATCCAATTTGGAAAAATAGAACAAAAGAAAGACAAAATGTCTTAGCAGATTTGAAGATCACTAAAAAGCTATGTGGAGAAGACAGAGAGTGAGGAGCTAACAATACTGAAAGCACAAATGAAAGGAAGAAAACTGAAAGCCTGAGTAAAGATTTGTGGACCTCAGTATTTACCAAAACTTGTATAATTGAGATGGCCCATCAATGGGACTGATTTAAGATATTATTTGAGAATAATAACTATTTCCTACATGGAAAAATAAGCCTCAGCTCCTCATACCACACAAAGTAGAGCTCACAATAGATAAAAGAACAAAGCATAATTTCTGGAAGACACTTGGAAAAATCTTTACCTATAATCAAGTAATAACATAATAGCAAAAATGAGATCAATTCCAACAGAATCGCACTGAAAAAAATTGAGAAACTTAAAAAAAATATTCAATTAGACATGGAAATATAGAAAGTGGAACGTCTTAAGCACAGATCAGAACATAAATTAGCACAATCAGTGCATAAACTTTGTGAGTCACTAATTCCTTGCCTGGCACACTGTTGGGAAGTACACCTACAAATAATAGTGATACATATAAAACAGTCTTGAGAACATAATAAAATAAAAAAGAAAATGTCCCTTGTTTTCTTTCTTTCATCAAATTAATATTGTTCTTCCTACGTGCTAATACTATTCTAGTGTTGAGGGGGTAGAGGTGTGTGTGTGTGTGTGTGTGTGTGTGTGTGTGTGTGTGTGTGTGTGTCTTGTTTTGACTCTTCTGCCTCCTGAGTTCTGAGATTACAGGTATGTGCATCACATTCAGCTTAGAAATGACAATCTTAAAGCAAGTCTTGATATAAGTTTCTATGTTACAGATGAGAAAGTGAAACTCAGAAAGATTGAGAAACTTCCCCAAATTCCCACAGCATTAAGTTATAAACTCAGGATAGCACACTATGCTATGCACCTTCTTGTACATTGGGAAGGGTGAGGACTAAATAACATACATTGTGAGATAGTGTGTATTTAAATAATATATTTTGAGCACCATGATGAGAGAAAGGTTAGGTTCTGTGATAGTAAATGCATTGTGATGGCATTGACTTAAATATTTTTAAATTTCAGGTATATGACACAATTTTTCAGTGACAGGCACATTAGAGATTTTTCATGACAAAAAATTCTGCTTACCTCAGAAGTTCTCCTAATTATGAATTTACTTATTAACTCATGCAGTAATATGTATTGAACAATTCCTATACACATGCTACTACACTTAAATACAAGTTGCTAATCAATTGAATAAAGTTATATCCTTAGTTTTTGTTTTTGTTTATGTTTTTGTGGTGGCCCTAGGGCTTGAACTCAGGATCTGAGCACTGATCCTGAGAGTTTTGATCAAGCTAGTACTCTACTAATTAAGCATAGCTCCAATTCTGGGTTTTGAGTGATTAATTCAAAATAAGAATCTCACAGGCTTTCCTGCCCCAACTAGCTTTGATATATGATCATCAGATTTCAGCCTCCTGAATAGCTAGGGTAACAGGTGTGAGCCACTGGTGCTTTGTTGATTGATCCTTAGTTTTTAAAACAAGATATCCTACCAATATTGATAAAAAAGAAAGTAATAAACTAGTAATTGTTCATTATTTGAACTTATGGAAGAAAATCTTTATAAATCTGACACAAAATGATCTTCACACATACCATTTTTTCTTAATGGTGTATTAATAATTTCAAGCATTATTATTGTCATTATTCTCAGTAATTATGTAATAATCATGATGCTTTATTTCTAACTCACCAGAGAGAAGAGAAAAAAAATCCACTGGGAAGATGATGAGAGAAATTAGACCAAATGGTCTTGATAAATTTTTCTATTGTACTTTCAAACAAAGCCCTAGATACCATCTGACTAATGGCAGATATTTCTGGAAAGCTTGAAGGTCTCCAAATAATTAGGTTGGGAAGAGGGAGAAAATCAGTTAGGAAGCAGATATCTCCCTGGACACTGTTTCAAGTTGGCAACTGGCCTGTAGGCCGGAGTGGTGCTGACAGCATGAACACAAGGCAGCCCATCTTGGAGGCTAATTTGGTCTCAGAAGCAATGGCGTGTCTATTCAATTTGGGAAGAAAGGCATTTGGGCTATGAGAAACATTCAAAGCAAAGGTTCATGGGGAGAGAAAAAGAGGAAACTTGAAATTAACTTGAAAATGTATTTGTTATGAGCTGAATAAACAACAATTTTATGTGCACCCACCAAAATGCTCTGTCATTCTTCATCAGCAACCGTTACATTTAAATTCCTTTGCTAAGGAATAAAAAAGTATCCGGGGGACTGGTAAATCTTTATTTGCCTCATTAAATCTGTACAAAACAAAACAGAACCAAAGTTAAGAATGGCATCCTATGAAGATCTGGATATCATTATGATTCGCATGCAGCAAAACAAATCTCATATGGTGAAGGGAACATTAATAGGAGTGTTCTAAAATTTAAGGAGCTAATGATGAGATGACAAATATCTATATTAATATTAAGACAGGATGTGTGTTAGCTATAATGGAAAGAAAAAAACATCTCCTTAACATCCTTCATGTCTTCATTTGAAATTATCAATTTCTTCTACAGATCTATTTTTCAATGATTAAAAAATTATATCAGCCTTTATAATAGCTGGGAAAGAATGACATAGAAATCTGGCTTTTACACCCAAAGGTTCCAAGGCACATATAGATGATCCTCTAGAGTTCTTAAATATTTCAGCACAGGCTTATTGGTTTCCGAAAGCTGCAATAGCAAACTGTCACAACACTGGTGTCTTAAAACAGCAGTAATTTGTTCTTTTGCCGTTCTGGGGACTTGGAAGTCTGAAATCAATGTGTGGGGCACACAACGCTTCCTCTAGGGTAGGTCTTGCATTTCCATAGCTCCTTCTGGCTGCTGACAATCCTTCTCAATCCTTGGTTTATAGCTATTTCTCTCTAAACTCTGCCTCCATGGGAAGATAGCCTTTTTCCCCTACAAGTCTCTAAATCCTGCTGTTCTTTTGTGGACATTAGTCATTGGTTAGGACTCACACTAATCTAATGTTACCTCATCTTAATTTAATTACATCCACAGACACTTTGTATCCAAATAAGTGCATATCCTAAGTTACTGGGGGACAACACAAGGCCTTAAACAATTTTTTTTTAAGGAAAGACAATTCAATGTATTGTAACAGGTTAAATGTATATCTGATTCTCTTAACCTGGAAAGCAAGAACAGATGGGGAAGATGACTTTCAGAGTAATAGCCATCTATTCAATTTTAAAATGTAATCATGGAGTTACAGGAAAGGAAATCTTTCCATATGGTTAGACGGAATAAGAATAGACAGGCAATCTCATGAATCCTGATAACCTATCTACAAGAAAGGTGAGGAGGAAGATACACACCAGGTCATGCCGTACAGGAGGCCGTCTAGGTCATGAAATATTACACTAAACTCCAGAAGTAAGGACAGGGAATAGTAAATAGTGACAATACTCAAAGCTTTTCTCTCCTGTCTCCTTTCTTAGCAATGTCACCAGAAAGGATGTCGTGTGAATTCTCCTATCTTTGGAAGCCTTTTTCTTCCCTCCCTGTCATTCTAGAATACACATTTTTAGAATCCTGCCCACATTCACAGCTGGTGCAGTAAGAAATCCCACGGTCCAGTCACCTCCTACAACTCATCTCTATACACTCAGAACAAACCCATGCAGCCCCATCAGTCTGAATTTTAGAAAAAAATCAAACTATAACCAGTTTTGATAAAGGTGATCTGAGCTGTCTGCTTGAAGACTTGGGAAGAAATTCATCTTCCTTTTCTGTGTTCAGAGTTGTGTCTAGAAAGAAAGAGACTGATTTCTCTCCTTCTGGTGCTCTAAGCATTATTCCTGGAGAACCTAGGGAAGACAGTTGTAATGTCATGAAGCACAAGTTAAGTTATGTTTATACAGTCCTTATAAACTATACCAAGTACTCTTCCAAGTGTTTTACTCTATGATACCACGTTTTGTCCTTTATTATTCTAAATTGATACTATATTATACCCTTTTTACAGAAAAATAAACTGAAGAAGAAAAGTTGCACAAACTCCTCAAAGTTAAACAGCCAACAACTGGCAGGATTGAATTCAAGTACTTTCATTCTAATTCTGAAGTGATTTCATTCTTTTCAATAGTATTTCTTCAAGTAAAAGGCTCAAATGAAATGCGTCTGCATGCCAGCAGAACATTAGTTGTTCCTCCTGAACTGATCAATACAAGCATCTTTGCCTGAGTCTGCCCTGGTGTATATATTTTCCTACAAAATTTCTTTTGAGGTGCTACAGTGGCAACAAAAATCCAGTATTTCTGATTCTAGATATTCCTCTCACTCTTTACATGAGAGACACAACTGATGAGCCCATTTAAATCATGTTGTACCTCTCTGGGCACAGGTCTACTCTGGATGAGCTAATTTAATTGCAATTTCTCCAAAGCTTCATGCTCCACTGCGTATTGCCTAAACTGTCTACTTCCTTTCTGAGGATTGATCACCTCATCTCTTCTAGGAATTGGCCAACTCTGCAGAATTCCAAACTATACTGAAGGCATTGTTCCCACAATGATTCATTTCCAAATCTCTCCTATAATCCCCCAGACTGAGTATAATTTTCCTTTCCTATAACTCTATTGGAGGAACATAGTAATGATTATTCTGAACTCCAGAGAATTAATTCAAAACTTTCTTCTTCCATCAGAACCTGGAAATTATCCAATAACCAACCTTACACTCAAATCTAAGTACTCAGAAAAAGATGGCTCACTTCCAGCTTGTGAGACAGGTTTGATTTTTCTAACGATAATCTTAGTATTTTTGCAGTGGCATATGATAATCTAGGACAATCAGAGGTTGATGAGCTTTTTCTGAGGGCTCCTCTATGACTGATTCAGGAGTCATGCATTTTTGTCCTTTCTTCTGGATATTGTTAGTTATGGAAATGAATTCCAAATCTTATGCAACTATCTTATTACTAGGGTAAAGTTAGAACTAAGTCATCTGACAAAGCAAGGGCTGGAGAAATTGGTTTTTAGAAATAGATAGCATTATTGTATGTAGTGCTATATGCCTGCAATCCCAGTACTGGGGGATTAGAGCCAGCTAGGACTATATAATAAGATACTCTGTCTAAATAGACAAGTGTATAGATGATTAGAGAGACAGACGACTTAAACAGATAGATAGCCCAACTCTAACTTTTTGATCTCCTACTACAAACATCAGTTTATTATTTTTATTGTTTAACCCACCTCTAAATCTATTTTTATTTCCAGTTATAAACTTCTGAGTGAAATATTTTACCACATGTCTTTCATACACTTCTTTGTTTTTGTTTTGTTTTGTTTAAAAAAAAACACCATATATATATTTTGGCCAGTCCTGGGGCTTGGACTCAGGGTCTGAGCACTGTCCCTGGCTTCTTTTTGCTCAAGGCTAGCTAGCACTCTGCTACTTGAGCCACAGCGCTACTTCTGGCCGTTTTTTCTGTATATATGGTGCTGGGGAATCGAACCCAGGGCTTCATGTATAGGAGGCAAGCACTCTAGCCCCTAGGCCATATCCCCAGCTCCCACTATATATTTTTGTATTTTCTTTTCTGTTACTCAGGATCAAACCCAGGACATTGTACTTGCTAGGCAAGAGCTTTGCCACTGATATACATCTTAGCCCTCATATACCTCTTTAAAATTAGTTTAAATGTTAAAGTTCAAAAATTGTTGAGTTGTCCACTATGAGATATTTGGTGTCAAAATTGTGACTTTGACCTTTCTATGTCCCCAGACTGGGCATCTGCTACAAAGCTACCATTTTGGCATCTGCACCAATTTTAAAAAATAATTAGATAAATAAATGAAAGTTACCATCAACTATTTTGGTAAAAAGAATAAAAGATAAAAATGATGTGTTCATCAAGAGAAGCAGAGTCAGATTGTGGGAGTTGAGGAGTTGTTTTGAATCTCATCCCTCTTCTTCTTTAGTCATGGCAAATCAGACTTCCATGTCAGACAATTTCTGTACATGCATGTTCAAAGGCACTTTGTTTAGTTGTAATTTTAGATACAACTCATAAAACAACTGACAAAATAACAAATGTTACCTTCTAAACTCAGATGCAAAACAAACCTTCAGATCTGGAGTGAAAGTATAAGATGATAAAAATCAGATGACCATCTATCTGTAGCCTATAGAGAGATTCAGAAGGCAAAGAAAAATTTGAAAATTGCAGAACTATTTTCCAAAAGAGTTTCTTGTTATGAATCTCAGTCTTCTCTAAAAGTAGAGATGAGGTGAAGTTTTTTTTTTGTTGTTATTTAAACTTTAAAAAGAGAAAGGTTGTTAAGTAAAGTTCCTTAAATCTCACCTCCATTTTGGAAGTTGTTAAAGGTGGCTGACTTCATCAGACTTAGAAATTCCAAGAGTGAGATAAAGTTTGCTTAGTTGCCTAGAGAGGAATGAAGAAAACCTGTATGCTGCAAATGGAAGCCAGTCTGCACTTCAGGGCTTTCTCTGAGCAAAAGTACGTTGTACAAGAGGAAATATATATAAATAAATAACTTTTCTTGATTTTCTTTGAGCACAGATTTTAATATTGGGCAAGATTCACATGACCAATCCCATATTTAAGCAATCCCACTTCCTGAACAGCTTGGAACTCAAGTCACCTGTATTTCCAGGTCTATCTGGGCTCAAGAAGCACAAAAATAAATAAATAATGGCCAGCTTGGAATTCAGGGGAGAAAATCATTTTATTCAGAGTAAAAAACAAATGTACAGAATTGCCAGTAACCTGGCTTATGAGCCAGCAGGAGGAAAGGCACCTCCTCTTCTCAATCATATCTACAGTGCCTACTTCATTTCATTATAGTTCAGCCCTAATCAGATATTCTTATGTTATTATTTCCATAATATTTACTTATTTACTTATATTATTTCTATAGTATATATGTTATTTACTTATTAACTTTGTCTAATGTTTATCATTCTGTCTCCTTTTTAAAGTAGATGTTCCCGAGGTAGAAACCTTTAACATATCTACTTAGGGAGGTTGTGTGACACTAGTACAGGTTCCACAAGTACAATTAGAGTGAGCATAGGAAATATCCATGAACAATGTAAGGGCAAAGGGAACCTCAGATTCAGCCAAAGAAAGAATCATGTCCATGTCTATGACATAATGGGCCTGCATAGAAATTTTCAATAAATAACCTATTGAAAACATCCTAAGCAATAAATATCACATCTTAAATATTTATATGATAAACAAAATTAATTAACAACAATCTGAGAGTCTAGCACCATTTCATGACAATATTATTCAAATTATCACTTTCCTGACTCCCAGGTAGTATAAACTCAGAATTCAAAATGGAGTTTAAAATAAAAGTAATTATAGTTGACATTGGGTGTAGAAAAGATTTGTGCATTGGATTCATATTCCCTCAGGCTTCCATAACAAGAAATGATGCAGCTTAGCATTTTGGTGGAGAGATAAGCAAGACTGAGGCAAGTCCAGCAACTGGAAGTTAATGCAAATCAGACAAGAATTCTAGGTTCTTTGGAAAGTTCCGGTTAGGAGAAAAGCTAGCAAATCTAGTATTTCTCCAATCTTGCAAGAAGATTCCTGAAAATTGTTCCCTCTGGCAGATTCAAGTCCCAACATGGTGTCTGAATGGCAATTTGCCCCCTGTCTGCAAGATATTTTGCTCTTTTTAAACATTCTGCAGTCTTTTTGACTTACTATATCAGGAGGTAGAAGCACAAGTCCACAGAAGAGAGAGGAGATAAAGCTGCCAACTCTATTATTGCCTATCAGGCAATGGCTACATTGCAGCTAAGTGGAGCTGAGGAAATGGAAGTACCTTTAATTGGAAGGAAGTATGGAATCTTAATCATCACATGAAATAAAGCCCATAAATTGATGAAGAGAGAATTCTGATTGTCCAAAAGTTATCAGAGAACACGTGATTTTTCCCTTAAACTTAATCCTAGATAATAGAAAATATTAGCCCCTCGAATGAGTTGTAGAGGTACAGATCGGGTTCTGGTAATATTGCTTGTTGATTACACTACTCAGACCATGCATTTCAAACGTCATGCTTGCATTCTCTTTCCAATAATGAGAATTATACATGTCAAATGATTGACTTGCACTTTATGCACACTTCCTATATAAAGGTAGATATGAATGTTTGAGACGGGGAGGTCCAGCGAGAAAGTTTCTTCACGATATTTTTCTCAAATGCTGTAAACTATTATCAACAACCACTTTATATGTGAGGAAATCAAAGCACAGGAAAATCTAATGACTTGAGGTAGTTCAGACGGTTAGCTTGGCTTGAAACTGGGTTCTTGCTGACTCCAAACTCCATGAACATCTATTATAAGCCACTGCCTTCCAGACTAAAGCAGAAGCACATATAAATCCTCCACTCAATTAGTTTATAATATTGCAATATCATAAGACCCTGGAGAGTGTCTGTAAATCACTACACTACAAGGTTCTAAGTTGCTTTCATAGAGGCACTGGGAAGTCAGAGAAGGAAGAAATTGTTTCCAGCTGAGAATCAGGAGAAACTTCCCACAGGAAATGGGACTTTAATTTCACATCATAATTATGAAAGAACCAAACTTCCATTGGTGTTCTTTACCTTCTTTCCAGGCCTTGAGAGTATCATGCTGTATTTGTATTTTTCAGTATTTAAATAATAAACAAAATTGAAGTCCTTTCATTTCTATCTTTTCTTTCCTAAATGTTTTTCCTTTTTTGTGCACATATAGGAGAAAGGGAAGGGAAATGGTAAAGGAAATTGAAAGGGCAAGGAAAGAAAGCTCCATGAAGAGTCAAATATGGCATACACCTGCAATCTCAACACTTAGGAAGCTGAAGTAGAAAGATGGACAGTTCAAGGCCAGCCAGGAATACATGGAGATCCCATCTTGAAAGAAGAAAGGAAGGAAGGAAGGAAGGAAGGAAGGAAGGAAGGAAGGAAGGAAGGAAGGAAGGAAGGAAGGAAGGAAGGAAGGAAGGAAGGAAGGAAGGGAGGGAGGGAGGGAGGGAGGGAGGGAGGGAGGGAGGGAGGGAGGAGGGAGGGAGGGAGGGAGGGAGGGAGGGAGGGGAAAAGAAAGAAGGAAGGAAAAAGAGAGAGAAGAGGAAGGAAGGAATGGAAGAGAGAGAAAGAACAAAAAAGAAAGAAAAAGAGAACATGAGGAGAGAAAGTGAGGAAAGGGGAAAGGAACACAAAATGAACAAAGAAAGAAAGAATAAAAGAAGAAAGAAAGAAAAGAGCAAAAAGCTCTAAGTAAAAGCAAAAACTGAGCAGATTCCTAACTTTATTTCTTTAAGATATCAGTTCCTGGTTTTGTTTTTGTTTAGTTGGTTGGTTGCTTTGAGGTACTAGAGATTAAACTCAAGGCCTATACATGCTAAGCAAGCTTTCTCTTACTTGAGCAATACCTTCAAGTTCTGTTGCTTTAAAGTTTGTTTTACAATTGTCAACAGGATCTAATACTTTTGCTTTGATTGGCCTCATGCTAGAGTCTTCTATCTTTTCCTCCCAAGTAACTGGGATTGCAGGCATGCACCACAATGCCAGGCAAAACACATCCATTCCTGAAGCAGTTTCATCTTCTTTTGCATACTGAAATGATCTGAAGTATAAGTATCTAAATTATTATAAACTTTGTTAATTTGTATTTACATATATTTGACAAATATAATTATTATTTCTAGCATTTTCATCATTTTACATTTCTAAGTTATTTATCTTGCTAAATAGGTGATATCAATTATGTTCTTCTAAGCTAGGAGAAAAAGTATATATCATAAAATATGCTATTCCAAGTCCAAATGTCAGAAAGGATACATAAACATACAACTTGACATGATTCAAATTATAGAGTATCTTGCTTAAAAATACTTATCTAAGAGATACAAATGACAATCATCAGTTTATAATTATATACTATTACATTATAAATTAATATATAAGTATTAGAGAGCAAATTTATGTCACATTAAAAATAACAGTCGGCTGTAACTTTCAGAGGTTTACATTAATCAGGAATTTTAGAGCCCACTATGGGATATTAGGGAAAGCCTTTTATGTAAAATGATCAAACATAGAATCCACAATTCTGTTTACCCAACCTAATTCTCCTCAAGAGACAAATGCAGCTAGGTTTGAAATTGAACCCAATTGAGCAATGTAAAAAACACAAATCCAAGATGTTAGCTTTGCCAATTCATGTGCAGTCAAATAAATGTGATTTGTGAATCACATAAATGAGGATATACCTTTATCAATTGGATTAATTATTAAACAGAATAAAATAAGGAAAACATTTGTTTAACAGAGTATGTCATTTTTACTAAAATAGCACATGATGATAAATCTGGATTTGGAACACACCTTATCTGTCCCAGAACTAATCATTTTTATGATTATTCCACTGCTCTGTAATTAGTTGATACCTCAGTTTTTGTATGAATGAAACATTACTGGTTCTGCATTACGTCAAAACACAGGAAGTTTTTATTTTATATGTGGCATGCTTTGTATATGAATAGTATCCCCCAGATTTCCATGTGTTAAGGGATTTTTGTCTGGATAGCCTTTATAGAGGGGTGGTGGAAACTTCTGGAAGTAGAGCCCAAAGGGAGGTTCTTAAGTCTTTGGCAGAATGCCCTGGAAGAAGATTGTGGGTCCCTGATCACCCTGTCTCTCTCCCTGCTCCCATTTAAAATACGGTTTGCTCCAACAAGAGCTCCAAGTGATTTTTATTCATGCCACAGGGTAGTGAGATCAAAGTGGAACCCTCACTAAGCCAGTGATACATCTTTTGGATTGGAGCATACAAAACCAGGAGGAACACAATAAAACGTCACTGTCTATGTAGCCAATTGTCTCATGTGTATGAAATGCAAAACTAACTCACAAATATAACACAAATTGAAAATATATGAAAAGTGATAGAGGAGTTTGAATCAAGGTAGATGTTTTATATTGGATCTCTTGGGGTTCCAATCCTGATTTATAGTTAAGAGTCCTTCTGACAGTTAACATTTGAACAAATTACCGTAACTCGTCTAGTAATAAAATCAATCTTTTAAATCTCACTTTTCCTTCCTTGTTGCTTTGTGTATCCTCAATTACCAGCACAACTTAAAGCAACATAATTCCCAGAATCCATAAAATCCTGCCACCTTCCTCCAAATGCTCACACAGGCCAGCATACACATATCTTATCAGTATCATATCCATGGTTAATGAAGACTTATTTCTCTCTCTGGTACAATTAGTTCTAAGAGCTCAGATGTCAACTACTATAGAAAGAACAAAGAACTCATATGTAGGACTGCATATATCCCAATGCAAACCAGTGATTCACTGCCCCCAGCACAGGCTTGTTTGACGGTCAGGCTGGAGTAGCTGCCACTACAGTGTCTTAACTTATCCATTTGCCCACAGTTAGACATCTCTTAGAGAACCCAACTCCAATTGTGGTGAATATCCTAACACATGACCATATGTGGCCTTTGAGGCAATTTCTGTGAAACAGACCCAGTACTGACGTTCCACATTTGTAGTTTATGTGCATATACAATTTATAACACTTATTAGAGTTTCCTACAATTACATCATGCCTATGACAATGCTCCTTTTATCATGTGGGTTGTTGCCTCTAACTTAAGATCTGTATTTACTTTTTTTTTTTTTTTTTTTTGCCAGTCCTGGGCCTTAGACTCAGGGCCTGAGCACTGTCCCTGGCTTCCTTTTGCTCAAGGCTAGCACTCTGCCACTTGACCCACAGCGCCACTTCTGGCCGTTTTCCATATATGTGGTACTGGGGAATTGAACCCAGGGCTTCATGTATACGAGGCAAGCTCTCTTGCCACTAGGCCATATTCCTAGCCCATGTATTTACTTTTTCTTTATGTGTTTCTTATCTATAGCAGTATTTTCAGCTTATATATTTTACATCATTTTGGTATTTTCTTTCTTTCTCCCACCTTCAACACAATGCTGTATCCACTGTCCCTTCCTGTAATATTTTCAGGATATTTGCTCTTCCCTCAAAGTCTTTAATCCATTTGGAAGTGATTCTGGTGCAGGGTGATATATGAAGGTCTAACTTCAGTTTTCTACACATGTAGAGGCAATTCTGCCAGTACCATTTGTTGAAGAGCCTGCCTTTCTTCCATCTGATTATTTTGTTTCCCTTATCAAAGATTAAGTGTCCATAGGTCTGCTGGTTCATTTCTGGGTCTTCAGTTCTATTCCATCGCTCCACAGGCTTGTCCATGTACCAGTACAAAGCTGTTTTTATACCTATGGCTTTATAATAAAGTTTGAAGTTTGGTATTTAAATTCCTCCAGCACTGTTTTTCCTGCTAAGGATTGTTTCTGTTATTCAGGGTCTCCTATTATTCTGTATGAATTTTTGGATTGCTTCTTCTAGTTCATTAAAGAATGATGTTGGGACATTGACGGTTATTGCATTGAATTTGAATTTTTCATGATATTAATCCTTCCATCCCAGGAGCATAGGAGGTTTTTCCACTTCCTTAAATCCGCTTTAATTTCCTTCTTCTGTTTTTAAAGTTTTCATCATAGAGGTCCTTCACTTCATTGGCTAATTCCTAAGTATTTTATTTTTTTAAGGTTATTACTGTTAGCATTTCCCTAGCCTCAGGTCCTCAGCTCCTCCCACTAGCCCCCAGATCCACCCATACCTAATGAGCCACTCCTACTCACTACCTACCTACTTCCCCTTTACTCCCAGAGAGAGAAGCTGCCACCTGGATAAGGTGCAGATGCCATGTAGCTCCCTCTCCTGTGGGAACTATGGCCCCACTAATAAACCTCCTTATAAACCTTCTTCTCCTGTCTGTGATTATCTCCACATGGTCCTCTGGGATGGCGGGGACATATTCTTTCAATTACAAAGGAGTTGCTTTCCTGATTTCAACCTCATTCTTCTCTTTGTTAGCATACAGAAAAGCTACTGATTTTTGTGAGTTAATTTTTTACCTTGCTACTTTGCCTAAGTCTTAGATCAGCTCAAGTAACTTGGGAAAGGAGTGTATGGGGTTCTTTAAATACAGGATTGTGTCATTTACAAAGAGAGAGAGAGGGAGAGTTTTACTTTTTCTTCCCCTATTTAGGATCCCCTTTATGTTTCTCTCTTGCCTTATTGCTCTGGCTAGGAATTCCAGTACTATACTCAAGAGAAGTAGAGAGAACAGACATCCTAGTTTCATTCCTGATTTTATAGGAAATGGTTTTAACTTTTCACTATTAAGTATAATGCTAGCTGTCACATATAGCCTTTATTATACTGAGGAATGTTCCATGGATTCCTAGTTTCCCCAGAGCTTTCATCCTAAAAATATATCAGTACATTCTTGAAGAGTATTTCAATTTAAGTCTACATATGATAGATATCTAATACATAATAATATTCTAGGTTACAAATTCCTATATTACTATACAAAACCTGCTTGGATCTAATGCCTGCAGTATGTTTTTGTATGTTAAGAAGTTTGAAGTTAATCTGAATAATATTTTGTTGGTAAGTGATATGTCCAATTCTTTCCATTTCTATTTCTATTCTAAAATATACTTGTAACTACACACTAAGTAAAGCTAAGTGGTGATCACTTAGAAGACCATCCTCTAGAGCTTTACATATATGAACCCATTTACCCTTCACAATACACTGTAAGATAAGCATGTTGTTATTCTTACTGGGGAAGAACGAACCTAGTCACAGAAAAGCAGCCTTAAGTGCCACTTCTAATTAGAAGTTTGTCATCTTTCTTTAATTCTGGTTGCTCCATTTCATCAAATGTCTTCTACACAGCAGCTTTCTTCTGAAAATCTGACTGTGTATTTGTGCTTTTTTCCTATTTTCTAAATCTGTTATTGCAATTTCCCCATTTTATCTTTTTCTATTGCCTTCAACTATTGTTCAATCTAATCTTCCACGTAGTCAATTGTTCTTTGTTCTACTGAATCATTTCGATCATTTATCTTACTTCTTCAGATCTTTATCAAAATTTCTACTTGGTTCATTTTCATGGTCTCCCACCTTTTAGCAATATCTTTCTTTTCCCTTTTGAGTATTTCAGTTAAACATATGTTAAATTCTTAGTCCATCTAGTCCATGAATTATATTGCGTGTGATATTATTTTAAGTCACCTTTCTTTTAATAGTTGTTGCCACCACTATCTAGTTTTGCCTGTATGAGCTCTTGACATTACCTGATACTATGAGTAAAAAAAGAACCTAAATGTGTTGCAGCTGGTGTGTTTAAACAAAATAGAGAGAGTAGGGGCCCTCAAGATACCAAAGAACCTCTTTCTATTTCCCAATCTACTATCATTAGAACAACAAATCCTCTGAATAATTTCTCAAGATAGCACACTCTCCTCAGAACAAAATCCATCGGCTCTGGCACTTAAGAAGAGCTAGAACCAGGAAGTTAGGTCCCCAGTAACTAACACATGCTCCATTAACATTTTAGCCCATGAGAATTTTACAGACCCTTGGCATTGCTAGATCTAGTTGTCACTTCTTGTTTCTGTGAAATTAATGAGATAGGAAAAATCTTGAAGCAATGTACAGAGGAGCAATAGGCAAGAAAATTGAAAAGTACTCTCGTCTACTCTCCTTCAACAGCTGGGAAGTCTTTTCTCTCCATCTGAAATTACTTCAGGTAGAATTTTGGGAGAAAGTAGCAACCTGAATTTGTTTATTCTATTGGCAGAAACAAAATGCCTCTCTGTTGTTTTTTTGAAAGAGGAAGGGAAATTCAGTGAGTCTCACCTAAGCATAGAATAATAACGGCTATCCAGGTTTACTTCCAAAAAGAAAGCACTGGCTTTTAAGCTTGCACTTTACTGATTGTCTAGTTGACTGTCATCCTTTACCCAAATCTCAGGGGTTGTGCTTCATTGACTATCAAGCACCTCTTGTTCTGTCTTGGAAACTTCTGGAAGAACAGTTATTAATGTACAAAGTTGTTAAGTTATTCTAGATAAGGTGGATGATACATCACAATCAGTAACATAAATCATGAACTTAAATCTAATAACTTAAGGGATGAAGAAACTTAGATCCGCTTGTCAAGTTCTTTAAGGAGATCCTTTGGCTCTCACATGTTGAACTGGTTCTTTGATAAGATCCCATAGCTTATTTCATAGAATAAATAGTATCCTCACATACTCCTCTGAAGATTGTTTTAAAATGTAAAAGTACCTCATCAAAATCTTCCCTACCCTCAGATCATTGCTGATAAGCACCAAAAGACAGTCTCACATTTCAAGTTTGTTGTGAAAAACTACAAAAGTCTTACCACATGCACAGCTCTTAGGAGTAGAAGTTGAGGATAATCTAAACTCAGAAGTTTTTCCTTCAAAATAGTCTTTACTGTTAATGAATTACACAGGTATCACACCTTCTGTGCCTTTCCATTCAAAAGGAGAAAAGCTGTTCTTTTCATTTGGAGCAGAGTCTGTGATTACGGACCAGCTAATTAACTTGTGTGATAGGGAGGGATGATGCAATTTTCACTTCTAGTTTTTCTCTCCTCCATATGGACGGTTCGCCCCACTATAAACGCTGTGGCTGCTGCTCTGCAAAAGCTTCCTCTAAGCCCATTCCTCTACCCACCATACAGCTCCTGAGAAGAGATTTTTAAATGCTAGCTAACCCGAGTTACCAAGTTGAATTTCCATATTTTCTTATTGATGTAAAAAAAAGGTAGCATTTTCTTTTAGCATTTTCTGAGCTTTGGTCCCATCAGCCTTTACTATTTGGATAAAATACTGCTGTCATTTATTAAAGAGAATGGCATGGGGGAAGACATTATTCTCTTTTTCTAAAGCTGTATATGACAAATTGAAGCCTTTCCAATTCCTCAGGTACTATCATTGGATGAAGCTCACACTGCCATTTCAGTTCAAAGCTGACTTCTCTCCTACCAAAGGTTAATCCATATTGTTGTATTGATTAGAAAATAGTCATAGTTAAAGTAAAGAATAAGCTAGAACTAAAATTACTTAGCTTAAAATTACTTGATTTTAAAAATGGACAGTAACATGAACAAAAAAAAACAACAAACAACATTCGCAAAATATTTTGCTGATAAAAAAACAAAACCAAAAACAAAGAGCTAGCAGCAGCCTTCTCATTAAGAAATTTGTCTAAGACAAATAAGGATAGACACATATACTGTATCTAAAAACAAATAATGGCAATTACATTAATATTGATAAAAATAATAAATTGCTTTCCAAGGAGGAAAGTACAGGCTATAAAAAACTTCTGTGATATATAACACTTGGACTCAAAATTTAGATGTTGACCATAAGAGATGTCTGTTAATTTATAAAAATGCCTTTAGTGCATGGGGTTCAAGTGCCAGTAAGTATTTAAGATCATCAATACCATCATCCTTAATATATGCCTCTTAGAGCATTTAAATAGCTGATGCAGTGTTTCATTTATGACCATCCTGCCTTGGGTTGCTTTATTGAGTTTGTAGATTCTAAGGAGGAAGCCTTGTCAGGTGGTTATGTGCTCATAGGAAACAGGCAATATTTCTGACACCATCTATCCCACTCTGTGACCTTGAGGAACTGCATGAAATCTCAGACCTTATAGACATCTAACCCAGTCCCCTCCAGGGTCACATCTTCTCCCTGGGGACATTTCTAGGGCTTTGCTCATAGATTTTTTTTGTATTACTTTACCAATAATCATAACAGCCAACACTATTTATGTTTAAAGAATGACAACCATGGATTCAATGATCTGTCATCTTGTTTTATCCCCTAACATTGGCTGATGACAAAGGTACCATTTTTCTTGCTTTTACAGACAAGAAAACCAATTCCTAAACATTTTGTTACCCTAATTATCACTATAACTCCAAACCCCACTTTTTAACCCTTTAGGTCTATATTGGTGCCATATCTGAGTTCCTTTGTTCTAAAATTCCACATCTGTTGAGGGAATAGACAAGACATAGCCATTCATACTTGAAATACTCGGCAGCACCTGGCCTACTGCTGGGTAGGTGTCCAAAAGTACACAGTAAGACATTCATTTTCTAGAAATGAATGCACTGATGTCCTCAGATCCACTGGATCTCCTTTGTCCCATGTTCTTCCCACTCAAGGCCTCAAGAGTGTCACTGTTCCATCCAGGTTCTTTATACTTTTGCTTTGAGTTGAATTTGTCAGTCAGGAAGCAGCAGGGGTGAGAGAAGAGGGTGACCATGATGATCAGATGATTAGCAGTGAAGTTCAACAGAAAGCCACAGCTTCTCTCTAAGCACCAGCCCTAGTTCTTTGGAGATCCTATTAGCTACTAACTCCCGTTGGATTGAGGGGGTGACAATGACATCAGCTCTCATTAGCACAGAAGTAAAGCATCATCTCTTTTTCAGTTTCCTTCAACTTTTCCCACAACTTCTTAATTAGTACCTTTGCTAAATTCTCTTTAATTACCCCATTTGTATGTGCCATCTGTTTCCTGCCAGGAACTTGACTAATAAATGAAAATAAACCTTAGAAAAATAAGCAATTTGCTAATGATCACCATTTATATCTCCCTCATCAGATAATAGCCAACATTATTGAAGGCTTCTTATAGACTGGGAACTATTTTTTTGTTAGCATCAATTGATTGTACATGGAGACTTGATTTTAGCATGTCCATTTATGCAAAAAAATACAACTTGATCATAGTCACTTCCTCCATAACTCTTCACTCTTTCTCTCTTCCCTTCTCAAACTAGTCTCAGTGAGTTTCTTTGCTCCATTTCCCCATATATAGATAAATTAGTATGACTGGTTTTCCCTTTATCACTCTGTTTGTCCTCCCCACTAGACTAGTATGCACACCTAGTCTAGATGTGTTTCAACTTCCTAATATTTTTGTTAAACTGTATGTTATATTGAACAGAAGATGACAATAGCTCAATAGCTATGTACATATGAACACATAAGATGATGCTAAGCAAAATGAACTTCAAGTTATGAAAATAAGTGCTTTATCATTATTGTTGTTATTTTCAATGTACCATGTGAAATTATGCCTTTTTCATTTTTCTTTCTTCCCCATGATTTTACCCCTGTTGTCACTGTATTTGCTTTTGGTACCCTCGGTATTGTATACACATTTATTGGAACTAGGGAAGGGAAGAGGGATATCCAAGTGGAAAGACAAAGGGTAAAAGGTGAACCAATACAACAGAAATACTTACAAGACAATATGCTGTAAAGCAACTGTACAATTCAGAGAGTGGAGGGAATTGGGTAGTGGGGAAGGTGGGAGAAAAATGAGGAAGGAGGTAAAAAGTTTGATAAGAAATGTACTCACTGTATTACATATGAAATTGTAACCCCTCTGTACATCACTTGACAATAAATAAATAAATAAGTTTGACCATGGAACCTCTTCTTTATATATCACGTTTTCATTGAATTACTCATAATATACATACAGGTAGATGTATACACACATGACCCTGCATACATTTCCATACATGTTTTCATTTAAAGACCCATATATGAAAGAGAACAAGTTAGGTACTAATTCTTTATGTTTACAGATACTTGTAAATACAGTTTACTATAGTGGTAACAAATCTGTTTAGTTTTAAGTTCATATATTTCCAGCTCTCATTACAGTTAACATAAACCTCAGTAAATTATTTAAGTAATCTGCTTCATCTTTAAAAGTGAAGTGATTTTTTTTAAATTTCTGTACCTTTTTTCTTATAACTAAGTTTATTTGATTTGGGGAGGGAAAGGAGAAGCACAGAAATGGTGAGACAAAGGGTGAACTAATTCAGCAGTGATACTCACTAGATATTTTATTGGAAATAAAACTTGGGGAGAAGGGGGGTCTGGAGGGAAAAACTGGGAGTAAATGAGGGAAGAGGTGACCCTGTTCAAAAAGAAATGTACTTATCACTTGACTTATGTAACTGTAACCCCTCTTTATATCACCTTTATAATAAAATAAGTAAATAAAAATAGGTGATGATGCCTATTTTATGTATTTGTTACCAAGTACCTAACTTGGGGTAAGTAAACAATCAATTTCTATTGGAACCTGACTATTTTCTGTGGAGTTAGTGCCATTTTCCAAAAATGTAAGACTGTTATCATAGTGCATACCTATCATCCTAGCTGTCTAGAAAGGCCATGACCTCAGGCTAGCCAAGGCAAAAATCAGCAAGACACCATATCAATAAATAAACCATGCTCCATGCTTCCAGGATTGTATCTGTAAGCCAAACTAGGTGGTATGCATAGTTAGCAGGATTGAAGATCAAGGCCTGCATGGGCAAACAGAATGAGAACCAACTGAGAAATAACTCAAGTATAGAGTCCTTGCCAGCAAGTATGAGGCCCTGAGTTTAAAACTCCATACAGACAACACACACACACACACACACACACACACACACACACTAAAAAAAAAACAATGAACACACATGCATGTAAACCAACATTCAGTTTCCTGAACTCTCAATTTTCTTATGACTTCCTAGTACTAGTTTTAATTTGTCTATCCCCCTAAACTTAATACCAGACCTGAATGCCTTTCACACATCCTCTTAGTCCATCCAGGCTTCTAAAACAAAAATATGGTACATTGGGGAGCTTTAACAACAATGTTTTATTTCTTGCAGTTCGAAAGACTAGGAAGCCAATATCTAGGTACTAGAAGACTTAGTGTTTAATGAAGATCTGATTCCTAATTCTTAGACTCCGCCTTTTTATTTTGTGGAAGGGGAAAATTCTGTGTATGTGTCTCTCTGCCTGTTTCTGTCCCTCTTTCTTGGTCAATGGGACATCTTTGTTGAGGGCACTAACTACATTCATGAAAGTTCTCACCTCATGACTTAATCATCTCACAAAGGCACATAACCTTAACCATGACTTTCAGGGTTAAGACTCCAATATAGGCATTTGGAATAGATACACATGTCATCTGCAGTACCCTTGAAAGTCAGTGAACATTCAGCTGTGCCCTTGCATAAGGCACTGTTCAAGATGAGTCCAGTCTAATGGTATTTATTGCTAACCATGAGAAATATTTAAGCATCTTATCTCCAAAACCTCCAGGAGCCTTTTGGAATGTAGCAGTCTTTCTTGCCAGCAATTGTTCTAGCAAGCTTCTCACTATAGATTCATATGATTCTATGTCGCTTATACCCTGAAACACATGGCTAGCTGTAATACAGTTCTTTGAAGCACATTTTATTCAAATGTTAAGAAAAATCTAAGTAAAAGGAGAGATGCCTCAGTAAACCAATTTTAAACAATTCTCTTTCTCTTATATTCAACTTGTCTTAATTACATCTTGTAGTGATTAGTCAATTTGGCACAGATTATAAAGATAACTAGATACACTGTAGATTTTTAGTCAATTGACCCACCCTATTCTAAACTCAAGGTTCTTAATTTAACAGACATAGTATGTGGGTAGACTGTTATATAATGGCAATCTCAGAAAACATCACATTTATTAACACTTCTTTCTTTGTTCTGGTAGATATCCCAATTTCCTTTCCCAAATAGGTAATACTGATAATCTGATAGATATCCTTCTTTAATTTATGTTTACAAAACACAGAATTTCTTATGGTTTCTTTGACTAATACTGCTCATCTATGTTTGTCTGTCTTCTGCTTTTATCTTTAATGTTACGTCCTGGAAATGTCTCTCAAAAACATGCAAAGACACTGACATTTTCTTTACTTCTGTTATCCTATTCTCCTACATAAAGTGTATCTATTTTAATAAACTTATCAGCTCTATAATATAAGGCATATGCTATTTTTAAAAATAAATGTTTCCTGACCATCAAGGAGACCACGCCTCTGACTTTACTCCTAAGAACTACAAACTTATTAACTTTGTTCATGTTTTATCATTTTCTTATCTATTAATATCTTTACTTCATCAATATTTCCACAAACACCTGCTCACTCACTTTATCTGCTGAGAATCACCATTAGAAATTTAAGATATCTGAACCATTAATTTGCCATTGAGCATGAAGACTGAGGTGTTTAGAGAACATAATTTCTATAGATTTTTATTGCATGTGTGTATGTGTTTTATGGGGAAGGAATAAGTTTGAAGATGTGTGTAAGTGGAAAGAAGAGTAAATTAGAGGAAAGAAAAGAAAATGCCTAAATTTCCCCCCTCTATTTGCTTGCATTAAATCATGTCACAAATTGTATTTCAGTAAATAAGATTGAATTTCCACATGCACCTTTCTCCTTGGCATCACTTGTTCATAAACATGTCCCCAAGCACTGCAGAAGCTGTGAAGAAAAGTACAAAATGAAACTCCTTGATATTTTGCTGTGGTAGGAGTCTAATTCCTTGGGAATATTATAAAGACAAATAAAGCCATTCAGCTTTTAATTACAGATGATATAAATCATCATGTCAGTTAACTAGAGAGTCCATAAATCTCTTAAAAACTGTGAATTTATGACATAGGGATGCAATTTACCAGTATTGGCTTTTTCAATGTAATTAGAATGATGAAATATGTGGCTGTGCTTGCAACTGTATCAAAAATGGAAGCTCTCTGGCTCACAGGCTGAAGATATATTAAGCACCAGCTTCACGTTTTCCCTGTTCAAACTAATTGTGTCTTTAATCTGTGATTGCTGACACACATGTGCAGTTGTGCAAGTTAATAGGAAGTTGCTTTGGACTTTCTTTCCTTTCAATATGCTCTGTTTTTATTGGTCTTCACTGCAAAGGCATTATTGTTTTATTTGATAGTTTGATAAGTAGGAAATTCCACAACAAAATTGTAACTATATAAGATAGTTACGAGTCCATCTTCCAACTGTGTTATACACAAACAAGCTCAAAGCCAAAGAAATTAATTTAAAATATGGAGAATGTTGAGAAGGGATTTACTCCACTGGAGCTTGCCATTGTTTGATGTGCTTGTACAGACCACCTATCATAGTAAAATTTCAAAACCTATGCTCTCAAGTTCTGCTACACTTAGCCTAATCTCATCACAGGCACGCAGCCTGAGCTCGGGCCTTGCAGCTGACTGATACGCTGATGTGTTTTTAGAATGGAACAGAGTGAAGCTGAACCAATGCAGTGGCTAAAATAAGAAACCAATTTAACTCCTTTGTAAAGACAGCGACCCAAACCATCCCCCAAATAATTCAAAATGTTGGGCTGAAATACTGAAAACACATATTTGCTCTTTTTTTGGCATGCATTTTTATGTACATTCCAATCTTACCCTCCTACTCACAGAGGATCTCGTTGGCCTCTTGTTCTAGAGGTTTCTGAGCTGTTATTATATCCACAGTCTCTCATGATTCCTCCTTAAGTTTGCTTCAGCATTTCCATTATAAAACTCAGAAGCCTCCAGAATAGACTTATTATAATTGTCTATGAGGAAAAAATGTTCCCACATGAAAGTTAATATGTTACATTTTCAGTACAGAAGGAGCTTTTCTTCTTTAACATAATATAAAAATAAAATGACATGCCACTGCTTTTACTTTCTTTGGTTTCTCTTGTCAGTATGAGAACATGAACACTAAAGCAAGGAAGCAAAGGGACATTTATCTCACATTCAATTCTATTTTCTTCCTGAAGTCAAAGTTACTGGTCTTAGGCACAGTGCCCTAGAGTCCTTTGTATAATGTACCAGCTCTCATCACTCCTGACACAGATTATAGGCACTGACCATTCAGTTAAGCCACACAATTTCCCATACTTATTTCTCATACTTATAAGTCTATTTCCCATACTTATAAGTCACCATGAATTAAAACATATAAAATATAAAATCTGGAAAAATGTTCTGAGAATTATTTCAGATCATGAATAGATTTTTAATATATTCAGTTCTTACATTGTTCTGGATATTTGTTTACATTAACTCTTTGATATTGGATAGCAAGGAAAAGAAAAGCATAACCAAACTTGCTATGTGGAAATTTACTGACCACTTGTATAACATTATTCCTTTAGTAATATAGAAGTGGGAGTTAGGTGTCAGGGGAACAGTATTTTTTTTTGGCCAGTCCTGGGGCTTGGACTCAGGGCGTGAGCACTGTCCCTGGCTTCTTTTTGCTCAAGGCTAGTACTCTGCCACTTGAGCCACAGCGCCACTTCTGGCCATTTTCTGCATATGTGATGCTGGGGAATTGAACCCAGGGCCTCATGTATACGAGACAAGCACTCTTGCCACTAGGCCATATCCCCAGCCCCGAACCAGTATTTTTGAATACACACTGAATCTGATTAACAAAAACATTTGGATTTCTAGAATGTCCTCATATTTAACAGATAATAATTCCATCAATGAGATAAATTTCAGCTCTTTGGGTTGTATCTGAAGAGGAGGTGAGTCATCCCTTTAAGAGAGTAGGTGCTAGGGAAGATCAATTCAATCTAGTAACAGGTAGCCAGGAACCAGGTAGAAAACAACTGTAGACTATAAACTCTATCCATAATGCCAGTCCTAAATTGCTGTGCTTACCCTCCATCTCCTTCTGGCACCATCTTGACGTCATTCCTATTTCTATGACCGAGGCTTATAGGGGGCCTTGAGTGTTCATGGTGGTCTAAAATTCATCTGTATCTATACTTCTGCACTTATGGGTCCCCAGGTAAAGGATACTGTGTCTGTTGACACTCCATTCTTTGGTTGTAGATCTCTCACTGGGTGAATGACTATACTCACACTCACCTAGAAGCCACTGTGTGAGAAAAGCTGATAATCTAAGCAATTTTTCTAGCAGAGACAAGTTCACTCAAATATAATTCCCAACATAAACTACAGGAGTCCTTAGCATCATCCTACACTGAGAGGAAAGAGAGAAAACTGATATCTCATAGGTTTAAAAGAAAAGGACACAGGAGGATTCTATTGTTGACGTTACATTTAAAGTTCTAGGTGAATTTCCTTTGGTGTAGCCTACATGGTTACTGTATATGATTTTGGTATGCTGGATATTGTATATATGCCTACTTCATCTAGGGAAGGGAAAGAAAAATGAGGGTATAAGATATCACAAGAAATGTACTCACTGCCTTATTATGTAACTGTACTCCTTTTGCACACCTTGTCAATAAATTTAATTAATAAAAAGGAAAAGAATATCCATTTATTCAGGAAGGCCACAAGGTGACCTTTAAATCTATCAGAACCCTTTTTTATTGAGAACCCATTTTAAACCTGGTAGTGTACTGGGATGAAGAGAAAAGTGCTATGTGGAAAGATAAAAAGACAACATTTTAATTTTTATTTATTTGTTATTATAGAAGAGAGTTTTAAATCAACATGTCTGTTAATGAGTGAAATATACCTTTATCGGTATCACCCCTTCCATCATTCTCTCCCATTTCTCCCAACCCCACCTATTCCCTTATGTTACCTGGTTCCATTATTACAAACGCATCTTGAATATTATAACTGTATGTTCCCAGCCTTTCTCTCTCCATTCTTCTGCTCTCTCCTTGACCTTCCTCACCACAACAAGATATATTTATCTTCCAGCTGTTCATTTTGTTAAACTATCAGCTAGCTGTTTGAAAGAATTGTACCATTACAATCCTCTCCAGTGAGAAGATAATACTTTTGCCCAATGTACTTAACAATCACATTTGTAAACCAAAGAATTGCATGAATCTTAAATTTGGTATTCTCTGTCTCTGTCTCTCTCTCACAGATCTTTCCGGTCCAAGCTGTCATCAAACCATAATCCTCAGATCTCAGCCTCTTGAATAATTAAGATTACAGGTCTGAGCCATCAGAGCCTGGCTTTAAATTTGGTATATCCAAAACCATCTCATAAGAACTTTGTGGTTATGTCTAGGATACCACTACCAGATGATCACAATAGTTCAATAGCTAGGTGCAAATGATTACATAAGATGGCATTAGGAGAAATGACCTCCAAAACATGGAAACAAGTGTTTTATCATTTATATTATCATTTTCAACATACTATGTGAAATTATTTCCTTTTTCCTCCTGTTCATCTTCCCTATGATTTAGCCCTGTTTGTCACTGTATTTGATTCCGGTACCCTAGGTGTTTTATAAATGTCTGACTGAATTAGGGAAGAGAAGGGGAGCATTAAAATGGTGAGACAAAGGGTAAAAGGCAAGTTAATGCAGAAGCAATACTTACAAGACAATATGTTGTGAATTAACTGTACAATTGGGGGAGGGATGGAGAGGAGGAAAGGTGGGAGAAAAATGAAGGAGGGGGCAACAAGTTGGACATGTACTCACTACCTAACATATGTAACTATAGGCCCTCTGTACTTCATCTTGACAATAATATTTTTTTAAAACTTTACTGTTATAAATACTTGTTAGTAGAAACTAAAGGATACTTCTAAAATGAAACCTATCTTAACTTTTCAGGAAAATTATTAATCCTAAAAATAACATGTCAAATTGATAAATTTGATGTATTGTAATATGTTTTCACATACTTTGAAACAACAACAACAAAAAAACACATGGAGAAAAGATTTCCAGAAACTTGAGAGATAACTTTGACCTCTTTGAATACAAACTTCCTAATCTATATGCAGGGGGAAGTGACTCCATCTTTGGATAAATTCTGCAAAAATGCTTAAATGAACTACAAGCACAACATACCTGTGCTCCATGTGCCTACATCTGAGAATAGAATATAAAATATACCCACTTTGCTTGGGTTTGCATTGAGGGGAATTGAACAGTAGCTATGTGACTTGGCTTTTATTTATATTTGCTGAGCAGGAAGGAAAGTAATTCTTACATGTCACTTCTGAAATACTAAAATGTTATAATATTTTAGTCTTCTTTAAAAAAAAACTAAAATTGACTAAATGACTCCTTTATATCAGGATACAAGACCATGCTGTGCTTTCAAAAGTCAGATACATTCCCAATACATTCTCCATCATGAAAGGTACAACTTACATGTGTGTTCATGCTTAATTTGTTCAGTCCAAGTAAGCAATCATTGTTTTCTTCAGTTGAAATTTGCTGCAGTTATTTTATATTAGGTTTCTGAAACACCCAAGTCAAAGTTTTTCTTCTTTGTTCTCTCACTATAGAATAATATCAGATCCAAATTTCAGTAAGTTACCATCAGATTTCAACCCAGAACAATCCAGAATCAGTGTGTAAGGGCAGTCTGATTACACCTGTGAAATGATCAGCCCACACTCCAATTCAGCTCAGTCTCTTCTTTTCAGGCTTTACCAATCATTTGGTCCTTAATGGGTCTCTTTGGCTGTTTATCACTCTGTATCCCCATCAATTTTCATTGCTCTCTACAGCTTCTTTATCACTTTTTGTTGTCAAGAACATAACTACTTTTGGATCAGATGTTTGCCATAAATTCCTGAAATAGACATCTTGCCCATAAAGAATAGAAATGAATAGGCTCGTTTTAAATGTCACCGGTAGATAGTTCATCTCAGTAGGTGGGATTGTTAATACTCTCACATCCCTAGTTCAAAATTGAAATTTTTCCACTGCCCCAGGCATAATTATTTTCCTCCAAATGACTTGGAAGCCAGTATTACAGCATCCACCTATAAATTACGTTTGACCAATACACTGACATAAAACAGAATCATAAAAATCTGTTTACAAATGCCCTTTACTATTGGCAGCCTTTGGCTTCTTAGGAAATATTATCTTATTCAGAAGGAATAAATTGTGATAATACTGGAAATTACTGACTTCTGTTTAAGTTCACGTGTACATGTGAAAAAAGTGGAATTTTGTAATTCTAAATGTGGAAAAAATGACAATGGTACTGAAACTTTATATATCGTATTTTAGCTGACAGCACAATTTAGGGTTGAGTTACCTACCCTTAAAATGAAAGCTTCCAATAGAAATGCTGACAGGCCCTTTACTTATAGGAATGTCTTTGCTTCTAGAATAATAGCAATATATTACATTTAAATGACTTCTTTTATAAAGCACTTTAAAAACTGTCAACCTGTGTCCCTTCTTCCTATATCCACATATCTCTTATGAAAGTCAATAGCAAAGCTATATATCTATTATTTATTTAGCTAGTTATTATGTATTTATTACATTTATGAGATTCACCCATCATTTATTAGCCTCTGGGCACCTTTGCAAGTTTCAGAGCTAAAAAAATAAGAAGACTGTATCATTATGATTTGCAAGTTACTCCAGACATCATGAAAACAAGATATACTGCTTCTAGCCTTATTACCTTAGAACTGCAACATACTTTCAAAAACTATACATATGAAAAAACACTTTAACTGATGTACTTCAAAATTATTCCATAGGTTAGAAAAGTAGGAAGAAGCAATACTGTCAAATCAAAGATATTTAATAGTTTTGTTTTAATTTTTATTGGGGTGTAGTGAAGTACTGCTACATAGTAAAGTTAAAATGAGATGTTAGGATATAGTTTGCATGATTTTTTCAATTTTGAATGAATTTATTTTCTGTCACCATTACATGCTTAGTTAGCATGATACACAGGTGTAAAACTTTATTCTTCATAAATGGTGTATAGTACTAAAATCTCTAGTAGGACTTGTAGCCAGAAAGAACCTTCCAGCTCCAATACCTGGGTATTCCAAAGTGTATTATCTAAGAACGTTGTTTTCTCCATATTCAATACTTTATCATGAAAGATTAGATAGCTTCAAATTATATAAAAAGAAGAGAGGTAACCTCTCCAAACTACCTTTCCCGTAGCTGCTGGCATCTCTACATTCATCCAAAACAAGGGATATGAGGTTCTTACTTCCATAACTTCTTGGTTCTCTCATTGAAAAGTAGTAATAGGATCAAAGTGTGCAGAGATTGCAATGGGAGGATTTGGGGGAACTTTGTGTAGATGTGTGTGTGTGTTTGTGTGTGTGTGTGTGTGTGTGAAAGTGAGAGAGAGAGAGAGAGAGAGGGAGAGAGAGAGAGAGGCCAGACAGACAGAGACAGAAAGAGAAAGAGGTATCTTGGACATTCCTAATTTCATACCAAAGTAGCGCATGACTGAATGAGTGAATTCATGAACCGAGCGTCCTTCTG
Source organism: Perognathus longimembris pacificus (assembly GCF_023159225.1). Classification (NCBI taxonomy): domain Eukaryota; kingdom Metazoa; phylum Chordata; class Mammalia; order Rodentia; family Heteromyidae; genus Perognathus; species Perognathus longimembris. The sequence goes on along the minus strand of NC_063165.1, from coordinate 33,561,667 downwards.
CCTTTACTGGTTGAGTTCGCTTGCTATGTTATACATTCATTACCTTTGCATTTATCTGATTTCCAGGAACTGTTAGGAAAATCTTGTCACTACTTCTAACTGCCTGAGAAAACTTGATTTTGCCTAGTGGGACTCCTAACCACTAGGAAGTTAATATTTTTACGCAACTTCCCAGGAGCAATGAACTAAAGGATTAATTTACTCTATGTTAGAAAGTTATTATCAACTTCCTAGTTCAATTGTCAGCTGCAGGACAAAGGAACTGTTCCACCTAAGTTTATAAAATGTACTTAGAGCTAAACCTTGCCCAGGATTATTCATAGATAATCAGTGTGCATTTGCTTTGCAAGTGATAAAGAGGCAAAGTAATGCGCAGTTATGTAATAGAAAAAGAAATAACTTCAGGAAAATAAAGATGCCTTTTTTTCTAGATTTTTTCCTACCAATTTGTTCTCTAGGCACAAATGCAAACATATTCAATTTTCACATCTATAGATGTGTGCATGTACACAAAATATTCCTATGACTGGCTAGTAATTTGATAACTAAATGATAATGAAGGAGGGCACCAATCATTGGCCTAGCTGATTCTGTTTTGTCCCTCTCCAAATCCATTTTTGCCTCTTTAAGTTTTCCCTCATGTCACTCCCTTCTGCAATTACTTTGGATTCCAGAAACAGCAGAATTGATGAATAAAAATCTTCATGACAAGGTGCTAAAACTACCCCCAAGCAACTATGAGCCTCATAGGATAGATTCCTTGATGAGATCACCCCTATCCAAAGGCAATTACCCATGACAGTGAGACTGCACCCTAGAGCAAGAGCAATTTTCTCATAGGAATTCTGCTGCTCCCCTCAAGTGATGACAGTGATAACAATTTCTTCAGAGCTCACTGAAGAATAAGAACTGAGATCATGACAAATCAGATCCTGACCAAGATCATTCTCTGTTCTCTGTCAGTTTTGCATAGCTCAACCATTTCTTTGTTTCCTCTTTTAATAAAACCTCAGTGATTGTGTTAGCCTTCTTTGTAGACAGATGTGAGGCCACTGATACCCATCCTGACCACATGGATTAAATCTATCTGTCATTCACCCCTACCGCTGTCTCTGATAAGCATATCAGGATGGCAGTCAAGCCAGTCTGTTGAGATTCCCAATACCAAGGCTTCTCCTTAAAACTCTGGCAACAATGCGGAAGAGTCAAACGATAATGAACTATTTAGCTTTTCCTCACTATGGCAAAACACCTGAAGTAAACAACTTAAAAAGAAGAAATGTCTGTAGCAAAACAATAAATTTGAACAGAAGTGGAATGGACTTGGATTAGGAAAGTTATTCAGATCCTACCCAGTAAGCAAAGAGAGAAGAGGCCTGGATCCTCTTCAGCATTGGCTCCCCTCAATGACCCAGTTTCTCTCCAATAAGTTCCTTTTCCCTAAGGTCCCACCACCTCCCAAGAGCCTCTTGAGGGCAAGGTGAAACATGGAACCTACCGGTACTAAACCATTGACTAATAACATTAATATGAATATCTTGAAAATTCTGCCACTTTCACAACAATTTTATAAATGCTACTGCATTAGTTTTTTAAAACATCGAATATATATATATTAACATATATATATTAAATACAGGGAAATTGAAATGACCCTTTGCCCCCCTTCTATTTCTATCCAGACTTTAATTTCTCCCTGCTTCACTCAAAATGTTCAGTTTTTAATCAAAGCCCACTACCATGCTCTCTTCTCACATAGCATGTACCTTCCACCACTGTTACAGAATTTGATTTGGGAGGTGTCTAAGCATGAGGGAATGTGACAAGGTTAAGGAGAAATTTAGGTAGGGAAACTAACCTTCAGGCCTCCTTCCCTGAAGCTTTGTTACCCTTTATCTGTATCATTCATTTGGTTTGGCCAAGGACCTTGAGGTGAGAGTAGAAGATGCTGTAGTGGAAGTTAGTGTATCAAAATAAAAGGCCAAAAACAAACAAGCAAAAAAAAAAAAAAAAGCAACCCAAAACACTTCATTGAGGTTTTATGTATACTTCCTGCAACTGCAGATGTTCATTTAAAAATAGAAGCACATTAATATTGGGGAGCTTACTTAAAGCATTTACATTTCACTTGTAGACAAAGAATAAATCTATAAAATAAAATAAGCAAGGTTGGGAGGAGACATGTCAAAGCTGGTGAAGGCAGGCCAGGTTGCAGGGGGATTTTATCCCCTAGGGGGCCTCATTTAACACAACAGGTGGCCAATGGGAATTTCATCCCATTATCTAACAAGTGCAGGAAGCTTTGCATTTCAGCCCCCTAGGGTGCTCGCAGCAGGCCTCCTGCTATTCCCCTGTTATTTTTTTTGCAAGCATTACTGCCAAAGATGCTATTATTCTGGTTTACACAGTTGATCACTGCTGTGCATTTCAGGCTGTAGACAAAATGTATTTAAAAAAAAATAGGTTAGGGAGCCCAGAAGCCCTTACATCTACATGTCCCTGGACAAGCTGTGCCCCTCCTAGCCCATAAAGTCTCCGTGAACTTGCATTTCGATGGTTTCTGATTGCTGATTTCCTAGTTCCTGGTGTCTGAACCAAGAGGCTTTTTCCCTTCTTCCCTGTGGGAATGTGAACTGTTCCTAAGGGATTCAGTCTTTACTGCATGCCCTTTGGAAACTGGTTTCCAAACAAAATGCATACCCATGAATATTTATTGGTTGTGAAAAGTTTAGAAGATGCAACACAAGGGTTATTTGAGGAACACCAACTTTTCTAATCTGAGCTAGGACAGATGCTGCTTGTTTCCTTCCTGTTTGAATGATGTCATAGCTCCCATTGTCCAAAGCATCCTTGAGTCCTTTCAGTGCCAGATCTCCTATTAGAACCCATCCCCAGCTGGAACATGCTGGAACATCTTACTTAACCATACAGAGGTTTCTTGGTAGAGCACATTTACTTACCTGTCTCCTCTGAAAAACTCTCTGATCAAGCCAGCAAGGGAGTCTATCAATCTTGTTAATCATTCTGCTGCCATTTCCTAACCGAGGGCCTGGCACAGGTGGCATTCAATTAATTTCTCCTGCACAAATGAATAATGGAGTTGTTTTTGTTAACATGATTGTCTTTGTTATGTACTTTTGTAATAGAGCAAGTGAGTATACAAGAAAAATGAGTTTTCTGCAATGCACAAGCAAATAGAGGTTCATAGAGTAGATCTACCTCAGCATTCATGAATCTGAAATTCCACCTGTGGAGTTAGATTTTTTGTTTCCTTTGCTCAATGGCAAATAAACTTGCATAGCTAATAGAATTTGAGGAAGATTTTATTAATCATGACATTCAGTGAGAGCAAGGCTGTTTGAAACCAAAGCAAACAAATTATAGGCATTGCTAATAAGGTTAGGAAGCAGTACCAAAATCCTATAAATATGCCTTAAATCTCTGAATTTTGGTTAGCCGTCTTAAGTAATTGCTTATAAGTTTCCTTCCCCCACCCCCCCCCCCGGAAATACAAACTTTGGAGTCTCTCTTACTTTGCTCTTCCCTCCCCTTGTAGAAGTTTTGTATGCTCTATGCCTTATGCAACAATGTATGTAAATGACTGAAGGGTAAAACCTTAGGCTATGGTAGCCGGAACAGAGTAATACAATTATATAAGAAAGTCAATAGCTTGCTATTTTAAGTGTAATTTAAATTATCTCCCCAGGGAAGATAACTTTCAGTAGACTCTCCTTCTTCCCCCAAAGGCGTGGAATTTAATATGCTTGATTGTCATAGAGTGGTAAGAAATCAGGCACTGAAGCAATTGGAAGAAAAGAGAAAAAGATAGAAAGAAATTACTAAGTGTTGTACAAGGTTAGTCTTAGAAAGTCATTCTCAATGTGAGGTCCTTAGAACAGCAGCATCCACCTCATCAGGGCTCTTGATAGAAATGCAAATCCTTGGGCTCCTTTCCAAGTCTTCTGAATCAGGAATTCTGGGGGTAGTGCCTGGGCTATCTTTAGTTTGACAAACCACCCAAGCTATTCTAATGTAATGTAAAGTTTAGGAACATTTTATTGAAGGTAACAAGTTAGAACCCTATGTTTATTGAAACTATATAGGAGGCAGCAATTGATCTGTCCCGGTAGGTCTTGAAGAGTCTTTTAAAATCAGAAATTAGTGAAAATGCAAATGTATTAGTGACTCCAATATAAGAAAACATTGTAGGTACAGAAAAGTAAAATACTTTTCATAAAGGTCATTGATTATTAAGGACACAACTGACCCTCCTGTAAGAAAAGACAGGTTAACTGGAGACATGCTAACAAACCACACAGCATCCATGCTACTACAAGTGTGAATGAGGGAAAAGAATGCAACACACAAACTCACAAATATAGGGATAATGACAAAAGAACCTATTTTTCAGATCTCAAATTTTGTATTGTTTCAGTAATGTATCAGATGATGATACTTCCATATCCTAAAATCTACAAATAAAGATAGTATGATTGAGAACACCAGAAAGAAAACTTAATCTATGAAACAACTCAATTATTTAGACATTTTATATATGAAGTATAAGGTCATGAGAGGACACTGCAAAGGACAAGGAGAAGAAATGGTCTGTTGAAAAGCCTATCTTATACCAGCAATGAAATCAATGCCAGGAAGACTAAAGGTATAAAAAGACTTAAGGCATAGAAAGCAAAACTTTAAAAACAGTTAAAATAATTATTTTCTAACTTAGCGTATGGGGAGGAAAATAATTTTCAATAAGTTCTCAACTAGGGCTGCTATAGGAGAAGAAAGATTAATAAGAGAAAAACAAACAGAAGTTTATTAATATGAATATCTCATATATACATGAGAGAAAATTCAAGGAAAGATGAATTCCAAAAGTTGACTTTCAATTCCGCCTTAAATACCATGGTAAGGGAAAAGAAAAATCTTTTCTTCTCATCTTGGTTTCACTGCTGAGATCCAAAGACAGATTAAAAGTCAGAATGTTAAGCTCTTTGTATCAAAAGACAGATTAACAAAAGAAAAGCATACATATTTAGTTAATATAAAATTTGGTGACACACAAGACTTCAAAAAGGAAGATCCGGAGAACCAGATAAATCTGTATTTTTTACTCTTAGGTTTTATGAAGAGTGGACAGTCATGAAGAATTAGAATAGAAGGAAGGACAAAAGATAATGATCTAATGGTAATAACCTGGGGAGAGTAAGGTGAGATCTGTCAGATTCTTTTTAATGTCTGGATCTTTAGCTTTTTTCCTGTGAAATCTTGGTACAGGGAGCGTATTTCTCAAATGAGCCATCTCAGAACTTGCCTCAGGAGAGAAGGGCTAGGGGATATATGAGTGGGATTCCTGATTCTCCTGTGTACTCAAAGGCCAAGGTGCCATATTTTGGAGTACTTTAGTACTTTGCCCTAAATCTAGTCACAGTCTTAATAGGCAGGGGAGGGGGAGGGGGGATTGGCAGGCCATTTATGTCCATGGGAAAGGTGAATGGACCATTAGAAGAATTAAACATGACACTTTGTGACCATGTTTTTTTGTAAGTGATACCAACTTCTAATCTCTTGAGTGATGAAATTTGGGGAAAAATTTATGACATTTGAGTTTTTGAAAGATTCATCTTCAGGCAAAGAAGGAAAAGAAAAAGCCTCTCTCGGTATTTCTTGTCTCTCAGTTGCCATCAGCTCCAAATAATCAATATACCAAAGTATCATATTTTGTATGGGCACATACAAGGTTTTTTTTATTGACAAGAAAATTTTACAAGACAACAAAGACAATAATGAGAGAAAAAAGCCAAAAACTATATAAATACTAAATTAAAAAATTCTATTAGCCAAAGCTATAATTCTAGCTACTCATGAGAATAAGACCTGAAAGATCAAGGTTCAAGGCCAATCTCCAAGCAGAAAAATCTTCAAGATTTCATCTCCAAAATATTCAGCAAAACATCAGGCTGAAGATGTAACTTAAATAACAGAGCATCAGTTGAGCATTACAATAACCCAAGCAAATGTGAGGCCCTGAGTAAACCCCAGTACTACAAAGTATGGGAGAGGGAGTGACAGAAAAGAAGGAAGCAAGGAGAAAGGGAGAGAGGGAGAAAGGAAGGAAGGAAGGAAGGAAGGAAGGAAGGAAGGAAGGAAGGAAGGAAGGAAGGAAGGAAGGAAGGAAGGAATTTTGCTAATAAAAGCAGTTTACAAGAAAAAAGCTTCACATTCATAAAAGCTATCTGTAACACCTAGAACTGACAAATATCAAGAATGCAATGTGAAAGCCCCTACAAATCTACCAAAACAAAGAGATAACTCAATAAAAACATGAGCAAGACAAATGAAGTTCTTTCAGCCAATAAATGTATAAAGAGATGTTACTTCCATTTAAGAAAGTATAAATCAAGAGTCTGATGAAATGCTATTTTGCCATTAGTTAAGTGACTCAACTTAAGATGTTTTGACGATGCTCTGTTAAAAGACTATGACAATCTATATTTAGTGTTAATATGAATGTGGTGTTATAAGTTCTGTTGAAAATAAGTTAATCTATGAGAATTACAGAATAATAGAGAAAAATACACTGAATAATTAAATTACTAAAAACTGGAAACAATATACTCATTGACTGAAATATTAACAATTACATCACAACAATTGAACACAATTAAATGCTTCAGTACAGAATGATATGGTGTTACTTTAATATTCTAGTTGAATGAAAGTCTCAAAAGGCTGTAACAGTATGATATCCTTTCTATGACATTCAGAAAGAAGTGAAATGTATCTATTGGGCACACAAAGATGTGCAAGAGAATACTGCACACAAATTTAGGGATGGTAGAGAACTATGCAGGGAGACTAAATTATTTCATACTGGAAAGACACCCAGTTTATGTGAGCTATAAGTTTTATTTTCAATTCAATGTTCAGTAGGTCATTGTTCAAAAGTTTATCAAATCATTTAATATTAAAAGAAGAAAGTACGCAACAAAGATAATGGTGCATATTGTCCTAAAAAGATGAAAGAATGAAGCATAAAAGAGAAGACAAGAAGGAAAGGGAGAAGGAAAGATACACTAGTCAACTGTCCATTGCTGCAGCAAATACCAGAGATTAGTTCTAAAAGAGAAAAGATGTTGTTTCGAAGATTGTAGATTTAGTCCAAAGGTTGTTTAAAGGTTGCTTGGGGCCTGTGGTAAGGCAACACATTGTTCAGGGAATGTACAGTAGAGTGAAGATGTTCTCCTGGTCAGGACCTGAAAGACAAGAAGAGGCAGAGAACAGGGTGCCACATACCCTTTGAGGGCCCACCTCCAATGACCTAAATCTACTCCCATTGCCTCTTCCTCATAAAGTAACTTCCAGTTAACAGTAACACCAAACTCCAGACCAAGTTTTTAATGCCCAGTACTTTAGAAGATAACTCCAGACATAAACTTTACCAAAAGAGGAAAAAGTTCAATTTCAAAATAAGGTTGCAAAGAGTTCCTTAAATAGCTAAGGCTGAGAGTTTTCTGATTCCTAGACTAGAAATGGAAATCGTCAATTGATTTCTACTAAATGTATTGTATCAGCCTATAACCTATGTTAAGCCTATAATCAACTCTATGGTGTTTTCATTGATGATACTGGTAAAGGCACTACTAAGAACATTCCAACTGGAGTTGATTAGAGATTAAGGAGAACTGAATCCTCTGCTTAGATCTCTGCTGGTTACACTTTAACGGCCAGGATCAAGAGTTTGGAGAGTAGTAACAAAGCAAAATAGAAAATATGTAGAGTCTAGTGATAGATTAACCATAAAACTACTGACATTCAACCTCAAGATTCCTTAGTTGTGCAGGCAGCTAACAACAATTACATGGTCAGATTTCCTTGTAAATTAGAAGAACATATTTAACCACAGTCTATTAAAACTTAAAAAATGTTCTTTATACTCTAAATTGCACCATCACATCCTATGTGCCATATGGATGGTTTTGCGTAGCAACAGCCATCTTGGGGATCCAGCAAAAGAGACATAGTTAGTATCAGTTTAGTGAGATATACTCAGGTGATTTTATAGTCATTTCCATTCATGATAAGTTGCTGCTAGTTATCTCAATGTAGAAATGGCTTCCAGGAAGAATCATTACCCCTCTTATTGATTCCTTAGCACATTGTTCATTGACATAATGCAATATCAGTGTTTTCCCCAGCAAAACATACCAGAAGTAAGTGATAAAAAAAGGGGGACTGAAGGTATTATTTCAGAAGTCAGCCTATGGAAAATCCTTCCCATAATCAGAGATGTAAGATTTTATTAGCCAGTGATTCTGTTCCCTTTAATATCTAATTAAAATGAAAGTCTCATCCTGTTAGAAATGAACTTAATGTGTATATAGGAACAAATATATCACACATTTTTTAGGAAAACATATGAAACAAGATTAAATATGGGATTGCTGTTTGAGGTCACAGCCTGTAAAAATATGATAAACAAGTCATTTTTATTTGCAATTCCATGTTTGTACATGATCAATATCAACAATAAGACAAAATAATCAATCATAATAGAATGATCAAAGTACCTTTCAATTTTTGATAAAAAAGTTATAAAGTAATTTTCCTGTAAACTAATGTATCATAATCCTGTAATATTGATGGTACTTTGCAGTTTTTTATGATCTGTAATTTGTTTCTTTTCTTATCTTCAATAGATATGTAATTCTTATCTAATTTTATATCCATATGTCAGAATTTGTTTAAAAAGAAAGCAGCCCAACATGTCAAGATCTAGACAAAACTGTCAAATTTTCTAGAGCATAAACCCTCCTTTTTAGTTATCCCTAGGAGAAGCCAATCCTTTCAGGATTGATTCCACATGTTTTGTAGGCAAAAACCAAGTCCAGATAACCTCCCACCCCAAAATAAAGTTTTAGAAAAGAGCTATAAGAAGGCACTGGATAGGATTAAGAGCAGACATGCCTTATCACAACCCAAGATTTATATGAATGACTACACTGAAAATCATTTTGCCCTTGAAGGAAACAATAATGTCACCAAAAATAAATCTCTTGTAAAAACCATTTTGAGCTGAAGTATTTGGAAGCAGCTAGGGAAAAGCTCTCCCTTATCCTCCCATCCTCCTACTTTTCTGCCAAAGATATGGTATAAATTTTCCTTTACGGGAGACAACCCTAGATGAAAAGCATTCCAGAACACCAAGGAATTCGAAAAAAAAAAAAAAAAAAAAGAGTTCTATTCCACTGGTCACCTCTTTTTCATGTCCTTGGAAGCCCCAGACTGCTTTCTTTTTGTCTCACCTTGATTCCACACTTGCTGTTCTCTGTTGAAGATGCTGTGTGCGTGGAGTTTCAGTCACCATGATGACTTACTTTCTATAGTGGTTTATCTCTTGTCCTGTGCACAGCTCCCATTAACAAGCTGCCTTGTTTTCCTCTTATTAAGCTGCCCTTTGTGACAGGGTTTCCTCTTCACTAAAGAGTAGCAACTATAGAAGAAAAAAATTCTTTCCTTACCCATACCACAATATTTTGCCCAACCAGTACTTGATTACAAAAATGTGAATGCATTCTCCCATAGGAATGGCATGTGGTATGTGTTCTGCCTTGATCTTCATTCATAGCTACAGTCTCTGGGAATGCCATAATCTGAGACATCATTTGCATAACTAGCACTGGAGAGCTGAAGAACTGTTCCTAATATTTCTTAGTGCTCAAAATCACAAGGAGTTCCATAGGAATAAAATTTTGTGAAGAAGTAACACAATGATTGCTACTCCCTGAAGAGACAGTTTAGATGCTTTGGTTTATTTTAGACTAAAGATTAGTTGTAACCAATACTTGAGATCTAGCTCTAGTTCCTGCTTTTGCCAGTTCGAAGTGGTCAGGAAATGCCTTTCAACCGTGGGAGAGTGAATATCACAGTATTCCGACATCCATTTTGGTTTTTAGAATCTACTTCTTTATAACAAGACAGTAATCATTAAAGGAAAGACATTTAAGAAATAAATTGTTTTGCAAGCCATCAAATTAGAAAATACAAATGTATGTGGCCTATTAGACTGCTTGAACTTCAACTGTCTGTGGGGATGGAAAGGGTGGAGTTTCCTAATTATAGGAAGATCATTCAAAGACCCATTTTTAAACATATGGAAAATTTGGAAAATGCATATGCCATTTTAGATGTTAGTTTTTTGTATGACTTATAACATGACATCATTGACTGCTAAATCATAGTGTAGATTTTAACAATAATGTAAATTGCCTTTTAAAAACTCAAAGTTAAGGAAGGGAACAGAGAAAGGAAGATGATTTGCCATGAGCTACATGTGATTTGAAAAGTTTAAATAAATATAGTTAATTTTTTTGGAAGACTGAGTTTAAGGTAATTGAAGAAGACAATTACATTTTAAATGGTTTTAAATCTGAGTGAAGGCTCATACTTCTGAAGCAAGCACGTTTGTATTCAGAAAATGTTTGTTTTCCTGGTATCTGTGCAAGTTCATTTTTAGCAAGGGCAAGAAAAATTAAAAATATCCAGGCAGTATGTATGCCATAAATGTAATTAGTGTTTATTTTAAATCATTTCATTCCTTTTCTACTTTTTTTAAGCAGCTGCTGCCATTGCTACATGTTTATACCAATCAAAATCAGCCCCCTGCTCCAACATTTGTGACAACATCCAGCAACCACAAACTGCAATGTATCTATCAACTCATCTTGGCAGCAATCAAGAGAAATCAAATAAAAAGCATTTTATGTTAAGGGGTAAAAGTTCCATCTACATTTACATTTAGTCATGGTTAGTTTGCAAATTCAACTTTTGGGAAGAAGTAAGGGTAAAGTTTTGTGAAGATTTGGCCTGAGAGAATATTGGAATCCAAATGACTTGAGAAATCCACTAAAACTGCAGCTCCATCATGCTTTGCCAATAAAGAAAATTGTCATCTGTTTTTAGGCAAATTTCCAAAGGAAGGCCTTTGCCCATGTCTTTGGGAACATCTTTGTCACCTCCTATATCTAAGCAATGTGCACCATGTAATACATTAGCTGCTTCTCTGGATCCTAGGACATATTTTAATATTCTTAGTAATCATCTTCCAAAATTTAAATGTAAAACAAGGTGGGAGTCAAATAGAAGGAAGGAAGCAAGGAAGAAGGAAGAAGGAAGGAAGGAAGGGAGAGAGTAGATAATATTACATATATACTAGATGATAATTACATACATACATAAGATACTCAATAGAATAAAATGTGAATACAGATATCTGAAAGCCAAGCAAATACTATAATGAATGTTTAAAATTGGTTATTTTCTACTCAAATATTTTAAATGTTTTTATCTCTTGAAAAAGATAGGCAAATATGTATTTATTTTTATAAATCCTGTGTTCTATTTTAATAGTATGCTTATTATCAAAGAGTGGTGAAGTAAAGGAAAACAAAATCATCTTGTGCATCAGATTCCAAATCTGCACTTCTCTGGGAAACCAGTGTTTGAAAGAAAAACATATCACTGACTCCATGTTCTCTGCACATGGACTGTTCCAGGACTGACAATTAGATCTTATTAATATAGGAAATATAGATATGAGTGCTTTGTTCACAGGAAAATGATCTCTTTTTTTCCACTCTAAAAGATTTTTCTTTTCCTTAATATTGAAGTAGTAAAATTGCTAGTTCTGTTGTATAATTATTATAGCCACTCCAGTAGAACCTCTGTGCCAGTAGAAATATTATTCATCTTATTTACTACTAATTCCATCACATGTAGCACTGGCACTGAATAATATTACAATAACTGTTGTTAAATAACTATGCAGGGAGTTCATTTTTCATATTTTTCTACAATTAAATTTTATAAATAACTTTTAAAATCACACCTATGAACTCAGGAACCAAGATGACACTCAGAAGAAGAAAGCATAAATAAAAGAATGTCTGTATTCAATAGAGGCATTCAGCAATATTAATTTCTTCATTTCTGCTCTATTATGGTACCACCAGTTGTTGGTGAAAGTTCATATGTGACTTTTATTAAAATAAGCCAACAAGTGTACCATAAGTTCCATGTAGAACAAAATAACACAATTTTCTCTTTTCCTTTTGTTTTGTTTCCCCAGATCTTCATATAGTGCCTGGTACAAAAGAGATAAATGCACAGTAAAAGAACAAAATAGATACTGTATGAATGACTAAAAAGAATGAGTTCATGGTAGAATGAATAGTCCAAATTATACATTAATCAATGAGAAAAATTATCAAAACATAATCTATGCCCACTTATTAGGCAAACTCTTAATATATACCAGAAATATCTCATTGAAAAAAGCTAAGCCACTGCTTATAAATGACCAGTATAAATAAAATAATTTACAGATAATTAACAAAGAAGCGATGTGTAGATTCTTTTAAAATGTGTTTCCAAATGAAAATAGACAAGCACCTGACATACACCTAGACCCAAGAACTACCCAATAGCAAGAAGACTCACTGTAACAAGCATGATTTGAACCCTCCATCTTTCTCCATGAAGAGCTGAAGACAGTGCTAAAAAGAATGAAAATGACAAGGTCATAGGTTGACAGTAAGGAACAACAAACTGAGATTCAGAGAATCCAAACTGTTTATAATCTGCTTAAAGATTCTGAGTAAAGGATATCAGTCATTATCAATGGCACAGGTATGGTAACAGATCTCACAAAGGCTGGGAGCCAGCAAAAAGAGAAGGGGAACATTTGGGGGTGTTTGGTAAGTTTCTTTACTACATAGGTAACAAAATCAAGGTATGAGACAGGACTCAAACCCATTTCACTCTTTTTTTTTTTTCTACACTATTTCCCTTCCTCTTCCCTCCTTGGAACAAAAATTGTACAAAATTCTCTTTAACAAAAATAGTTTTTAGTAAAATGTATAGACTTTCTTTCACTTAATAATTAATAAAAATCCCTAAGGCACAAGCTCAAGTTCAGTTCTGGACATGCCATGAGTGCAATGAGTATATAATTCTGCAACTCAATCGTTAAAAAAAATTAAATAAAATTTATATCCTGGGGTCTGGATTCATATCCTGGGGTCTACCACTAGGTCTACCTAGTGGTAGAGTGCTTGCCTTATATGCACAAAGCCCTGGGTTTGATTGCTCATCACCACATATATAGAAAAGGCCAGAAGTGGTGCTGTGGCTCAAGTCGCAGAGCAAAAGGAAGCTAGGGACAGTGCTCAAGCCCCAGGACTGGCAAAAAAAAAAAAAAAAAAAATATATATATATATATCCTGAAAAGGAGTCTAATAAACAGATTATAAACTGGATTTTTTTGGTATCCATTTATTTTTCTTTATCATCAAACTATGACCATGTCACTCTCATTCACTTTAGCACTGTTTTCTGCTCTTCATGGAGAAAGATGGAGAGTTCCAGCCACTAAAAAAAAAAAAAAGAGAGAGAGAAAGAGAGAGAAAGAAAAGAAAAACAACAACAATCCAGCTGTTTTGGGGAATCTCACTTGAGTTTCATGTCCATTTCTTCACACCTCGCTACAGCTGCAGCATTTCCAAGGCAAAAGGAGCAGACATGCATCCAAGGATTAGAAAAGCATGCTCTAACTCCATGTCCTCATCAATTCAGCCACAGAATCCAGCACAAGGATATTTTGCTCTGGTGCCCAAAGTCCAGCCTCTGCTGTGTAGACCATCAGTTAGGCTTTTCAGTTACAGCCCTGCATGACTTCTTTAACCAGCTGGTTTGTATGGCATTTGAATACAAGTAAAAATAGAAAACAAAGAAGGAAAGGAAAGCTGAAACCTTAGAAGAGTAAGAGGACAGATAAGGTACAAAAAATTGGCTACAGAATGCTGGGAGGGGGTGGGGTATGATGGACTGATACTGCCATCTAGTGGCTGCCCAATACACAGGGAAAAATGACAAATCAGTTTCCAATCAGTGATTATGCCTTTCTTTCTGTTAGTTCTAGAGTTGAAGAAACATATTCTAGTAAGCAAAGACTAATGAGAGCAAATGATTGTTGCTTAACATGGCTGTCTTTCATCATGTTTGCTAAATTGAAGAAGTATCAAGAAAACCTTAACAAGTTGCTTTAAGAAATCTGTCTATAGCCTTTCTGTGAATTCAATGGTATTACCTGTTCAAATATCAGCTTTCTCACCCCAATGATCCTAAATTTATAATAAAATAAAGACTATTGCCCAGCTAAATTTGATTTTAGGTTAAGCAACTAAAAGTATTTTATTTCAAACATGTCTCATGCTTGTTTAGGGTATACAAATACATTGAGAAAATTTTTGTTGTTTATTTGAAGTTCTAGGTTAAGCCAACATATGTATTTTAATTGATAACCTTGTCTCACATCTAAATAAACTTAATACTTAGCAGAAATTTTACTTTACAGGTTTTTATTAATACTGACCAGTATTTCTTATGACTATAAGAAAAAATATATTACTAACATTTTGCCACCTATGATTTTTATTTCAGGTTCTGATATAAATAAACACTAGAAACATAATAATTACTAGTAACAGTAATAGCTTAGGTGTGAAATTAAATCAACTCCATATTGTTCTTTTATACTAGATTTCCATTTGTTCAGTGATGTGCAGTTCTCAGCTAAAAGCTGATGGGAAGCAGATAAGATTTGAAAATCTAGTCACTCATGTATACTTCCACCCAATGATTGGAATGAATCTTTTAAAAATGTTAGTGGGACTGCAGCATTATTAGTTCTGAGGTTATGCATAAATGAACAATGAATTATGAAATGTGTCTATAAAGGAAATTTGCCTCAGAAAGACGTTCTCTACTTGCCATGAAAAGCAGGGTCTAAAAATGAAAAAAAGATCTAATATCCTAACCATTTTATTTTTTACCTTTACCACCTTGATCATAGAGTAGACAAAATCTTGCTGTTCAGGTGTTGACTTTTGTTGAAATCACACAGCTCATTTCCCTTTGCAGAAGGACAAAGTTTAAATGCCTGACTGAGTGAAGATCACGTGTCATCTACTACCAAGAAGTTGTGGAACACTGAATGATCTTGTGTATTTAGGACAAGGTACTCAATTGATGGATGGAGTAAAACCTCCAAGAATTTATTGCAGATATATCTTGGTTGTTGTACAGTGGTAGCCAGTCTTCAGTTTGTGTCAGCCATCAATAATGGAAAGACTCCTTAGAGTGAGAAATGATCATCTCAATGGGTGCCAAATAACCATAGACCCAAAGAGTACTTGTAAGTTAACAATTCACCCCCAACCCCCTGCCCCGCTTTGTTCTAGTTCACTTAGGCCTGTTTCCTGGCTTCCTACTGTAAGTGCAATCAGTGATAAAAGCATAAACTATCCTGAATATCTAACATCACTATATAACCAAGCCTTGTGAATATCTCCTCTTTGTTCATTAATACCAACTAGGAAAATGGCAGTTTTCTATGACTTCATTTTATTCAACAATAAGGGTTGAAATTTAACCTGCCCTTTCAAAATGAAAGAACCTAGTGAGAGTAATCAAATGACTATTAAATTCCTGGGGTCACCACATTCATTGGGACATAAATTCTTTCAGACATTAAAAGATTCTTTGGCTCCAAGCAAATGCACCTTAAAGTTAAACATCTTAGATTCTGATCCTTGAATACATTATGCCATATGGTAGTATGACACAAATTTTCTTAACCTAACTGTATTCCTCCATGGGGTAGTAATTTGTATTGTGTTTTTCTATTGAATATGAGTTAGGAGAAAAACAATCTTCATTTTTATTTTTCCTTAGATTGCCAGAAGCTCTTTCTCTTATACTTAGCTCTAATACCCCTAAACAAGTAGCTACTAATTCATAAAGGATAGTAATAGAAGAAAATATTTTTTATCTCAACTCTTTCTTTTATAAGAATCTTTTATACAATTTGTGTATTTAGATATTTTCAGGCTACTTAAACTACATTGGTCTAACCTAGCCAACCAAAACACTTCATAAACAGCAAGTCTTTACAATGAAAAGCATATAAAATATCAGTCTCAAAGAATTTGAATAGGGTCAGGTGACAAAGCATGTATTCTATGAAATAATACATTAGTGAAAGGCCAGGAGTCGTGTGGTGTGTGTGTGTGTGTGTGTGTGTGTGTGTGTGTGTGTGTGTGTGTGTATGTCATGATCAGAGTTACCAAGAGATTTTATTCCAGATTATCATCAAAAAAATGTTTTAAAAAGTCAATGACCAAAAAGAAAAACAGGCTATGTTTGCAAACTAAAGGAGAGGGTGAATGAGGATATGTGTAGTTGAAGTACTTATATGCATGTATGAAAATAAATAATAAAACATGTTAAAATTATATTGAGAAGGAACCTTGGGCATGAATAAGGGAGAGCAAGAATGGGGTGCATTTGATCAGTGTATATTCTATGAATGTGTAGAACTGTGTCAATAAAATGCTTCCCCAATACAACCAATATTTGCTGGTTAAAATAAAACAATCTTTAAGAATGTCTTTTCAAGATATTCTTTTCAAGACTGACAGTAATCTTGGAAAATAGTATGGCTGTCATTTTCCTGGGCAGGGTGCAGGTGTATTTGCTAATTAGGATTATAAGAATAAGAAAAAAATTGTGATTTCTCTGTGGACAGAGATCAGTGGGGTTCGCACACACCCTTTGCAGCTTAAGAATGCCCCACTGGAACGGACCATACTCCCTGCTCATGATCCGCTTGACCTCTGTGAGGACAGTTGAACCCAGGCAGACGTGGGCTCACACTGCCCATTCTTCCAGTAATCACCAAGGCTGTTCAGTGTAAGCTAGGATGCTCATGTCTCCAATAAGATCTGACGGAGCTGAAAGAACAGTGATATCTTGAAAAATGTGAGTCTTTAGACATTAGTTGTGAGTTTAACTTACTCTTAAACATTATGGAATATATCCACTATTTAAAGTAGTACATGCTACAGAGTGCTGTTTTTTATTTTAATTCTATTTTTGTTATCTTTTGTTATCTTTGAGAAGTTGTACAAAGGAGTGACCCTTCAATAAGTCCATTTATGAATACAGTACATACAATGTCACCCTTTTCATCATTTAGTGTTAATGTATTTTTATATCATTTAAAACTATTTGTAGTCCTTACAATTCTGACACTCTATGATTACACTATAGAGTTGTTAACAAGGTGATAAGGTATATGCTAAGTGTGTGTGTGTGTATCTGTACATATCATAGATCAGAGAACATAGGTGTCTCCCAAAATCAGTTCTATAAAATTGGTCTAGGTCACCTATGAACAATGTGGTCATCCACAGTATTACAGCATGGAATCTAGCTACCACCGTGAAGCTCCAGTTTTACAACTTCTGTATAATTCATAAAACTATTGGAAAAAAAGCAGTAAGGAGTGTGGATGGTGAAGTTATCCTGTACTAAATTTTTAGGTCTACTCATTACGAACTGTATAATCTTGAGCTACTGAGGGGCCTTTCTTCGAAATTAATGATGTATACTCTAGTAAAACCTGGTGGTGAAAAATTGCTGTTGTTTTCATCCCAAAAGCAATGCAATCAAATAATGCTGCTTTTATCTGATTGTAATGATTTACAAAGATCTAAAACAGGTCATATATTGGCTTCCTAAAGTTGGTTAAAATGAAGACTAGAGTTGGTGAGACTTCATAAAATGCCCAATACATTTTGGTAAATGATATAAAAAAACTCTTCAGGAAAAAAATGCCATTGAACACTTGAATACATTAATCAAAACAACAAATATACATCATGTGCTGATCTCTTATACTTTGCTTTTACTCCTTACCCTCTCACTGCAGACCTACCTATTTCCTATAGGATTTACATGGAACTAGTGGAATAGGTGAATTGCATAGTCCATCGATGTGTTGTTTAGGAGGACAGGAGCCTACTGGACTAATGCACAGCTTCAGAGTGAAGCAGAGAGGTTGGAATTCAAGATCTACAGTCTGAAATGTTGCCTGTTCCAGCTTTATCACAGACCCACTGGACAGCTTGATAACTGGACAAAACTAAGGGAAGACCTCACCCAATGTCTTCTATTCTTTCTGCTGGTGAGTTGGCAGAATCTTCAAGTTGGAGGTTGTGTTTCCCATTTTCTGTAAGACTCCACATTGTTTCCTCTCTGCCATAATGAATTCAAATTTCAGACTGCTTTCACCACCAAGAATTCAGGGAAATGATAATTCATGTTCCTCAAAAATCTCTTGCAAAATGGGTGAAGACAGAGTTGTCATAAATGTACCCAGACACATAGGTGTGGAATCAAAGAGCCTTTGAGCAGTGGTACAGATTTATTCTGAAATGCAAGCTCCTCTGCCCATTATGAAAACTCCTTTGTGTGTTTGAGCTGAGGACACATTAATATGACTGCCTTTTTAAGAGCCAACAAGGCAGCTGGGGAAAAATAAAACAAATCACTGATCATTGCAAAATAGTTATCACCAAATGAGGCGTTTCAAAGATGTACTCTTTAAAATGTCCTTTCAGAAGAGCACTTTAAAAAGCTTTGTTCTGCTCTACTCCTAGCAAGGGAGACTGAGGCATAGAAAGGTTAAATGAGTTGCCCAAGGTCACCCAGGAAGTCAGTGAATTAACCAGAAATAGTACCCAGGACTCCTGCCTCCCTCACCACAGCTCCAACCACGGGACCACGTTTCCTGATGGTAACAATGCATTCAACCACAGTGGTTTGCCAGTCACATCAAGTAGCATTTTGCCACAATAATTTACCTCTTTCGGAATTAAATAATAATACCATTTTACCTTAATCTATCACCTTTGGTCCCAGAGGAGCCTAAAGTGCTAAGTACTTTAGTGATGTGTTTTAGCAGCTTATACATAAATCATGTCACACACCATTAAAATATAGCTGCTCTTGGAGTCAATGTTGTAGCTGTTAAACAGAAGTATCCCAATAGTTAAACATTTATTGAGCACCAACGAAGAGCCAAATGTCATATAAGAGCAAGCTTTGAATTGGGCGAGTTGACAGGGACAAAGAAAGAGGAAAAGTACCAAAGATGCTGATGATACAAGAGAGATTAAAAAAAAAATCTCCTTTGTACAACTGCTTATAGATCTCTTTTTTAATTTTAAAAAAGAAAGAAGCTTTTATTGCAACACATTTCTGTTTCTTTTAGACAGAATCATCAGGGTCTGAAAAATCTCCTTTGGATGTAATGACAACTGTTGGGAAAGTGCTCTACACTTTTTGAAAGCATATTTGTGAAAGTTTGAAAACATGAAATATGAAAGCCTGTATCAGGCCACAGGCAAAGCTGTCTTTGGCTCATTTCATTTCATTTGTTATTACCTGTTTTCCCCTCTTCACTTTGCCTCCTTTGTTTTCAGGAACCCATAATGCCAACTTTCAAATAGACAAATCCAATAAGAGTATATTTAATCTGATGATTTTCCCCTGGAGATCCATAATATAACTAGAGGCATTTCTCTCCTGGGAATGAAACATGGATTCAAAGACAGACAAAATATACACTGAACAATGGGATGGTAAATGGAGAGATACCTTGTATATTAAATAGTCATAATAGGTTTAAAAGCCTTTTGTGGCAACAACTCCCAAGTTACCACCTTAAAATACTAAATGAACTCTGCACCTAGTAGATGAACATCAAAATATAAACAGAAGTCAGTGACTTTTGCTTGTTTTTCTATTGCATATCACATGGATTGTCTAAACGCAAGAAAAGGACAATACAAAGGAAGAGATTTGTCCAGGTGGAGAAGTGAGTATCTACGATATTTGACTTGTGTTCAATGACTGAAATCACCTTCGTTTCTCAGATATCATCTCATTGCTACAAGAGGTGACAAAAGATTGCTTTCTAAAATGAACAAGCTTAGGGAATACCAAAATTGAGAGACACAGGGTAAAAAAAGACAAGTGACTACAAAAGCAATACTTGCAAAACTGTTTGGTGTAAGTGAATTGAACACCTGGGGGAGGCAGGTATGAGGGACAAGATAACAAACAATACAAGAAATGTATCCAATGCCTAACGTATGAAACTGTAACCTCTCGGTACATCAGTTTGATAATAAAAATTTGAAAAAAATAAAATAAAATGAACAAGCTGATTCAGTCTTTGGGGAGGAGGAGGCATAGGAATATAGCCAAAGAACCTATTTGAAGAGCAGCAGACATAAATCAACAAAAGGATCTCATCTTCTACCACAGATGACATGGCAATGGGAACTAGAAGTTCTTTTTTCCACACACCCCTCTCGGCTATCAAAATCAAAGCAAAAAAAAATGCAAATACGCAAACAAAACTGCTTGACTTTGCTGTTTTTATTGACTCCTAGATTCACAGTCAAACCATTTTGGGAAGTTCCATATAAGCAGCTAATAAAAATATCCTAGAGGCATGCTATGTAAGGAGTGAAAAGGCTGGTATACACACACACACACACACACACACACACACACACATTTTAAGTACATCATTACCATGAGTTAATATAAAGTTGTCTCTAGATAGATAAATAGCTTAGGGCTGGGAGTGTATCTCACTGGTAGAGCATTTGCCTGGCATGCACAAAGGCCAGGGTTTGATGGAGAGGACTAGAAGAAAAATAAATGAAACACTAGAAAGCAAACAGCTGAAATTGGTAATCCTTTTCATTAAAATATACTTTTCCAATCTTAAATTGCCGATACTTGTGTGGGGTTCAAATACATATGTGTATTTGAATCTTGGGATTTTGATGGGGATTGCATTGAATTTGTATAATATTTTGGGCAAAATGGCCATTTTCACTATATTGATTCTGCCTACCCATGAGCATGGGAGGTCTTTCCATCTCCTGGTGTCCTCTTTGATTTCTCTTTTTAGATTTTTATAGTTCTCACTAAATAGGTCATTCATGTCTTTAGTTAGGTTAATCTCTAGGTAATTTATTCTTTTTTAGTTATTGCAAATGGTATTATTTCCAATAAAACAATTAAATAAACCACTAACCTACAGTGAGATAGATACAGGATGTAATCAAGAGCCTTCCAACAAAGAAAAGCCCAGGCCCAGACGGATTCACCAATGAATTCTATAAAACCCTCAGTGAGGAGGTAATTCCAATACTCCTCAAACTCTTCTGTAAAATAGAAACAGAGGGAGAAATCCCAAACTCATTCTATGAAGCTAATATCATACTCATCCCCAAACCAGGCACAGACCCAACAAAAATGAGAATTACAGACCAATATCACTAATGAACACAGATGCAAAGCTCCTCGACAAAATATTATTTAACAGGATCCAGACCTGGTCTCTACTGTTTCCCGTCCCCCGACCCAACAGTCATATATCAAGGAGACTATGCCCCTTTGTTTTTCTGTGTTCTATGTTTGTTTCGTTCAACATTATTTGTTCAAGCTCTGACTGTTTCCCTGCGAATACCAATATTTTATCATTTCTAATCGCTATGTAGTATTCCATTGTGTACAGGTACCACATTTTTGGATCCATTCATCTGTAGTGGGGCATGTGGTTTGTTTCAAATACATATGTGGAGATGAAAGTGTAATAGAGCTAACCCAGCTGAGCTGAGCAAAAAAAAATACAAAGGTCTTTCGATATATAACTAGGCGAGAAGCTCCACAGGGTGAAGCCATAGGACTATGGGAAGAAATTTTGGGAACCCCAAATAAGGCTAGAAATTCTTTCATTCTACCTGGTGGAGGTTCATAGTCCATCTGGCAAGTGAATTGGTCCTGTAGTAACAAGATTTCATAGATTTTCATTAACCAACATTTGAAAGCAATGGAAATCTGGGTCTTGAAGAAAGAGACAAACATCTCTACCATCCTCAGCTAGTTAAAGATTCTCAAGCAAAAGATTTTTCAGGATAGAACAGCTTGTCCAGTTTAGCTTCAAAGAACAGAATACAGAGGATTATTGGGTAGAAATTACAGAGAAGCATCTTTTTGGCTTGCCACACAGACAGATTAGTAACTAAAGCTGTTTCTAAATACAGTGAATCATTGCCATGACTGGAGGTGTCAGGGATGAATAAATTAACATGATGTTAATTTTGACCTTGTGTGGGTGAATTAACTGACATCAAAGATCCGTATGTCTATAAAAGTAATGTAAACCCACTTCCAATAGTAGTTGGCTTGGCTTGCTTCACAAGTGTTCTGTGTATGTTTGTTCTCTGCTTTTTAATATACATACATACATACATATATATATGTGTAAGCTTTTACTACTATTAAATTGTACAAGGAGTTACCTCTGTAAGGTAATGAATACGTTTCTTTATTTCTTTTTTTTTTTTTGACAGTGTCACCCCTTCCTTCGCTTCCCCCTAGTTTCCTCCTCCCATCCCTGCCAACAAGTTACATAATTCATTTTCTACCTAGCGTGTACTGAATAGGATGGTTGCATATGTTTACCCTTCTTCCCTCCCTTTCTGTACCCTCTCCTTCCCCCCACCCAAAACAAAACAAAACAAAAAAAAACAAATACCACCACAAACAATAACAACAAAAAACCTATGTTTTCATTTCCTGGAATTTGTTTTGATAAACAGTATGTTAAATGCTCAGAGGAGTTATGCCTTTGAGTTCCTCCCTAAGGGTATCCTCTATTAGTTTGGCTGTGTGTGAATGCGTAGAGTCCTATGTAGGTTATCCTGCCCAGTTGTGTTTTAAAATCTAGCTTCCACAAACAAGAGAAAATATGTGTCATTTGTCTCTCTGAGTTCAGCTTAACTCACAAATCATTCTCTCTGCCTTTCTGATGGACTCCAAAGCTGAAGGGAATAAATGGTGGACAAGATGAGTAAATACGCATGGAGTTGGTCCCCCATGGTGGAGAAAAACACCTCTGCCATTTCCGTGTGCATGTTCCACCTTGCCCTCTGTGAGGAGACAGGAAACCCAGTGCAACTTACCAGAGAGGAAAGGATGAGGGCAGTTAATTAGTAGAAAGGATGCCATGTTGTCTCTCATCCCTTCCTATGGTAAAAGGGTGGAGGATACACCATCATCGCTGGAATTCCAGGTCCTATGCTACACCTTTTCTTTTGTTTTGTTTTTTGACCAGTCCTAGGCCATGAACTCAGGGCCTGAGCACTGTCCCTGGCTTCTTTTTTGCTCAAGGCTAGCACTCTGCCACTTGCGCCAGAGCGCCACTTCTGGCCATTTTTTGTATATGTGGTGCTGAGGAATCGAACCCAGGGCCTCATGTATACGAGGTAAGCACACTTGCCACTAGGCCAAATTCCCAGCCCCGCTACACCCTTTCTTGTGAACAGACTTTGTTTTTCTTTTTTAGCTTTGAGACAATGGACTCAACACTATCTTAGAACAAACGCCTTTCAAAAATTTGACGTATGACTATTGGAATGCAATGAACATAAAGACAAGCACAGGACTCTTATCCAAAAGGATGGAACAAGGACAGAGTATGAATAGCACGTGTTTCTAGTTTAGAAAGACAAGATATATGAGTTTCCTTAAAAACCAAGTGGGTACTTTAGAAGAAAAAGTCTTGACTTTAAAGACTACTTTGCTAGAATGAGAGAATCCCAGAAGACATTGCGGGATGGGAGCTGAAAAACTGTTATTTCTGGGGCAGAGATCTTCATAGGTTCAGAAGACTGAGTGTGGAAAGTGTTTTATAAGAAGCCATAAAAGTTCTCCATGTGAGACCCCTGCATGACAGAGATTATTAAAAAAAAAAAAACAACAAGAATTATAGATAGCCAGACAAGTAATATCATGTCTCTTTTTATTCCTGGTACCCTGAAGCAAAAGAACAAATAGAAACGAATTGAAGCAGAGAACACAGAAAGCACTGATGGCATCCCCTCTTCAGGGCTACAGTGGGATGTTTTAAGACAGGACAGATCTGTGAGAGGCAGAACTTCAAACTATATGGAATAGAAACTGTTATCCTGGTTGTTTGTTTCAGATGAATTGTCCTGGCTATGTCTGACAAGGTAGTATTCTAAGATCAGAAAATTTATATCATCTTCTTAAAATATCCTCAGTAGATATAGAAGAAAGATTTAATATAATTTGTTAAAGGCAATAGTAAAGAAAATGGGAATATATATAACAGCACCAGTTTTGAATCCAGACAGGTTTTAAAAAACTGGGGAAACATGCACATCATCAAGTCTACTTCTACATACTACATATGTTCCAAACATCCTTCACTCACTTATTCAAAATACCTCTGCAATTTCTATCATTGCCTTCAGATTTCATATTAACACTGAAGTAAAGTCTGAATTAGATTGTATAATGCATTAGAAGAAATACTCTAATGTTTACATACTGAGCTTCCTGTTAAATGGAGATACAACCAAGTGTAATAGAAATCAAATTTGGAGGAAGAAAAAATGAGAAAGGACAAATAGGGAATGCTAAGGAAGTCCACTGTGATCTACCATCACTCCTTCTTGCAATGGAAAGCAACAAGATAAACTTGGTTCTTGGAGGTGTTGACTGGTGATGGCCATTGCGATGACTGTATTCTATGTACACTGTGAACACACTCTGACCACAGTAGAAGGCATGTGAGTTTACACTAACATCCCGTATTACATGTGATGAGTTAGTGGTGTACAACCCATTCAGATAGGTTTCCTAAAAGCTTTTTTATTGACTCTCACAGAACCACACTGTGCATACAATTTAGTGTCTATCAAAGCAGAAGAGAACCTATTATGCTTATGGTTATAGGGAACATTTCAATCAGCATTTTTTCTCCAGTCTGTTATTAGTGAACTCCTATAGCACCATGCTGAAGATGACTCTATAACTGCCCAGGGTGCAGCAAGAATACCATGCACAATCAGCAATGGGTCCTGGAAACAAGGACAGAGAGGTGGAAAGGGGGCTGTAACTTTGCCATTTCCAAACCAAAGTTAACTTTTTCTTTCAGTAGAGGAACTGATATGTAAGTAAAAGCTGGCTGTCAATTTATGCAGAAATGTAAGAAAACTATGATTTGATGACAGACAAGTAACATCAACACATTTTACAGTGTCTGCAATAGCACTCTATTTTACCTTCTCTGTTGCATGTCTATTAATCCAATGTTAACAGCATGTTTTCACAGGGGTGCAGAATTACACAATGGGAAAATGAGCCACTGAAACGCTGTGGCATTGGGAGTTGGTGGATATAGAGATGAATGCCCCAAAGCCAAGACTGGCCTTGACTTTGCTGAAGGGAAACATATGTATTGTTGGTTCTCATTACTCACAGTACTTATGTTCTGCAAATTCACTGTAAATACTGTTAGTGAATGCTGAACACACACACATGCTCATGAGTGTGAGTTTATACATACGTACATATATACTGATATATGTATTTATACATATATAGGCATGAGTATATATACATATATGTGTGTGTGTGTGTGTGTGTGTGTGTGTGTGTGTGTGTGTGTGTATTCTCTTAAGAGGAAACACATGGTTAGGTTCCTGAGAGCCTCTTGTCACAATATTGTTGTCATCCAGTCAATAAATAACCTTGAATTTTGTATGATTCTGCTTCAGGACATTTTTAATGTATCTTATTGATTCATTGACATTGAACTCACAGTCAACAGCACTCCCTGAATAAAGCTTAACAATCACACATTTGGTTCCTTCTTTTCCTTGGGAACTTGAGATACTACATCAGTATACCTTAGGGCCATTTTATACATCAAAATCTCCAACAAAAAGCACCAAGAGCCAGCACCAGTGGTCCACGCTTGTAATCCTAACTACTGAGGGGGCTGAGATCTGGAGATTGAAGTTCAAAACCAACTCAGATACTTATCTGCCAAAAAGGCGATGTGGAGCTATGGCTCAAATAGTAGAGCACTAGCCTTGATTTAAAAAGCTCAAGGACAGTGCTCAAGCCCTGAGTTTAAGCCCCAGCATAGGCCAAAAAAAGAAAAAGGCTCAAGGAAAAGACAAAAAAAATCATGACACTAAACAGGCCATAACATGGCCATTTGCTTATAGTGTGAGAAAATATGCCCATTGGGAAATTCATATATTCTTTCATATATTCTACTATTATGTCTATGCTAAAAATGAGTACAAATATCTTAAGTATTAATTTGGGGCTTAAAATAAGTTTTAATAATAGATGAATTTATGTACATAGAACTGATGAATAATGAAGCTGTCTGTGTGTGTGTGTGTGTGTGTGTGTATCTGTGTGTCTGTGTACATATTTGTTAGAAATGCTGTAACCTTTAATGGGGCTGAAAAGTTTACATGTCATTGAATAATTAGAGTAAGACTATCACAACTAAAATATACTCTTAAAATATAAATTGGGTTCGAAGAATAAACTTAATGGCCAAAATTACAGGGAGAATTACTGGAATGTTTAGATATATGAAAGAATAAGTGAGATTTTTGAGTTTTTGAGAATTGTTTCATTAGGAATAAAGCTTATAGGGCAGCTTGGGTAAAGGTCCGTAATGCACACTGGAGGTAAAAAATGATGGTGAGAAGGGAGCTGGTGATATGGCCTAGTGGCAAGAGTGCCTGCCTCATATACATGAGGCCCTGGGTTCGATTCCCCAGCACCACATATACAGAAAATGGCCAGAAGTGGCGCTGTGGCTCAAGTGGCAGAGTGCTAGCCTTGAGCAAAAAGAAGTCAGGGACAGTGCTCAGGCCCTGAGTCCAAGCCCCAGGACTGGCCAAAAAAAAAAAAACGATGGTGAGAAGGTTCTCAGTGTTCCCTAAAGAAATCAGAGAAAGGCTAGAGAGAAGGACCCAGCCAAGCAGACTACATACAGTGCAGTAGTGTGCTTCAATAGAAACACAACCAGTTTGACCTTCGCTTTCAGATTTCAGGCTGAGCCTCCAACAAAATCACCGTTGTGCTTTTTAAGTATGTGTGTATTTAACTAAATTAAATCTGGGGCACTCTGCACAGATGAGCACTTGATAAATTTGCTTCCTGCTTATTTGTTCACTTCTGCCTCATGCAAGAGAAGTGAATGATTATGGTTTCCCTCCTCCCCATTCCCTGCAGACTCACAGTGTGGGAGCCCAGTGTTCCTTCTCCCTGCTGCTCCCAGGATAAAGGAGAGAAAATGACTGGAGCCATAACAAATATTAGCCCAGGTATAACAGGGGAATGGAGACTAAATAAATGGGCCAAGAGGCTTTCAGAGTTATGGTAGAGTCAAGGGCAATGTGCATAAGGACTTTATTTCTGAACACATCCTGAGAATGTGCCTACAATGAAACTTTAATCTGGCATAGAAAATGAGGGAATGAAGCACTCCACAATTAATATTGCACTGGAGTGCTGTAGTCACATCTGCAAGTGCTTAAATGTCTTCCATTAAATGCAAGGTTTTAAAGCATCTAGATGTTGAATAGTTTTTGTTGTTTTTACCAAAGGTCTTATTAATAAAAAAGAGGATAAGCAGATGGATATTGTTGGGGTGAGATGATGGATTCAGGTATTACCTTCTACCTTCTGGCAGAGATTAGGAATCTGTTAAAATTTTTTTTGCAAAAGTCTAGATTATAAATATTTTAGGCTTTGCCCAAAAGTGGTCTCTTGCACTTCTTCTGAGCTTTACCATGCGAAGGCAGTTACAGTGCATAAATGAATGAATATGGCTGTACCTCATTAAAGCTTTATTTATGGCAGTCAGCATTGGAATTTTAAATACTTTTTACATATTATGAAATACTGGCTTGCTTTTGATTTTTTAACTACTTAAAAAAATGCAGAAGCCCTTATTATCTTGTTCAACAACACCACAAATTAGATTTGGTCCACATTCAACCATCAGTGTAGATTTATCCTCTTAGAAAAAGAGGACAAATGCTTTGTAGAAGAATGATGAAAACCCTTTCATGAGCTAAGAGTGTGATTTCCTCAAGAAAATAAGGCAAAATTATCAGTCACTGAAAGGCTTAAGCATAATCTCAGAAGGTATGTTTCGTAGAGACTGGAATCATGGGCTTTTGGCTATGTCTGCAGTCTAGAGATGTTCCCAAAGCAGTACCGAAGTAATTGTTCCATTAAAATCTGAAGAGCTGATATTACCACTTTGTCTTATAGTCTTAATTCTGGCTTACTGGTCCTAGCTCTCTGGATTTAATTAAATTTTTGTTATTGGCCTCTGATGGGCCATGCCTCTTTGAAGTCACCCTTTAAAAAGGCAGATAGCTGGAGAAAGGGGAACAGAAGAGGGGAGAAAATATTGAAAACTGTGGCATGGTGTCTAGCCTTTTAACAATATGATCCTCTTACTGTAATGAAGCACAGAGGGAGCAGAAATTTATATTGTTAAAAACTGCAGCATTAATTAGAATTAATACAGAAAAACATGATATGTTCCTATGGTAAACAATACCGTTTGGCTTTGCAAAGATAAACACTACCCTGAGAACTAATCTATTCAATACCATATGCTGGAGAAGTCTTTTCTCAAGATATGTGACAGAATTGGGTTTTGGACTCACAAGAGAACAGCCAGTATTCCTATAGTCATTCAAATAGCTAACATGGTTTAAACCTCTACTATGCACCAAGAATTCCAAACAGAGTATTTATAAGACCCTAGACACAGATCAACAGTTATAACTAATCTACAGATAACCAAAAGAAAGTTCAGAAAAGCTATGGAGAAGTCTGCAATGGGCCTGGGGCTCAGTGGTGAAGCACTTGCCTAAATATGTACAAAGCCCCAGCTTTGATCCCTAACACTGAAAAAATAAAAGGTAAATTAAAAAGACCTCTAGAGACCTTTAATAAATATACTTTACATTTTTGTAACAGGAAAACATTAACCAGCACACAAAGACTACCTGCTTTATTATAGACATCATTTGAATCAACTAGTTTTCTAGGTGTTTTTTTAAAGAAATCCCAAAAATACATAATAAAAGACAGAGAGATTTTAGAAAGCAGATGATTCTTGTAGCTGAATCATTTAGTATCATATTTTATAATATGGTAGCCTAGTTACTTACAAAAATTTAAATGAATTTTGCCTTTCTAAGGGATTACATTACTTCAGTTCTCCCTCGAATCTATCATATTTTAGTTAACACATTTGTATACACTTACTCACCAAAAAAAAAAAAACACCAGGGAGAGGATACTTAAAAGGGGTAGCATGGGGCCAAAGGGAAAAGGGGAAGAGAAGAGGAAAACACAGTCAGGAATCCAATGTATATCCTACAAAATTAAGTGGAATGAAGGAAAGGGTAGGTGGGAGAAGGATTGGTAAGAATATTGAGAGACATGACTTTGATCAAGATATATTGTATTCATAAACTGCCTTGTTAAATACCAACTCCTTTATACAAATACTTAAAGATAATAATTACAAAAGTTAAAATGACTCATCAAGAAATGCTTGAGTATGGATTATCATACTTGGCTTATAAAAAGCAAGAAAATTTGGCAATATTTTTTAGTTTTTTAAATCAAAGCTAATTTAGAATTTAGAGCACCAAAAAGAATAAATACCAATAATGGATAAATTTTCTCCTGGATAGCCACACTCACACAAGCAAGCCCAGGACAAAAGAAATTCTCAATTAGCACCCAGAGCCTCTATATATATGAGAAAGGGACAGTGTCAATGTAAGGGAAGTGCCAGTGAAAAGCTCCATACTGATGAATCAATTATCAAAGACATCAGGACAAGGGAAACATGTGACATCAAACACCAACACCACTTCTAGAAAAATCATCAAACATTGCTTACAGTTACAGATTTGACACAGGAGAAAGGTAAAACAGATGATGGGATAGATCAAGACATGTCTGGAAGAAATAAGCAGTAAATAAAAAGAAGGTTGGTGTTGTTGTTTTTTATAGACTCTATGGTTTTCTCTCATTGGTAATAATTAGTACATGTCGAGGATAGTCCTAGCACAAGATCACAATAGCTCAATAGCTATGCATATATGAACACATAGATGATGCTAAGTGAAATGAACTCCAGGTTACGGACATAAGTCATTTACCATTGTTGTTATTTTCAACATAGCATGTGAAATTCTGCCTTTTTCCTTTGTCTTCCTTCCACATGGTTTTATCCCTGATGTCACCGTACCTGATTTTGTTGCCCTGGGTATTGTATATACTTGTATTAGAAATAGGGAAGGGAAGAAGAACATCAAAGTGGAGTGACAAAGGGTAAAAGGCAAACCAATGCAACAGCAGTACTTAAAAAACTATACGCTGTAAATCAACTGTACAACTCGGGGGAAGGGAAGGGAAATGAGGAAGGGAAAGGAGAGAGAAAAATGAGGGAGGAGGTAGCAAGTTTGATAAGAAATGTACTCACATGTGACATTATGCCCTTTTTCTTTTGTCTTTCTTTCCCAAGGTTTTACTCCTGATATCACTGTAAGTGATATTGGTACCCTGGATATTGTATATACATGTATTGGAACTAGGGAAGGGAAAGGGAATACCAAAATCAAGAGACAA
This sequence comes from Perognathus longimembris pacificus, assembly GCF_023159225.1. NCBI lineage: Eukaryota > Metazoa > Chordata > Mammalia > Rodentia > Heteromyidae > Perognathus > Perognathus longimembris. The sequence continues at coordinate 33,531,169 of NC_063165.1, read as the reverse complement.
AGGGAAAAAAAGCAAGCAAATGCAACAGCAATATTTACAAAATTATATGGTGTAAGTTAACTGTACAACTCATTGGGGGGAAGGAAATGGGGAAGGGGAGGTGGGGGGAAATGAGGGAGGAGGTAACAAGTTGGATAACAAATGTACTCACTGCCTTACGTAAACTGTAACCCCTCTGTAGTTAGACAATAAATAAATTAACTAATAAAAAATAATAAAATGTTTTTATTAAATGAAAGCATTTCTCCTTGTTGTAAAACTCAGGTTGTGCTTTACCCTGACTGTAGGCTTTGCAGGACCTGGTACCCACTCATGACTAGGAGGTATTACTCTGCCGGTGCCTCCCATCTACTCCAGTTCCTTTGCAGATGACTGGGTGTAATACCTTCCTTTTGCTTTCTGAGGTTGAGGGGGAGATGCTAGTAATATACCAAAATGAATCAGTTTGGCCTGGACCTTAGCATTTGAATAACAAGTGTTCTTGTATGTTTTTGTCCATAATCTAAGCTTCTGTCTCAATATACCTAAACCCCCAAAGATTATAATTAAGAATCAAGCTTGTTGTGACATTATAAGCATGAAAATATATGGGCAGTTGTACTGCATGTTTATATTTCTCAGGCCAAAAATTCTGTTAGGTTCTGATCAAAAAATATTGTTCCAGAAAAAAATATTAATATTTCAAATATCTAGTCATCCTAGATGCCCTTTCTCCTCTGCCTCATATAGACTCAAGAAAATTTTACTGCAGATAAAAACTAAGAACCAATCTGTTTAATTTTCATTGTTTATGATTGAATGCACTTGGTTATCATTAAAGTCATGCCTTAAGTTCTCAAAATCCAATTGAAAAATCTGTAAGGTTAATGTGAGAACACCTATAGGTTTCCCAACTATCTAATCTCTTACCTTAAATTTAAATTACAGAGAGATAATTATATGACAAAGAAAAGAATTAACAAATATCTCATTTTCAATGTACTTCAAATTGAATTTTTCTGACTCCTTTTACATGACAGTCTGTGACTGTTCTCTACATCTGCACCCTTCAAAAGCCCTTAAATAACAATACTTTCTAGTCAGATCATTATCTCACTTCTTTGTTCTTGCTTACAGGAAGTCTACATCATATAGTGACCTTTGTACGTAGTTCAGTTACTCTTTTATTATAATAATAGTGATATCAAGGCCAGTAATATGTCAAAATTACTTTATTTTATTTTTACCCCCCTACTTCACTGAACAAATAAAATAGGAACCCTGTGAAAGCTGTAACTGTTATATCTTTTTTTTCTGGCTATTTTAACATCATCTGTAACATACAACATAGATAAAAACTGATCAATATGAATGTCAAATATGCTTTACTTTTCACAGTTGGCAGAAGACTAGAGGCTGTGGTTATTAGAACCTGATGGATTCAAGGATACTTGGGTGTGCTGGTACATAGCTTTAATCCTAGCTACTCAGGAAACAACAAAGGATCAAAGTCCAAAGCAGACCAAGGTAAAAGCAAGAGACTCTTTCTCAGAAACAAACAAAAGTAAAATGGGCATAGCTCAAGTAGTAGAGCACTTACATAGTCAACACTAGACGTGAGTTTAAACTCCCAATACTGAAAAAGAAGAAAGAAGAAACAAGGACAGATGAGAGAAATGGAGAGGAGAAGAGAAAGGAGAAGAAAAGAAACGATGGGAAAAGAAGATACCCAGACTTTCTATGATTAAAACTAAAGCAAAAGTAATTTATAACCAATAGGCAAGCCCTGAAAACCATATTTAAAAGAATTCTGTATAGCACTGCATATTTCTGTAATCCTAGCTACTCAGGAGGCTGAAATCTGAGGACTGTGGTTCAAAGTCAGCCCAGGCAGGAAAGTCTGGAAGACTTAACTCCAATTAACTACAACCCTCCCCCCTCCAAAAAAAAACCCTGAAAATGGAGGTGTGGCTCAAGTGATAGAGCACTAGCCTTGAGCAGAAAAACCTCAGGCCCAGGACTTGAGTTTCAAGCCCCAGGACCAGCACCAAAACAAAAACAAAAACAAGAAAAACCTATTTTTTAAAAAGAATCTTTCACATAAAAGAGAAAGATCAATGTAATTATGAAAACAATAGGATAAATCCCACCAAATGAGTACATAAACAAAGGAGGAGTAGAAAAGGATTTAATATTTAAAAATAAGTGGTAGAAATCATTACATACATTTCTGTCTTAACATTCAATATCAATGGTCTTAATTCTCTAATCAAAAAACATAAAACTGAAAGCTTGATCAAAGAGCAAGAGTCAACCATCTGTTGTTTAAAATAAATACTATTTAATGATAAAAACAAACATTTGGAGTTAAAGTTTAGAAAATAATCTTTCAAACAATGGACCCTTAAAACTGGCAAGAGTAGCTATAGCTGAAAAAAAATACCTCAATCAAAATCAATCAGAAGGTATGAAGAAAGCCATTTCATGTATCTATGGGGCACAATCCATCAATTGTTAACAATACCAATGTTTAATATCTCTACACCAAATGTCATTATACCCAACTATGTTAAATGAACACTAATAAACTTAAAAATTTAGATCTCCCAACACAATGATAGTAGAAGACTTTAGTACCCCAGTTGATAGAACACTGAGGCAATACTAACCAAAGAAATCAAGAATTGGGCTGGGGGGCTGGGAACATGGCCTAGTGGCAAGAGTGCTTGCCTCTTATACATGAATCCCTGGGTTCAATTCCCCAGCAGCACATATATAGAAAACAGCCAGAAGTGGCACTGTGGCTCAAGTGGCAGAGTGCTAGCCTTGAGCAAAAAGAAGCCAGGGACAGTGCTCAGGCCCTGAGTCCAAGCCCAGGACTGGCAAAAAAAGAATTGGGCTGGTAATATGGTCTAGTGGCAAGAGTGCTTGCCTAATATACATGAAGCGCTAGGTTCGATTCCTCAGTACCACATTCACAGAAAAAGCCAAAAGTGGGCACTGTGGCTTAAGTTAGCAGAGTGCTAGCCTTGAGCAAAATGAAGCCAGGGATAGTAGGGCTCAGGCCCTGAGTTCAAGCCCCAGGACTGGCAAATAAAGAAAGAAAGAAATTAAGAATTAAATGAAGCTATAAATCAAATGGATTTGTCAGACACTTCTACGGAATATTTTACCTGGGAGTTGTGCAGTAGAAATTCCTCTTGGCGGTTCATGAATCTTTGTCCAATATAGATCAGGCTGTAGAACATCAGGAAAGACTCATCAAATATAAAGAAAATTGAAATAGCTCATTGGATTTAGTCAGACATTATGGTATAAAACTGGAGCTTAACAGCAAAAGAAATTACATAAAATTATTCAAATATATTGTGGAATGTGTTGAGTCATTTCTTGGTCACTGCATATTCCAAACTGATAGTTTTAACTATACTGTAATATTATTATTTATAAAATATTTTTAAGGTTTTTGGATAAAATGGATGTTAAGAATATACCGTGAAATATTCCATACTTTAGGAAATGAAAATTATGAAGCAAAGTTTTATTAATACTCTGAATAGAATTATTAAAAATTAAACCTTGAACAAGTTGTCAGTGGTTCATGCTTGTAATGCTAGCTATTCAGGAGGCTGAGATCTAAGGACTGAGGTTCATAGCCAGGCAAGCAGAAAATTCTGAAATTCACATCTCCAATTAACTGCCTAAGAGAAGTCAGAAGTGGAATTGTGGCTCAAATGGTAGAGCACTAGTCTTGAGCAAAAAGAACAAGAAGATGAAGAAGAAGGAGGAGGAGGAGGAGGAGGAGGAGGAGGAGGAGGAGGAGGAGGAGGAGGAGGAGGAGGAGGAGGAGGAGGAGGAGGAGGAGGAGGAGGAGGAGGAGGAGGAGGAGGAGGAGGAGGAGGAGGAGGAAGAGGAGGAGGAGGAGGAGGAGGAGGAGGAGGAGGAGGAGGGAGGAGGGAAGAGGAGGGAGGAAAAGAAGCTCAGAGACAGTAAGGCCTGAGTTCAAGCCCCAGGACTGGCAGTCACTTGACATTACTATATAATAACTGGGAGGTTGAGAAACTGAGCTTTGTGATAGAGTACATGATAAAATGATTGACTTCCAGACTCTATATCAAAAAGGTTTTTTCCTTTAAGTATTTTCAATATTTCAATTCTCTTCAGTAAAAATTAATGAATGAAAGCTTCAAATTTTGGTATCTATAAAAGATATGCCAGTAAGAATAGGCATAGTTAAATCTCTATCTGAATGTTTTAAGAACCCCTCAATCTTTACTGATGATGTTTTAAGTATGAAAGTATCTACAAAAAAGAAGATACAGTGTGTCTTAGATAATCGGCCTATATATTTTAGTCATAGCTTTTAAACTAACCAGTTCTAGAATTTTCTGCATATATGCATGTTCATCTGAAAGTGTAATTTTTAAGACACAATCTCTGTATGTTTCTTTACAGCAGAAATGAGAGACATGTTTGTTTGGAAATGAATATTTTTATCCATGACAAGAGCCTCTGTGATTGGTGAGTCCCATCAAGACACAACTTGACTTTTCCCCAGTGAATTTCGAACTAATCAAAGATAATAGAATAATTCAGGCTAACAATTCAAAATCTACCTGGTTACTGGCATGCTTGGCAGAATTATTCTAACCCTAACCTTTTCAGAACCCTCTCTCCAACAAAGTATATTTATTCACAACCAAACCTGCTTTTATAAGTTCTTTGTGAGCCATATGTAGCTCAAAAATATTTTTTGACCTTGACTTCAATTTGGGAAACATATTTCATGTTGTGGTTTATTTTCTTACTATAGAGCCTATGATAGTGGAAGCTTTTGCATAGTTAATTTCTGGCTAGTGCTTCATAAATTACTTAAACTGCCCCTTTCCTAGGAAAGGAAAGAAAGCTATGACCATTAATGTTTCTCTGAGATTAAACTAGCAAGCCACCTTGGGCTGTGTGTTTCCTGCCTATTTGTAGAGTTTTTAGAGTCTCATTTGCTGTGAATGTTCTGTCAGTCCTTGGAAATTTACACAATCCCTGAAAATCTGTAAACCAGAGGATACGATTCCTGTTCAAATGTGATTAATCCTATGCAAATATTGCTGAGGATAAAGGTGCTAAACCATCTTTTGTTTAAGCCTTCCTCATAGCAAAGATGTGAGTGAATATTGGCAGATAACACACTGATCAAATAACGGAGAAAACAGAAATGTATGCCCATCTTGACACTGATTACAGACAAGGGACATGCCCTTCATATGCTTTCATGTTTGTGTTTGCCTATTTTGCTTGTTAATATGAGGAATTATGTGTAATTATCATGATTACTCTGAGATATATTATGCCAAAATTATGATTAGCAAAGTAAGTGAGCTTAGATAATAATTATTATTAAAAATTATTATTGTTATTATATTATAATCACTAGAGAAGTGGCTATAGAAGGTGACTTCATCTGTGCTGTCTGAAGTATTTGTATGAAGGTGAACTGAGGAAGAGGTTGTCTGGATGGTGCACCAAATGGCATATCTCTATCAAATATGGAAAGTAAAAATGGCACTATAAAGAGCATTTTTATTCACTGACTTTATTTAACTGATACAAAAATACGTATTAGTGCTATACCACATGATGTTCTTTTCATACATGTATCCCTCATAAAGATCATTTTTTGTAGGTGACTGACAAAGGACATCTGAGATTTTAGCATTCTTCTGTACCAGTAACTTTAACTGGAAGACTATCTGATGCCAAAATAGCAATAGAAAACATAGCCTTAATATACTGTGTGTGTGTGTGTGTGCGTGTGCGTGTGCGCGCACGCACGCATGTATCTATACTGAGGCTTGAACTCAAGGCCCTATGTTCTGGATTGAGTTTTTCATTCAAGGCTGATGGTCTACCAAATACTGCACCTCCAAACCTTCTGGCACACTGAAGATAAAAGTTTCTCAGATTTTGAACCCCAGTCTTCAGATCAAGATTACTCAGTCTCCTGAATAGGTAGGATTACAGATGTGAGCCACCAGCACTCAACAGCTTTAATAGACTTTATGTCATAGTAATTATAAAAATTGGCTGTTTCCTTTTTATTCCCATTAATAAAAATTCAAAGTGTCAAAAATAAATTGTCCAGGAGGAAACTTATATGAATATTCAAACTAGCAGGTGCAAAGCACCTTTTTAATAAAAGTAGACAAAGTGTGCACTGGCAACAGAAAGAAAGGAGGAGCCAGTTCAGGAGAGGGTACAGCTGAGAAGTTCTTCAAGATGAGTCGAAATTTCCCAACCAGATATTTCAGTAGATTTGAGTAGGAATGTGTTCTCATTAGTGGGGAAAAAAAAAGCAAAAATGAATAGGAAATAATGCAAAAGAGCAAAATCAGAATAATTCAAATGAAAATTGGAGGGATCGTTATGTCATTTCATAATTTGGAGACGTAGGTTGTATAAACAAAGAGCCTCCAGTGTTTTGTTTTGTTTTTAAGTGGAGGAATAATTTGATTGTTTGCCTTTTTTTTTTTTTTTGGCCAGTCCTGGGCCTTGGACTCAGGGCCTGAGCACTGTCCCTGGCTTCTTCCAGCTCAAGGCTAGCACTCTGCCACTTGAGCCACAGCGCCGCTTCTGGCCGTTTTCTGTATATGTGGTGCTGGGGAATCGAACCTAGGGCCTGGTGTATCCGAGTCAGGCACTCTTGCCACTAGGCTATATCCCCAGCCCTGATTGTTTGCCTTTTGGTAAGACTTCTCTGGTTGAAACATACAGAATGGATTCCATCACATCAAAGTAAAGATAAAATGAGTGGCTCAGGGATCCTTGGAATAACTGAAACCTGCACTAAAAAGGAAGAAAGGAGCATATGTGAGATACTCTTAGGAGAAAATATAAACAAATAACGATGTTCAATGAGATGGATTTGGGTTTCTACTCTGCACTTTGCTTAGATATTTTGCTAGTTCCTAGGGACACAACTAAATTGAACAGACTTAGAACTTATGGTATAACAGAAGAGGAAGAACAGTAAACAAGTCTTTACAATGGAATGTAAGTGCTAGATGAGGTAATACAGGTTGCTATGGCAGCAGAGTCCAGGGTCTGCAAACCAAAGCATGAGTTCCAGTAATATTTTCCTAGGGAAAGAAAATCTAACCTGAATCTTGACAGAGGATGAGATTTTCAAGAAAAGAATAGATATATTTTTAAAGGCCTGGGGGGGGGGTGAGAAACAGCCTTAAGAAAGAGAACTTAAGAAGAAAATTGTGGAGAGATACAAAGAGACAAAAGGGGAAGAATCAACCAGAACAGGGAAGGGCCTGAGAGAGTGAGCAAGGAGCTTGATGTCCATGCAAAGAGAAAAGCTGCACAACTGAAATGTGTTAGTGACAGCAGTGCCATCTATATTTGCTCTTCGGGAAATCACCCTAAATGTGATATCGAAAACTCATTGGAGGTAGGATCAGCTCTGTTTTCTGTCCCTGACTTCATCACAATTTGCACAGTTTGCTGAAAGGCTGATCCTCCCACTAAGCTGGATTCCTCATTAAGGCACAGGAAATGTCCTTGTTGTCCATTGCTATTTTCCCAGATAGATGCTCAGTAATTACTGAATGCAATAAACAAGGAAATGAAAAATAAATGAATTAGGATGCAATGATAAGACTCCACAAAAGTAATTTAAAGACTTTGACAAGAGTAATTGTAGTATACAGAAAGATCTTTTGGACAGATTCAATAAGATATTTAAAAATAAAACTTGCAGGTGACCAAAAGTGCTCAGAATAAACTCATGAAGAAACAAAAATAACTTCAGGTTTCTCACTTCCTAAAATTAGGATGCTAGTGTTGCCTTTGCGGATTTTCTCTGCAAAACTATCTACATTCACTTTCATAATGATCCAATCCTCAACTTCATGCTTTTTTTTTTTTTTTTTTTTTTTACCATTTCTACCCATTGAACAACCACCTGCAGATTGTAATCTGCATTGTTCTATGTCAGATAGAAAATTCACATTTTCCAAAGGTTTAAACAAAGAATAAGGTGATGAAAATTAGGAAAATGTTTGTGAACAAGAATCAAAAGAAAACACATATGGAGATCGTGTATAAAACAAAATCAGAAGACTTTTAGCAGACTTCAAGAGAATGAATTATATGTAAGCCACTAAGTAGACAAAAAGATGCTTTGTTTCAAACGTAAGATATGTATGGCCAATTTTCATGCATATAAAGAATATAAGAAATGTATGATAAATGTCAAATGAGAGGGGGAGAGAAGGAGATATACTTGAATTTGTGATGAAAAATGTCCCTGCGTGCAAGGTGGAGAACAAGTGGAAGAAAGGACACTGGAAGCCCTAGATGTCCCATAGGACTCAATAGGACTTTGTATCTCTGCTAATGACTATGTCAATCTCTAATGGGCGAATTTCCTATCAGAATGATATAATAATGCATCCCCAGTTTGGGTATTTTTTTCCAACAACCTGCTGCTGGTAATATTCCCAAACAGACACAGCTAATACCCAACAGCTGAATGTATTTGAATTGGCATTCAATAATATTTATGGCACCAAATGTGGGAAGTTCTAATATCCATGCCAGTCATCAAAGGAACAAAATAGCCTATCATCTTGCACAAAATAAGAAGGTGATGTCTAATGAATTGGAATAAACTATGGACATGCCACTGGGCACAGAGAAACTAGGTCAGAATTAATATTTCTCTCTCAGTTGGCTAGATTTTTTAAAAATGAAAATAGTAGGACAGCATGCAGTCTTTGCTTGGTTCTGTGGAAATAAAGTAAAGCAAAGACCTAACATTTTTTTTCCTCAAATTTTTATTATCAAACAGAGAGGTTACAGTTTCATACGTTGGGCATTGGATACATTTCTTGTACTGTTAAGACCTAACATTTTTAACCAATCTTCCCACTCTGTGTAGCTTAATGTAGAAAAAATAAGAATAGCAGAAAGAATTAGAAAAAATGAGAGATGAAAATATTAAAAAATAAGTGTCATAATTACAGGTGATAGTACCCAAGAATAGAAACATAAAGAAAAGGAAAAGAACTTACTTAGGAAACAAGTCAGACAATCTATGTCTGAAAATTTCTTTCCACATAAACTCTGGGTATATGTTTTGCTGTGGTGATTAGTGTTATTTTTTTTCTTTCTTTTTTTTTTTTTTTTTTTTTTTGCCAGTCCTGGGGCTTGGACTCAGGGCCTGAGCACTGTCCCTGGCTTCTTTTTCCTCAAGGCTAGCACTCTGCCACTTGAGCCACAGCGCCACTTCTGGCCATTTTCTATACATGTGGTGCTGGGGAATCGAACCCAGGGCTTCATGTATAGGAGGCAAGCACTCTTGCCACTAGGCATATCCCCAGCCCTTGATTCGTGTTATTTTTTAATCATTAATAACAAGACAGCCAACAGCCTTTCTTCCTATCAAATATAATCTCCAAACAGCAACTTAAGTATGCATAGAATATATTTATGAAAAAGGAAACATAAAAGAAGAGAAGGGTAGCAAAAATGAACAGGCGAGGAACAAAACTGGAAATGAAATGCTACTAAGTGGAGCATTCAAGTCACATTGGGGAAATGTGAAGGGCCTTGAAAGAAAGCAGAACTAAAATGCCGGCATTGTAAGAATTCACCTTGACAATGTTGTGGTGGAGGTAAAGTCTCTGGGAGCTGGTGTCTTGGTGTATGTATCTTGCTTTACTCTTCAGGACAAAGCTTTTTTTGAATCCAGCTAGGAAAAGAACCTTAATCAGATTCATGTGGCTAACTAAAAGATGGAAGATTTCTACTTAGCTTTCACAAGAGACTATAGACCAAACCTTGTTACCAGTATGGAAACCTAAGAATGTCCCCTTCAATTCCACTAGAAAGTGGTGTTTTCCCCCTCATTTAAAAAAAAAAGTATTATGTTGGCATAGGAGGTTGAAGCAACAGAACAGTTTATTGAAGAAGCACACAGAAAAGTTTCCAATTTGGGGCTGTGATGTGGTTCAGTGACAAAGCACTTGCCTAGCAAGTGCAACATCCTGGGTTCAATCCCCAGCACCAAAGAAAAGAAACAAAAAGAAAGTAAATGTTTCCAATATCAACTTAGCTATGACAACTGCTTTTGGGCATCTGAGTAAATAATAAGAAAAAATCTACAATAAGTACCTTATGCCTTCTAGTATTTGAATGACAGGTAGCATATACTTTATTCCCATTAAGGCAATGAAGTATGAAATTACCTATGAAAACCTGTAGAAAGATGGCTTGTACATCAAAGCTGTATGATCAAAGCATGATGAGATGAATGGAAGGATAGTAGAGATAAACAGTGGGATTTGAACTCAGCTCTTTCCTTCCTATTGTGAGAGCTTGGGATAGTTACTTAACCCACTTAATCATTGGTTTGCCCTTGTATAAAATGAGGCCTATCATTATGTAATTTTGACTAGAGAATGCAAGTAATTTATTCATTCAATAAGCTTTTGGAGCACCTTTTATGACTTAACTGGCAAAGCTTGTAATAATTAATATAGATAGCCCAGGACTATGAACACATAGAAATGGGCCCTGACTTTGTGGAATATTCTAATAGACAATGTAATAAGTACATCTTGTTTCAATATATGGATGCACCCAAGAGAAGAGGAAAGAGTATTCTATGCACACATATTAACTGTCTCTGTGTGCAAGAGGATCTTTGTCAACAGTATTATTGTGATACACATATGCAGACAAGAAAGAGAGCTGATGAAAGAGGTAGATGAGAAAAACATGTGTGGCTTTATATGGCTCAGTACAGCTTCTGTGAAAGCCCATCCCAGCCATTTCATTACAAATTCAGCAAGATTTCCTAAATTGAAGAAGCAGATACACGTTGTGTTACTGCTCCCCGATGGACTCACTGTGAGTATCCAGGGAGGTTTCAGTCTAATAAAAAAACAAAATCAAATTCCTCTCTTGGCTGGAGAATAGGCAGCATTATTTTGAGCCTTGTAGCAGAGAGAAGCAACAGAAAATGAATTGATTCTAAAAAAAGTTCTCAAAAATCCATGTTCATCATGGTGCTAAGCTTAGGGAAAATTTCTTCTCCCATCACACAACAACGGGGCTGCCAAACATAAGGACCTTGAAAATTGAGGATTGTCTTCTTTTTGTTTTCAATAGTCAGTGGCTTTTAACTCTAGCTTCTTGGGATGCCATTTTGTCAACAGGTAATGCTCCAGACTAATTATTTCACTCCAAAAAGCCTTTGCAAAAACCCTGTGTAAATGGTGCAAAGCTTTTTATTTCTTCCTGTTTGAGATTCTGTTGAGATTGTTGCTATTTGGGTGACAGCTCAGTTGAGCTGGTCTCAAGATCCACAGACCATCTCTAAGCTGAGGCATTAGAGGAGCTCCCTCTAAAACATTGGTCAGTGATGTAGAAATTAAAAATGTGATTACTCTAGGAATCTCCTAGACAGCAGGACCCTGGTCTCTCTGTACAACAGCAATTACAGGAGCCCAAATGGAATTTCTCCCTGAGATTCCAAGAGTGTGCTAGTATCTCCATGGCATTTTGAAGAACTGCAATGAAAAAAGTTGAAGAAATAATTTAGTTGAAAATAATTAATTAAAAAATGAAATTTCAGAGTGGATTTTTTTAAATGGAAAAGAGAAGGAAAATGAAGTTCTTTAGACAGAGTTCTACTATAATTGAGCGTCTTCTATGATACTTTCAAGAAAGAAGTAATTTGGTGACTGGAAATATATTTGCATTCAATTCAGTAAATGATACACTAAAAAAATCAGGACCAATAAATAACGAATAATAAAAAGATGAAGCAAAAAAAAAGAAAGAAAAATCAGTATTGTCATCAATCCTGCTTATTGGAGTTATGGGTAGTTTTTGTTTTTCCAAAGAAGCTCAGGCATGAAGGATGGCATCCAGGCCCCTGAGTTCAAGGCCCAGAACCAAAATGAGAGGAAAAGAGAAAGAGAGAGAGAGAGAGAGAGAGAAAGCATTACCAAAGAGAGGCAGCATTGCCAATCCTAGCTATAACTAAACTAGGATAACTAAAAGGAAATTATTTCCTTAGTAGCTGTGTAGAATTATGTCTTAGAACCCAAACCAAGGAAAGTAGTGAGACTTAAAAGGAACAGAAGTCATAAAACAGAATCAAAGTTTTTCTCTCAAATACTCTGAGTTTGTTGGTCTCATCTCTACTTTGATCTTTAAATGCTTCATACACCATTTTGTGAAAGTTCTTCATCCTTTTTTCTCACATCTAATGGAGGGTATCTCCCTTTTCCCTTGCATCCATTCTGCTCTGTTGTGGACCTCAGAATAAACAGAGCAGCTAGAATGTTTGGGGTTCAAACACTGTCCCTCAGTCATTATTTTTTTTATTTGTTTGTAAGTGTTTTTTTGGTTTTGTTTTTCAAATTTTTATTATCAAACTGATGTACAGAGAGGTTACAGTTTCATACATTAGGCATTGGATACGTTACTTGTACTGTTTGTTACCTCATCCCTCATACCCCCCTCCCCCCACCCCCTTTCCCTTTCCCCCCATGAGGTGTTCCATTCACTTACACCAAACAGTTTTGCAAGTATTGCTTTTGTAGTTGTTTTTCTTTTTTTACCCTGAGTCTCTCAATTTTGGTATTCCCTTTCAATTTCCTAGTTCTAATACCAGTATACATGGTTTCCAATATACTCAGATAATGTTACATAGATAGTGTAGGTACAACCACATGAAGGTGATACAAGAACATCATCTATAATAGATGCTACAGATACACATGGTATGTTGAAAGTAATTACAACTGTGATATAACAATCATTTCCATAACATGGAGTTCATTTCACTTAGCATCATCTTATGTGTTCATAAGGGTATAGCTAATGGGCTCTTGTGATCCTCTGCTGTAACTTGCGTAAACCTGTACTAATTACTCCCAATGAGGGAGACCATAGAGTCCATGTTTCTTTGGGTCTGGCTCACTTCACTTAGTATAACTTTTTCCAAGTCCTTCCATTTCCTTACAAATGGGGCAATGTCATTCTTTCTGATAGAGGCATAAAATTCCATTGTGTATATATATGTACCACATTTTCCTGATCCATTCGTCTACGGAGGGGCATCTGAGTTGGTTCCAGATTCTAGCTATGACAAATTTCACTGCGATGAACATTGTTGTGCTGGTGGCATTACTGTGAATTTGTTTGTGGTCTTTTGGATAGATACCCAAAAGTGGGGCTGCTGGGTCATAGGGGAGTTCGATATTTAGCCTTCTGAGGAATCTCCGAACTGCTTGCCAGAGTGGCTGAACCAGTTTACATTCCCACCAACAATGAAGTAGGGTTCCCTTTTGGCCACATCCCCTCCAACAATTGTTATTGTTAGTTTTCTTGATATATGACATTCTTACCGGGGTAAGATGGAATCTCAATGTTGTTTTGATTTGCATTTCTTTTATGGCCAGTGATGTAGAGCACTTTTTCATATGTCTTTTGGCCATTCTCATTTCCTCATCAGAGAAGTCTCTTTGTAAGTCTTTAGCCCACTTGATGAGGGGGCTATTGGTTCTTTGTGGTTTTGTTTTGAAGGAAGGTAATATCTTTAGTTCTGCATATATTTTAGATATGAGGCCTTTGTCCATTGAATGGTCGGTAAAGATCTTCTCCCAGTCTGTGGGCTGTCTGTTTATCTTTCGAGCTATATCCTTCACCATGCAAAAGCTCTGCAGTTTGATGCAGTCCCATTTGTCCAACCTTTCTTTGATTTGTATCCTTTCTGGGTCTTTGTTATGGAAGTTCCGTCCTGTGCCAAGGAGCCCAAGTGTTTCTCCTACTCCTTCCTTTAGTGTTTTCAGGGTGTCTGTTTTGATTTCGAGGTCTTTAATCCATTTGGAATTGATTTTGGTGCAAGGTGATATATAAGGATCTAGTTTTAGTTTGTTGCATGAGTCATTATGCTTTGATTCCCCTTTTCTGTGACAATGCACTCCTTTCAAAAGTCTCCAGATAGAAAATGCATTGAGTTCTTCTGTTCAGTTAAATGCAATCCTCTGTGCAGAAGTCATATTTGGCAACTATTCCTAAATTGTGAGGCTCAGCAAAGACTTAAACCAGAACTTTACCCATTTCCAATGTACTTAAGCTAATGATCTTAATCAGATTCATCATTCTACCTCAAAATGACCATTTTATAATATTACAGTCTTGTGCTTTTCTTATGTGTCTTACATTTTATACATAATATTCTATGTAATTAAAAATATTTCTATGTGTATGTGTAGTTTCTATTATTGATGATGTTCTTGTATCACCTTCCTGTGGTTGTACCTACACTATCTCTGTAATCTTATCTGAGTATATTGGAAACCGTGTTTACTGGTATTGGAAGTAGGAAATTCAAAGGGAATACCAAATTTGAGAGACACAGGGTAAAAAAAGAGAAACAACTACAAAAGCAATACTTGCAAAACTGTTTGGTGTAAGTGAACTGAACACCTCCGGCGGGGGGGGAGGGAAAGGGGGGAAGGAGGGGGGCATGAGGGACAAGGTAACAAACAGTACAAGAAATGTATCCAATGCCTAACGTATGAAACTGTAACCTCTCTGTACATCAGTTTGATAATAAAAATTTGGAAAAAAAAACACTAAAAAATATTTAACAATACTTTAAACATAAAACTATTTCTTATATCTTATGTTACAGTAGATTAATTTCTGTACATTCATCTCACACCAAAACTGTGTATTTACATTCTATTGTGCAATTTACATGTAACAAACCAAAGCACATTTATGTGGTAAATATAAAATAGTGATCAAATTGTAAAGACTTAATATGAACATAATGAAAAATAGCTCAATTATAATATTTCAGCATATTGTGTTAAAACACACTGATAAAAAGTCATTTCACCAATTCATTTTTGTATTTATGTAGCTACTAGAAATAAGGGATTCACACCATATCTCTACAGGACAGTGTTGTCCAAAAATCCTGTTACTTCTAGCCTATTTAAAATAGTCTTCACTTCTGCCATTGCTCCCATGTTTTCAGCCATATCAGTTTCTCTTCCCCACCTGGTTCATTTTGGTCCATATGCCCATTTAACTTCCTTTATCTTTTAAATAAGAACATCTTTGATATTTTTGATGCAACTCTTTAGCACAAACTCTTCAAAAGATTTCCTTTTCTGTAATAACTGTCTAATTTTTTCCTCCTGATATCTCCTAAAGAGCACTCTCACTGATATTTTCATTTTTTTAAATTTATTTATTCCTTTGTTGTCAAAGTGAAGTACAAAGGGGTTACAGTTTCATACATAAGGCAGTGAGTACATTTCTTATCAAACTTGTTACCTCCTCCCTCCTTCCCCCTTCCCCTCTTCCCATCCCACCCATGAGTTGTACAGTTGGTTAGCAGCATATAGTTTTGTAAATATTGCTGTTGCATTGGTTTGTCTTTTATTCTTTGTCTCTCCATTTTGATATTTCCCTTCCCTTCCCTAGTTCCAATACACATACATACAATATCCAGGGTACCAAAATCAGTTACAGGGAGAAAACCATGGGGAAGAAAGACAAAAGAAAAAGGCATAATTTCACATGGTATGCTGAAAATAACAATAACAATGATAAACCACCTGTTTACATAATTTGGAGTTCATTTTGCTTAGCATCATCTTATGTGTTCATATGTATATAGCTTAAGTCTTTATTGAGGCCACTTGCAACACTCCCTTGCTGAATCATATCATAAGTCTGTCTTCACTTCTTGCTCAGCTTCTCAGCAATCTTTGACAGGATGGATTTTTAAAATATGCATTTCCTGGTCTTCTCTGACCGTAAAATCCTTCCCAGTATCTGTCTTGGCTTCTCCTTTTCGCCTTTACTTATGTGACTGAGAATGCAATGCTAGACACCATTGCCTATTTCTACATCATAAATGTTGTCATCTACTCTCCTATGTTCTACTTTATATGTTACCTTTATTCTGATGACTCTTAAATCTCTTTCAAAACTAGATGACTCTTTCTTGTGGGGATCTAAGCTTAGTTACCCTATTGCAAAACAGAACTTCCCTGACTACACTATATTTTGTATCTTCTACATCTCTGCAATAACTTCTATTGCATCTCTTCATTTTCTTTCAAAGAATATACAAGTGTCTGAGATTTCTTTTTATTAGAATGTAAGCTCTGTGAAGAGAAACTCTTTTTCCTTCATGGTTGAGCTATGTACGCCCAGAAGAGGGGCAAGCACATTCAATACTCAGCAGAAGCTCAATGAATACAGAGGTTAATGGATAAATGAAAGTATGATAAAATAAACACAGTTGGGAGAGAAACAAGTTTTAGAGTTGCTTTTATAATATATGTAGAATACCAAATCCCCTAAGGCCTATAATGAAGTGTAGTACCTGAAGATACATGATTTACAGAAACCTTGTCATGACAAAATGACCCCGAAATATATGAAATAATATAGAGAGATTGAGATGTCTTCCAACATCTTTAGCTACTACTTCACATTATTTCTAAGGCCAAAATTACACTTTTTGCAGAATTGTAGAGTTTGGCCACAGATGGGTGACCGTGCAGAGAACTCAGCAGCTGCTACTCAACATAGTACTTAGCTCATTCCTTCATCTGGATTTCAATAATTTTAGAATTTTAGATAGCATCAGGCAGATCCAGTATGTCACAAGAGATTTTTTTTTTTTTTTTTTTTTTTTTTTTTGGCCAGTCCTGGGCCTTGGACTCAGGGCCTGAGCCCTGTCCCTGGCTTCTTCCCGCTCAAGGCTAGCACTCTGCCACTTGAGCCACAGCGCCGCTTCTGGCCGTTTTCTGTATATGTGGTGCTGGGGAATCGAACCTAGGGCCGCGTGTATATGAGGCAGGCACTCTTGCCACTAGGCTATAACCCCAGCCCTGTCACAAGAGATTTTGATATTTGCAAAGCTGTACCTTTTTTCCTTTGGGCTGGCAAATTTCTCCTTTAAGATTCTTTCATTTAATGCTCAATGTTAGTGTGTGCTGAGAAAACAGAAGGACCAGCTTATTAAGTATTTCATCACCCATAAGGAAGATCATTCCCTCCACTTTGAATGAAGGGCCACTGTCCTTAATGATCTACAATTTTTCCCAAGGGTCTATTACTTCCAGCTCTTCTGTCTGATAAATGTCTTTCAAGGAGCAAGGCACACAAACTCACTCAACTTAAGCAAACTAAAGATGTATCAGAAGAATACTGATGATGTGGCCAAGACTCTTCAAGAGTGAAATTAGTTGAAAACCAAGATTACCAACACTAACTCCCTATTTTCCTAACTCCCTATTTTATTCTGTAAATCAGCATTAGGCTTCTCTTCCTCCTAACAGGGGCTATTTTTCTGATTCTTCATTGACATGGCAAAGTGTCTGCATCTGTTTCCTGTTTTTCACCATCTCATAATTTAAATATCACAAGAATAAATCAACCATGAGTACAAATTAGAAGGCCCTAGAAAGAAAATTTTACTGTGCTAGCTTGAAATCATGAGTATGCTGTGTGGTCCCATGGTTGTATTGTCTACAACCTACATAACAGTTGGTCTGAATATAGGCTTTCTAAGAAAAGGCAAATGATTTTTTTGAAAATGTAGTATGGTGACAGGGAGACAATAAAGAGTAAAACAATAAACAGTACAAACATAATACAAAATATCATAGATAAAAGAAAGAACATCTAATGTCAATGGACTGCTCATTGTTTCCCTACATCGGTTCAATAATCATAGACCACATATATTTCAATTGGTGTATTGAATACTCAGTATAAAATGATGGGCACTACATTTAAGTAATGCAATAAATAGAAGTTCCATAGATGCACAAAAGAATTAATGAATTATAATTGCATGTAGAAAGTAATACAGAAGTAACTGTGATAAGAATCCTGAAGTGGAGAAAAATTACTAAATGTCTTAAAGAAAGAACAAACAATAGCTACTGGGAATTGAGACAAGAATCTTGCAGAGATAATATATTAGGGGGAAAAGATACATATGCAACATATGTAAACAATCCTTGAATTGACAATCTAGACTTGGTTCATTAAGGAGAAAGGAGCCATTGCAGGATAAAAGGTAATTCATACTATTACAGTTTCCTAATTGTTCTCTACAAAACCATACTCCTCTCTTCCATCTACTAGAATGTCATGATAATGATGATTATAGATGCAGTATAGATGGGTAAAACACCCAAATGAAATGTTGGAAGATGATGAGAACAAATTTTACATTGATAGCACTGATGTTTTCCATCTGTACAGAATTTCTACTTTTTATTCACAGTGCTTTTACATTTTTGCATTAGAATATGATTACTAATAGAAAGTGTACACACTCATTAATAGGAGAAATGATGTTATATTTTTGATAACAGGACAGATACATTTACAACAACATTTATAAGTGGGCATTGCTGAGAGAGCTCAGAGATTTGCCTTGGACTCTCTGGGTTTTCATACATGTAATAGAGGAAAATAACATAAACAGTCCATTGTTTGTTCTCTAAATGACTGAAAACATAATTAAGCAGCACTTAGAGATGTGTGTGCCTCTTAAAAGGTAACTCTATATCATTTGATGCATCAGTAATGTTGTTTGGTTTAAAAATGAGTTTTAACATCAAGTAGATGTCCTTGATTCTCTTATTTGCAGCAGCGAATCTATTTAGATTTTTAAATGGTGCAATTCCTTTCATTCAGTTCTCTGAAGCTGGGTTCTGTTATTTATCATTGTTAAAACAGTTTACATTAAACATTTTATGTTTTTAGGAAAACCACTAACATTTTTTCCATGATCTATTAGTAACTATTCTTCAGAGAATGTACGTCTGACAAAAATCTGTTGCTTGACCATAAAGAATCTATATTATAAAAACAAGTTTTAAGTATCATTTTTGCCTATAAGTCACTTCTGGGGAAGGGAACAGTCATAAAATCAGAAAACTGCTAGAGTGTAATTTGAATTAGTTGGAAGCCAGTACAGTCTGCTCCAGGAGCCCCTGCATACTGAGAAGTTCTTGCTAACTGAATGAGGTAAAACACACAGCCTGGAGTTTTAATGGTAATAATTAGATGACCAGGAAAAGAGATTGAGAAGGTTCCTGGAACAGGTGAAGCATCACTAAGGTCTGTGCAGTTATTGTATCTGTCTTACAAGTGATTTACAGATACCGTCAAGTGCATAATAAATCAAGGGTTAGAAACCATGATTCCTGTAACTGATTCAACTATTTTAGTATTTGTGTATGTTATACTATAGGCAAAGGACCTTTTGTAATCACACAGAAAATTCAAAGCTGGAATTATTTGATAGTAGTAACTTGTAGAGCTCATTGTAGTTTTTCTTATGAAATGAAAATGACTATATGTGAATCTTAGTGCATTTTGTACCATCTTACCACACTAATCTTGTCTGATTTATCTCAGTTGCAACAAATCAATTCGCATTTTAGGTATCAAAGTGAAACAGAGAGAGGTTAAGAAATTTTTCCGGGCTGTGGATATGGCCTAGTGGCAAGAGCGCTTGCCTTGTATACATGAAGCCCTGGGTTCAATTCCCCAGCACCACATATATAGAAAACAGCCAGAAGTCGCTGTGGCTGAAGTGGCAGAGTGCTAGCCTTGAGCAAAAGGAAGCCAGGGACAGTGCTCAGGCCTTGAGTTCAAGCCCCAGGAATGGCCAAAAAAAAAAAAAAAAGATATTTGTCCAAGATTGCACAGCTAATAAAGCAGCATGGATGGTATTTGTGGGCTTTGACACTGACACCAGATCCATCTCATTGCTATACCTAGCTTTGTGGAAGGATTAAACTCTTCTCTTATTTGTGGAAGCAACAATTCATTTGCAAATATATACGTAAATATAGTGGGTGGTATTCAAGTGTACACAAATGTACTGATTGAAATACAGTAGTTTCAAGGGGAGTGTCAGGGTTTTTAGCCCCCCGCACTCCAACGACCGGTGGGAGAGATGGGGAAGGCACACCCCAACCGGAGGAGCCAAGAAAGGAGAAGGGTTGGCAGGCCGCCTGCACCCAGGCCTCCCTCATTGGAGGACAATCAGACAGCCTGGGAGTCAAGTCAGCGCAAGATCTCAATTATGCCACTGTGTTGGGTCTGCTTTCTCTGCTCCGGCTCAAATGCTTATTTTCTCTCTTATTACCCTCGTATCGTCCTCTCCCCTAACCCTCGGCCTGCAGGTCTGTCAGGGTGAGACGTAGGGGCGGCTCCGGCCTGCGTGCGCGCGACCCGCATGGCAATGCGACCGCTATCCTACCCTGGGAGCTAACGTACATAGACCACGGAGTCAGCTTCTGAGAGCGAACTAACTTTATTGAGAGAGGGACAAGGGGAGATGATCGGGGGAAGGGGGTTGGCCAGGATTCCCATAGGCCACGAGCTGTCAGGTGACCTCCAAGGGGCTGGTCACTTGACCTCCAAGGGGCTACGTCACTGAGCGCACCAAACCAGGGCGGGGCTGGTAGGCGCCAGGCTGGCTGCCAGCTAAGTTGGGGGTCTCTTTGCCCAACCGGTTTCTCCGGATTCCAATGTGGAGAGGATGGAAGGGCAGCATTCCCCAGCTGGGGGAGGTGCATCAGGCCCCTTCCATCTAGGGGGGAAGATGGACCCCAACAATTGGGGAAGTACGTGCCACTAATATAAGGTACAGGAGCCAATCAGGTCTAAGATCGGCAGGAAGGGGAGGCATGAGCTGCCCATCAAGGACGGAAGAGCCAGGGCGTCACAACCCACAGAACCACCTCTGGGTTACAACCAAAGACACTAGTAGAAGCTGCGCATTGTTGTTAGACGCCGCCATCTTAGCCACACGTGGCCCCAAGACTGAGAAACAGGCGGGGCCAGCTAGTTGACTTCCAGGTGTGCCCCACATCTCCCCTTTTTTGTTTTACTGGGGGGGGGGGGTGGGGAGTGATTGACACTCAAGAGGGAGTCGTGTTACTGTGTGGGGCAGCTGTCCTCGATGGAGCGCCTCACTGCCCAGCAGGTTGCGTCCTCGGTGTTCTCGGGGCTGCCATTTCCATGCCACGTGCTCCCACCAGGGCCCCACAGCCGCTTGAGAAGCAGCTGTGCGTTGTCCTGGGCCAGCGCCCGCAGCACCGTTCCGTGCCACACGCTCCCTCATGGGCGCGCCGGTCCCCAGTGGCACCACCACTCACTGCTCACCTGCTGCCAGTGCGTAGGAGGCCGCGTCCCACACCAGGCCACTCTTGTTCCAGGGGCGGATGCCCTTGAGGTGCGCAAACTCCCTGCTCTTGCTCCCGGGCCTGGCCGGCCCCCTTTCCTCTTGCCCTTCTGGCTGCTGCTTCTCTTCTTGGCGGCCTCCTCCTGTTCCTCCTCCCACATCTGCTTGTTGGTGGCTCTGGTGCTGCTCAGGACGCGCAGCAACTCCAGCTGGCTCTGCTTCTCAGCAGCATCCAGGCTCCGGGGGCTTGGCCAGCAGCGCTGGGTGTGACAACAGAGGTGGTGGCCGAGAGCTGGCCACTTCCACTGAGTCCCCATTCCACTACTCTCCTCTCCTCAGGCTGGGTCGGTTCTCCTTTCCATTTCGTTCCTCCGGCCAGCTCCAGTGGGCTCTGCACCACTCCTCTGGGCAGCTGGGTTCAGCTTTCCACTCTGCTCTTCCAGTCCGTCTATTAATAAATGTTGGATTAGGTGGTAAGAAAGCACCAACATACAAAAACAAAATCACAAGGAGGAAATAGTGATTAGAATAGATGAAATTTCAAAAATGAGATATTGTTTTTACCTTTAATATGCTAATATAAGCTAGAAGCTGGTGGCTCATGGGGATAGTTCTAGCTAATCAGGAGGCTGAGATCTGAGGATTGTGGTTTGAAGCCAACCTGGGCAGAAAAGTCTATGAGAATTTTGTCTCCAATCAGGTGCTCAGAAAAAGCCCTAAGTGGTACAGTGGCTCAAGCAGTGGAGTGCAAGCCTTCAGTGAAAGAAGTCCAGGGACAGCATCCAGTCCTGAGTGCAAGCTCAGGACAGGCAGAAAAATAAATGCTAACCTATCTGAAGCAAAAATAAGTAAATTTTCAACAGAAATATGAAGGTATACGCAAGTCCTATGTTAATTTATTGACACTTAAAATGTTTCCCACAAAAATACCAGCAGGATTCCTTTCTGAAAATAGATGTGTTTCTTATAAAGCTAACATGAAAAATATACACAAGGGCTGGGGATATGGTATAGTGGCAAGAGTGCTTGCCTTGTATACATGAAGCCCTGGGTTCAATTCCCCAGCACCACATATACTGAAAACGTCCAGAAGTGGCGCTGTGACTCAAGTGGCAGAGTGCTAGCCTTAAGCAAAAAGAAGCCAGGGACAGTCAGTGCTCAGGCCCTGAGTCCAAGGCCCAGGACTGGCAAAAAAAAAAAAAAAATACACAAGTAAAAATAGTAAGAATGCCATGAGGTGCATGGAAAAGGGGAGCAATGCATACATAAATCCTGGTTTTATTGCATATTAAAATAAATTTCAGGGGATCCTTTATGCATTATTGCAATTTATTATGAAGCTTCTAAATGTAAAACAAGATAACCAATAGAAAACATATTGTCTATAAATAATCCAAATTCAAAGTGAGTTGAACAGTGTCTCCCTAAAATTCATATCCATTTGGAACATCAAGATGGAACTTCATCATTTCACACATCATTGAAGAGGTAATTCATTGAGAATATCAGATAAAATCAGTCATCTTAGATTTATGTTGACACTTAAATCCAGTAACTGGGGTCTTAATAAGAGAAGAGGACACAGAGATATACAGGAAGTATGTTGTAGGTCCACAAAGAGCAGGAAAAGGGAAAGTCAGACTCTCCCTTAGAGCTTGCACAAAGAATATACCCTTGCTAACACAGATTTTGGACTTCTAGTTTCCATCTCTGGGGAGACTAAAATAAAGCATGGAGGAGAAAATGGAAAACGCTCTACAAAAAATTAGTCTTTATCTCAAAATTAACAGAAAACATTTGAAAGGTATTAATAATTATAAGTAGATTTACATTTGATGAAAGAGCACTCTAATCATAGAAGGGAGTTAAACTAAACTGTGAACTGTTGGGAAGATCTTGTTTCAAGTCCAGGAAAGAGAATATAGTGGTCTAGATGAAGATGGTAAAAATGAAGAGAAGTAATCAGCTGCATTAGATTTTAGGATGTCATTGGATTGTATCTGTATGAGCACAAGAATAAGAACTAAATGGTTATTTTTTTAAATTTTTATTGTCAGACTGATATACAGAGCGGTTCCAGTTTCATATGTTAGGCATTGGATACATTTCTTGTACTGTTTGTTACCTCCTCCCTCATTCCCTCCTCCCCCTCCCCCTTTCCTTTTCCCCCCATGAGTTGTTCAGTAGATTTACACTAAACAGTTTTGCAAGTATTGCTTTTGTAATCATTTGTCTTTTTTACCCAGTATCTCTCGATTTTGATATTCCCTTTTAGTTTCCTAGTTCTAATACCTGTATACACGGTTTCCAATGTACTCAGATAAGATACAGAGATAGTGCAGGTACAACCACAGAAAGGGGATACAAGAGGATCATCAACAATAGAAGCTACGGTTTCACATGGCATGTTGAAAGTAATTACAACAGTGATCTAACAGTCGTTTCCAGCACTATGTATACAGAAAATGTCCAGAAGTGGTGTTGTGGCTCAAGTGGCAGAGTGCTAGCCTTGAGCAAAAAGAAGCCAGGGACAGTGCTCAGGCCCTGAGTCCAAGGCCCACGACTGGCCAAAAAAAAAAAAAAAAAAAAAACAAAAAAAAGGTTAAATGGTTATTTTTAAAGGATAATTTATCAAGGATAATTTACGAAGGATATTACACAAATCATCAGGATCAAATCAAAACAAATTTGACTGGCATGTGACAATAGCAAATGGAAACCTTTTGTAAGCTTATCAGTGTTTCACACTGAAGACTATAAATGAGTGTGTTTTCCCCATCTAAAACTGTTATATTAAAAAATTAACAAATTCACCATTTTCTTTCTCCTTTTCAACAGGGAATTTTAGAAGTGTCACTCCACAGTGTTATCGTTCAAGTGTCCTTGCTTTTAGGTTTTGAAAAGTTTTCAAGTAAAAAGACAAAATATTTTCCTTGGCTTTACTAGACTGACAGGATTGGTTTCTTTCAGTTTTCACATTTTTATCAGGGATTTTTTTTGTGTGTGTGTGCCTGTGTAATTTAAGTATATATAGTTTAGAATTGGTAGGCCATAATTTCTGTAATTGAAAAATTATTCAATCTACAAATTTCTTTTGCGTTATAACTTTCTGTTGTCAGAAAAGGTACTGGTAAATAATGACCCCCCTCCATTGTTTCACATTCCAAGTATAAAATACTGCCTGACTATGCCTGCATTTAGTATTGATTCTTCAAGTGGGAAGGAATCTGTAATAAATGCAGGGGAATTGAGACAGGCTTTTTACACTCAGCAGTATTCAAGAAGAGAGGGAAGACCAGAAGTGGTTTTAAACTGCCTGGAAATTACTGTGTAGTGAAAAAGGCTGTGAATCCACAATTTGTTAGTAAACCCAGTTCTTAACGTGAAGGCTGTCAAAGCACTGACACAGATACTATTGGGTTTTTTTCTTTTCTTCTTCTTCTTTTTTTTTTTTTTTAATACTTTATAGGCTAGTTGGGTAGACAAGTGTAATAGGTCAAGTCATTTTCATAGCCCAATGGCCTCTGATCATCAGCAATCATTTTTTCCTTTACTGTAGCATTATATCTATTCTACAAAAGCTTCCAGCTTAGAAAACTCCACCATGAGCAGTGTGAACTGAGTATGGTTTGAAGCTACTGCAATGGCAGAGAAATTTGTCTTCTACAAAGGGCAAATGGGAGGTTAGACTAATTTAATCATTTAGTGGCTGCATCTTTTTAAGTACTTTCCTGGTTGAGGGGCTAAAACCTGTATTAACACCTCTGCCCTTAGTAAGGCAGTTACTCAAGTGCTCAAATCAAGCTTTGTACCCAAATCTTCTAAGAAGTAACAGTGCCCACTAAATAAGTAGCAGTAAAGTGTGCACTGTGTCCACCTAATGGATTGTTTCATAAGAATGAATAGTTACAAGACAGTATATAGTAAACCATCTGTTCAACTCAGGATAGGGAAATTGGGGAGAGGGGAAGATGGGAGGAAAATGAGGGAGAAGGTAACATGTTTGACAAGAAATGTACTCACTACCTTATGTATGTAACTGTAACCCCTCTGTACATCACCTTGACAATAAAAATTAAAAGCAAAAGAGAAAAAAAAGAAAAAGGAACTGAGCTTCATGCCCAGTTGTAAAATGTCTCTCCTGCCTCCTCCCATCCCAAATCTTCAAGGCATAGACCTCTCTTCCATTTAATTGCCTGTAAATGAGTGAACTGCTCTGAGAATGATCATTTGTCAAAAGCATTCTTAAAAGTAAACAGTTGATGAGACTATTCAAACTTTCTCCCTCCTCACACCCCTGCCACACACCACCTAAATTCTGTGTGGAGCCGAAGATCTCAGGCTCAGGTAAGATAGCCATCTGCCCCAAACATATAGAACTTTAGGTGATTTTGTGATATCTTCCTGCATAGAGAAGGCTGTGCATTACAATACTGCTCTGCTTAAAACATAGTTTTCTATTAATTTCCAACTAAGTTACTTCAGAGTTCTTCCTCCCCTCCCTTTCTCTGTTTTTTAAATAATGCCTTGCTTTCTGTAGTGATACAGCAATTAACATGACTGCATCAGATATATTTTTTTTGAAATTTGATCAAAACCTTATAAAACCAATCCAGGAGAATAAAAAGGGGAAGCTATTAAGTCCAGAAAATAGTGACAAGAACTATAATTTATTTGGTTCACCCTGTGTGTAAAGTTAGGTGTTGAATTAGCCACTTAATAAATATTGAAGAATAGTAGGCACTGAACTAGCTAGTAAAAGAAATCTTAATGCTATGATAGTTTTAATGGAGATGTGTTGGTGGTCACAGAAACATTACCAGAGAGTACATCTTCACTCCTTCTCCATCCTCATCAAGATTCTGTAGGACAAGTTAAGTGGTACACATCTGTAATCCCAGCTACTTAGATGGATAAGACACAAATACAACAAATCTGAAAACAGTCTGGATTAAGTTAGCAAGCCCTATTTCAAAATCAAAGGGACTGGTAACATGGCTCAAGTGGTAAGAGTTTACCTAACATATGTGAGACCCTGGGTTAAGTCCCAATACAGTAATAACATAAACAAAAATCAATGAATCAATAAATAGCATCATTGGCACTGCTTTTAAATCCTATGATCTCTGGAGATGGAAAAATATTAAATATAGCAAAGATTGAATAACTCACTTGGCTTCAGGATGAGAAATTAGGATCAAAGTTATGTTGAGTCCTGAACAATCAAAACCAAGCAATATTCCTTGCAAAGCTAACTTTCTGTCCTTAGAGCATTGTTTTGTTGCAACCAATACCAAATTAGCTAAGAAATCCATATTGTGATGGCAAATCTCTTCACCATTACAGAATGCTCCAAGGTAATTTACTTTTAAACTGTGATTAACACGAGTGAGCCAACAGTTCCTGAGATTCACCAAAACATTACAGTGTAGGGACCTCAAGTGAGAGGTTCATATTCCCAGAAAAATGAGAGACCAAAAATGTTCTGGTAAGTCTGGAAAACTTGTAGAACAGCTGAAGATGTTGATCCAAGGAGAAGATGAGCATAAGTCTATTGAAGGAGCCAGGATTTGAGACTTTATCTAAAAAAGTAGACGTAATCAATCAATATGTGTATCTATATAGATAGATAGATACACATACAGATACACATATACATATACACATACACACATATATGTGTATATATATATATATATATACTTTCTACCAACATCTTCTAACATTTTAATAAAGCAGTTACAAATTGAAAACTAATGAGAAAATTCCTAGGTATATCCATAAGCAACAACATGTATATAATTTTAGGAAGTGGCAGAGCTTTCTCTGTAGATCTGCTAGAGTCTGAATGTTAGTCATCCCCTCCCAAATTCCATATTTCAAAATCTAATATCCAGATGCAGTAGTATTAAGAGATGAGGCCTGTAGTCAAGATTAGTGCTCTTATGAAAGAGTATGTGAGGAGTTGGCTGTCCTTACCAACATGTGGGAAATAGCATTTCCTTTTTCCCTCATACAAAGACCCAACACAAAACAGAATCAGACAATACCAGACAATACCCCTCGATCTTGGATCAAGATATTTCACAGGCTCCTGAGAACTATGAGATATAATCATTTTATTATTTATACATACCCCAGTATTTAGGTATTTTGTGATAGCAATCCAAATACAAAAAAAGCAGAGTCCAACATGAAACATAATGCATATTGTATCTACATAATAATTCATGACTTTAACCCTAATGGGTAAAAGATAAGATTTTTTCCCCCTTTTATTTCTTTTTTTTTTCCCCTTTTTACTTCTATCTGCATTTGTGGAGTGGCAGACTTCAGTGCTAGAATATTTATAATTCTGCAAAGGAATCTTGGATTCCATCAAATCAAATCAGTATAGTGTGCCTGTTTTTAAAAATTCAGATATACCTCATGTATTATGCCATGAGTACAATGGAAAATCAATATCAGAAAGAAAGAAAACAAGGACTCTTAAAGAAACAGAAGACGTGTTTAGAAACTGCTTTTACTAAAAAGCATTGGCTCCTTACTTAAACCTGCAAGGCAAGTAAACCTAGCATGGTTTCCTTCATTCTGTGTCTGTCTTCTTTACATTGGGTCAGATTTCTGCTCAATTCTGCATGTAGGCATGCTAATCATTCAAAGAGTGTCTGTCTAAATATTAGAGATACATAGCCTATCTCACCCTCTTGAAACTTGAAGGCATAAAGATAAGAGTAACAGGTATTTTCCTATCAGCTTTTACACCATTCTATTCCAGACCCACTCAAAGTGCCTTGTCTTTGTCTGCAACCTGCAGTAACCTTGGACTCCAAGGAGAATCTGTCTGCAAAATGTTGCAGAGTCCCCCTCCCCCCACCAATAATCATCTAATGGGAATTAGATGGTCCCCTACAATGGCCTTGCAAAATTAGAATAAAGATAAAGACCAACAAAGCCCCAAATTAAGCAAGACGATAGCAAAAATGAATGTTTAAATATGTACACTTATCTACCACTTCCTCAGTGTTTCCTCTGTTCAAACCTAAAGCTCATGTTGGTCCTTGGAAAATAGGTTGAAATATTTGTACACTATTTCCCCAAAATAGCCATTTGGATTGAAATGATTTCCTGCCTTCTCACCACTACTGGTGTTTGCTTATTTTGGATCAAGAGGCCAGACATGGCAGGTTTGGACTTCCAGAGTTACAGAAAGATTAAAATAAGAATGGTTTACTGAGTAACAAAACATTTTAAATGTACCCTCTCAATGTACAGCTGAAATTATATAAACTTTTGGGTCAATTTTGAGTTGCATTTAAGAATTGAATCAAAAGTTTCCAGATTAATGCCCATACTCACATGCCAATTTGATCACATGCTGTCAGAAATGACCTTTCATACATTTGAGACCACATGGAGAGAAATATTAGCAACTCCTGGTCTGAGTGGAAATTAAATGGCCCTAACAGAAGTCATTAAGCTGCTGAATGTAGAAATCAATAAAACTGTGCATTTGAAACTGAAGACTTTAGATTCCAGGCCTAAACTCTAGGGGTCCCACATGTTGGCCACTTACTGTTATGCACAATGTAATCACACATTTTGAAGGGCAGAGATAGGGACTATGACATGGGCCTGCCATGGGAAGACAGCACTTCTACCCATCTTCAGCCATCAGCCTAATACAGATATTTGTGCTAAGTTAAAATAGGAAGGTTGGAAGCAGGAGGTAAAGAAGTATGCGTAGTTAAGAGTGTTACGTCACAGGCATCCTCAGAGGTGATCTTGAGTGGCCAGAAATAGTGTCAGGGGTGGTATGACAATCCATTATCTCCCACTGGTCAGATAGGGCCTTATCACAATAAAAGCCCTTGATGCCTGGCTGGTCTAATCTGTTTGCTCCATCCTGGCTTCTAAGATGGCTGTAAATTGACTGTAGGAAAGAGTGGTTTCGGACAAAGAACATAGATCCAAAAGGCAGGAAGGGTGGCTAACTTTTATCCTGCTCCTACTTAATTCATTGGCTCAAAAAAGAAGTTAATGTTTCTCTGCAATAAGATTGTTTAAGTATCTCTTACACATTTATGGAAGACAAGATTATTCGATAAAAAAAAATGGCAGGACTAACAGTCATGTCATTTTGAGAGAGGTTTGTGCTCAAGTTAGAGTTCTTAGTAGTCCTCTCTCACATCATATCCAGAGCAATATCCAGGAAATCACATGGAATTTGGCACCATTTCAAAGACTGCAGATTTGATGCTATGTATTTAAACTACGTGTAATTTGGAAATTATGAATGAGTCTTTCAAATAGAAAATGTCAACCATTTCCTGTTAGACTGCAATTGGCTTGATTTATAGTGCCTTTATAAATAGTAAAATAAAATGAAATGTATGTACTAAGATATGAGAGCAGAACAGTAAAGATCACTGAAGTTCTCAATTGCAACAAGTCCCATATCTTTTCACATGGAAAAATGATTGACATTCAGCTAAGAGACAAAAGTAATAAATAACTTTGCCCTTAGATTACCATTCTATCAAAATGCAGAAAGCATTAAAATAGACTAAATCCAGTGGAAAAGACATAAAATAAATAATGCAAGGCCAAAGAAAAAAGTCTAGCTTTGAAAAGGGGGAAGAAATCACCTACTTGCAATTTCCCCCCATTGTTTTAAAGCCAATCTTTTTGTTCTCTGATATATCTACAGTCAGTTTATTTTGCTTCTGACTGTGAGATAATCAACTTCTTGCCCCAAGCACAATGGATATTTGACCTGTGTTTCTCTGTGGGCTCAGCAGGGAAATCAGTAGTAAAAACAGGCAAGCTCTATGGTGACTAAAATCCCAAAGATTGTAGCTTGATGGGAGTGTGGTTTTTCCTACACTGTAATTGTACTAAACAGCGCAGAGGGCCCTTGGTTATATAGTTGATTGAGTCAATGAGCCAATCCATTCTGCATTTACATACCATGTTCTCTTAAGTCTTTTATCTTAGTAGTACCCCCAAGCTATGATTCCAATGATCTTGCTGTTTAATGCAAGCAGTCACAGATTAAACCTTACCACTATAAAATTGTCCAGAACTTGCCATCTGTCTCAGGAAGTACTTTTGTGTCCATTTCTCTGTGAGAATACCTCCTATTCTGTCTGATTCACCTCAAAGGTTGTTCCTATTAATAAGAAACACCCCCAAATGACAATACTATTTAGTACTATCTTTTCTCAGTACAGTCATAGAGCTTATTGAAATGTCAAATCAGAATTTCAATTGCATATGAAACACAGACAAATGAAGTTTCCCAAGTAAGTCACAAGGATAAATTATTTTTATAGCAAAATTATACGTTTCTGAATGACAGTAAATAGCTATGAGCAAGGGGAAATACAAAGAAAACCTAAACTGGAGGATATCATCACAGCATCTTTGGGGGAAAACATTGTAATTAAGCTTTACAACTTAAAGTGAACAGCCTACGTGACCACCAGGGTCAGAAAAAATACAATAAAAAGGGTTTTGAAAAAGTAGTTCACCCATCCAAGGATTAATGATAGACTTCATTCCAACCTAAGGTCAACAAATAGTTTGAAAACATTGGTATTTAGATAAATAAATAGATAGATCGATAGATCGATCAATAGATAGATAATCTTTAAGTACATGTGTAAAAGAAGTATTATGAATATACTGCATCTTGATCAGTGTCTACCTCTTCCAACATTCTTTCCACTCCCCCCCCCCCCCCACCCAGACACCATACCTTGTCACTTACTTTCTTCAAATAGTATAACCTTTTATAACGATTAGATCAAAACCCAACAAAATCAACATCAGGAAATGAATACATGCATGCAAGGGTAGAGGAGTGAGGCAGAAAAGAGGGAAAAATGCAGTCAAGAATTCTTTGAATATACCACAAATTTAAGAAAAGAGTAAATCTACCCGATACGCAGGACCTGGGAGGAAGAGACTTATTGCTCCTGAGCCATCTTCTCTTATAGTCACTTTGCAGCCATCTTGGAATAGAGAAAGGGCCAGAACACCCATCAGATACTAATAATGCTTATTGAATCAAGTCTTCACCTAATGAATCCTGAGACAATGGACTAGGGACTAGGAGATTTTCCTGAAATCACCTCTAAACTTGCATATGACTTCAACTGTTTTAACTATACATACATTTTTACTACCCACCCCCAAATTCTCTTTTCAACCTAAGATCAGATGATTGAAGTGCCATGATGACTGAAGTGCCCTCTTCCAGTGGCATCTCTTTTTATTCAACATTTTTTCCTAACTTCTTATCACTTTTAGTTTGAGTCTTGCCTGAATTATTCTTCTTTTGGATGCAAGGACCAAAGTTAACTTAGCTATGCTAATTTTCTCATAACACTTTTATCAAATTAAAAAGTATCAGACTTAATAATAAACACTTCACTGGAAACAACTATTTTAAAGAGGGGGATGGACTCTTGGAAAGCTGGAAGGGACCATAATTCATTAGAAAAAAATTCTACGACATAGACATGCAAATTTCCATATGTCCAAGATACATGAGTTCACTATCATTGAGAAGAACCAATGAAATTTGGTAAAACCAGGTGAGAAGGTAATGTGATAAAAGGATGGTGGAACTGGACAGCAAACCAGACAAAGCTATACCTACAAGTTAGAGACAGATTTCCTATTTGCCAGAAGGAATGTTTGCTGGCTCATGCAAAGAAAGGGTTAAAGGTGAGGAACATGGGAGAAAAAGGAGAAACTCTGAATCAAAATTTGTTTCCTAGCTTTGTTTCCAGTGATCAATGGGCTAAGAATAGGAATTTAGAAGTTCATAGGTACAAGTAAGGAAACAATGAGCCTTATCGAAGTCATATGGGAAAAGATGATTCTTTGCAATGAAAACAAAAATTTGAGGGCTTTGGATTCCACTATGTGCAATTCCAAATGTGATACTATGGCATTTGAAACAACCTGACATGCCTTATTAAAGCAGGCCATAGAATTCTTAGATCTTTCTCTAAAGAAGGTCATATAAAACTTTTGTATAAACCTTCATTTTGTATGTACCATCCGACACCTAAAGGAGAAGAGAATTCTAAAGACATGGAAATGCCAATAAGAATCCCAACAAATAGTTCTTGCTAAATAATGACCCTGAGTTGATCATGTACATTCTTTCCAAATACAGTTCTTGCACATAATTGACCACTAATCATAAAAACACAAACATATTTTATTAACACAATAGTGAAGAAGGTCAAGTCGGGCCAGCATTATCTTGGCCACATGGTAAATTGTAGGATCTGGCTTCTTGTCGTGCACCTGAATTCCTAGAGGAAGGGATGTCCCACCCCAGGTGATGGATGTTTTTGAATCCCTGGAGACAGGGGTAGGCACTTGGCCCATAGGTTACTAAGCCTGTCGTCAGTCCAGTACTTGGGACTGGAAACTGTGAAACTGCCCCTTACCATCTCAGATGCCATTACACCATGCCACATCTCTCCATGTTTGTGTCCTGTGTCCTGTGTCCTGTCTCGTCTCCAGTCCCCATGGCCTCCCATTTGAACTCGCTATTGGAGCTGAATTGTTTTGTTGGTATTGTTTTTGTTCTTTCTTTCCTCCCTGGCCTGTTTCCTAACAGTGTTGAGGGCATTTGTGGGCTGCAGGCTTTTGTAACAACTGGCTGACTGCAGGCTGCTAACGTTCTAATAAAGTCTCCAAGATCGATCCTTTAAAATGTGGCTTTTTTTGATAATTTACCTTACAACAGATAAGATTTCCCTAGTGATTGGCTTTTAGTTTCTAAAGGTTTCTATGTCACATTGAGCGTATCCTGAATAAGTTTATAAGCTTTAATTTTCTTTCTTTTTTTTGTGGCCAGTCCTGGGCCTTGGACTCAGGGCCTGAGCACTGTCCCTGGCTTCTAAATTTACTCAAGGCTAGCACTCTGCCACTTGAGCCACAGCACCATTTCCAGCTTTATATATATATGTGGTACTGAGGAACTGAACTCAGGCCTTCATGTGTATGAGGCTAGCACTTTATCACTAGGCTATATTCCCAGCCCCTTAAAGTCTTTTTTATATTGTTCTTTTTTTTTTTTTTTTTTTTTTTTTGCAGTCCTGGGTCTTGGACTCAGGGCCTCAGCACTGTCCCTGGCTTCTTTTTGTTCAAGGCTAGCACTCTGCCACTTGAGCCACAGTGCCACTTCTGGCCTCTTTCTATATATGTGGTGCTGGGGAATTGAACCCAGGGCTTCATGTATACCAGGCAAGCACTCTTGCCACTAGACCATATTCCCAGCCCCAAGCTTTAATTTTCTTAACCTGCCACAAAACTTGTGATGGATTAAAAAAAATCATTTTCCCCATCAGGTATTTCTTTAACTTTCACTGTTCTTTAGAAACACTGTGCTCAAGGAAAATTCACCATTGTCCTCTTTTATGTAAAGACAATTCCATAGTGTTGGCCGGATACAAATAGAATTTCAGTTTTGTGAGGTGCATGGTAAAACTTCTTATCCTTGTGAACAGGAGTTCTCTGAAAAGGTTGTATCCATATTGAAGATACGCTGCTTGAGGACTATTTGACCCTAACTACCTTCAATGTGATAACTACAGAGAGATGAAGCATTGTAGGTCAAAACCGAAAAATTGTAGGCCCTTTAACAAGACACTTAACTTTCACATCTGGTCCAACATTTTTAGTGACTAATACATAATTTTCTGGGAAGGTATTACGAAGCATATATAGAGATAGAGATTTATATTTATATGTATATATAGATATAGATATATCACTGCTAGCAAAGTTCTATTTTCCCCCAACACTGAAGCTAAAAATACTATGACATCTAAAACCTATATAAGAGGTTTCCCAAATTTGGCATAACCTCCCTGCTGATGACTCCATTGATTTTTTAAAATATATTGATTCATGGATGCACTTTATTCTGTGACTACAAAGGTTCATGTAACCTCCTTCATCCACTGTGGTATGCACCTTTCACAGTAATAGGAATCTGTGTTCTCAGCCACTCAAATTTCACTGCAAATAACTTATTTGCTTGCTGCTTTTAAAGATGTATTGTTATTTTACATCCACCTCCTCTAAAGGCAAAAGTGTGAATTGCTTGTATTTACTTAACTCTTTTTCCGCCTTAATTTTATTAAAGAAAAAAACTCAGACTGTAATAGGAGGTCAGATCTGGCTAGCGCCATCATTGGCTATTGGGGCATGTCAGACTGGCTCCATCTCAAAGTTAAAGGACAGAAGCTGACCCCCAACTTCACTAAGATCCCCCAACCCCTGAGCTATAGAGTTCTGCCCTATCCAGGGAAGGTTCTCTTAGCTGTGATAAGATTATGTAAACTGCTTGACCACCTGAGTTGTAGAACATTCAAGTTTAAACCTGTGCCCTCCCATCAAGGAGCAGTCTTACCCCCACCCCCATGAGTAGGCATATCCGTGTGCATCATGTTAACCCCCGAGAAATCCATGCCCAATTCTAACTAGAATGATAGGTTGGTTCAAACGGATAATATGAAACAGATTGGAACTCCATTGGCCACTTGCGTGTGACCTGGCATGCTCTGTAAGTGTTGTAACCTCATTGGCCTCCTGTGTGTGGCAGGCTTGACCATGTGATATTTGCCCCCCATGCTGGGCTGTAGCCCTGGCCCGCCAGCCTGCTTTTTAAGGTTGCAGTTTCAGCTCCCCAGTCTGGGCTGGGACCCTAGCTGGTCAGTTTGCTTTTTACTTCCCCAGTAAATTTATCTTTTTTCATCTTTTTGCTCTGAGTGTCTCTGAGTGGTGGACTCTTGGATGGACAGGGAATCTCCTCCCTTGAACCCTATAACAAGACATTTGTTAAAGATGGCATGGCATCAAAAAGAGGGCTTTTGGGGGAGGTTTTTCAGCAGGGGAGATTAATCTCACCTCCAAATTAAGCATGAACAAGTGAATATTTGTAACCTAAGAGCAGGAAGAGAGAAAATATAAAGACAAGAGGTGGTGTTGTAAGAACCACATAACAGGGTTTTTTTGAAAGGACAGCTAAGCAGGATAAGCCATGGGGGTTAAAAAGCTCCTTCTAAAATCACTTGGAAGAATTATGGATAAAACTGGACCATTCAGGCAAAGTCAGAAAGAAAAATTGGGGTATACATATTCTAGATTTTATTTATTTATTTTTTTAAATTTTCAAGCACTTACAGGATTAAACTCAGAGCCTGGAGCTTGCTAGGCAGGAACTCTATCCATTTGAGTCATGACACGAGTCCCTTCTTGCATTGGGCATTCTAAAGATGCCCAGACCAAGCTAACCTTCAATGATTCTATATGGGCTTTTCCCAGTATCTAAGATTGCAAGTCTAAACAACTATACCAAGCTGTTGTGCTTACATACAACCTGTGACCACAGCCCTTATAGCCAAGACAATGGGTATACACTGTAGCAACTAGCCATTGATGAAGCTAGCCTCAAAAACTACCCCCCTCCCTTTGCAGGCTAGCTTTGAACAGCACTCCACCATTGTCCATCTCCCAAGTAGGAAAGATTACAAGCTTGAGCCACCCCACTCTGCTCTGGTTTGCTTCAGGACAGTTTCTTTTTCAGTCTCAAGTGCTAGGAGAAAAAAGTCTGGTTGTAGGACATTACAATAAATGAGGAACTCTTAGCAACTCTTGAAATCCTAAAGATAGTACAGTCCTCTTTTAGATCTATTTAATAAAGGCCTCATCTCTAAAATATATGCAGAACTAAAAAAATTACCTTCTTCCAAAACAAAACTGCAAAGAACCAATAGCCCCCTCATCACGTGGGCTAAAGACTTACAAAGAAACTTCTCTGATGAGGAAATGAGAATGGCCAATAGACATATGAAAAAATGCTCTACATCACTGGCCATAAAGGAAATGCAAATCAAAACAACATTGAGATTCCATCTCACCCCAGCAAGAATGTCATATATCAAGAAAACTAATAATAACAATTGTTGGAGGGCATGTGGCCAAAAGGGAACCCTACTTCATTGTTGGTGGGAATGTAAACTGGTTCAGCCACTCTGGCAAGCAGTATGGAGATTCCTCAGAAGGCTCAATATAGAACTCCCCTATGACCCAGCAGCCCCACTGTTGGGTATCTATCCAAAAGCCCACAAACAAAATCACAGTAATGCCACCAGCACAACAATGTTCATTGCAGCACAATTTGTCATAGCGAGAAGCTGGAACCAACCCAGATGCCCCTCCGTAGATGAATGGATCAGGAAAATGTGGTACATTTACACAATGGAATTTTATGCCTCTATCAGAAAGAATGACATTGTTCCATTTGTAAGGAAATGGAAGGACTTGGAAAAAGTTATACTAAGTGAAGTGAGCCAGACCCAAAGAAACATGGACTCTATGGCCTCCCTTATTGGGAATAATTAGTACAGGTTTAGGCAAGCCATAGCAGAGCATCACAAGGCCCAATATCTATACCCTTAGAAACACATAAGATGATGCTAAGTGAAATGAACTCCATGTTATGGAAACAAGTGATATATCACAGTTGTAACTACTTTCAATGTCCTATGTGTATGTGTAGTTTCTATTATTGATGATGTTTTGTATCACCTTCCTATGTTTGTACCTACACTATCTCTGTAATCTTATCTGAGTATATTGGAAACCGTGTTTACTGGTATTGGAAGTAGGAAATTCAAAGGGAATACCAAATTCGAGAGACACAGGGTAAAAAAAAGAGAAATAACTACAAAAGCAATACTTGCAAAACTGTTTGGTGTAAGTGAACTGAACACCTGGGGGGGGGAGGGAAAGGGGGGGAGGGAGGGGGGCATGAGGAACAAGGCAACAAACAGTACAAGAAATGTATCCAATGCCCAACGTATGATACTGTAACCTCTCTGTACGTCAGTTTGATAATAAAAATTTGAGAAAAAAAAATAAAGAGTGGTCACCCTATGATTGCTAAGTATGATCACAGCCTGCTACAAAAGCTGGTTCTATAGAAATGTGAATTGATTTTTTTCATGAATGTGAGCCTCCTTAAATCGACACAGGATACCATTTCTGCAGAACTTCTTCGTGTCTTCTTACCCTAAGGCATACACATCACCAGGACCGTGAAAGCAGTCTTAGGCCCCAGGCCCAAATAACTCTAGAAGTTCTACAAGTCAGGATTAGCCACTCACTCCTGTACACCAAATAAAAGAGAAAAAAATGATTAAGGACAGAGAAGGGAACTTTATTAGGTTGCATGACCGTACCACAAAAAGAAACTAAGTACTTCAGTCCAACTTTATCACTTAGACAAGAACTTTAGGCTTAAATAGACCTCTTCAGTCTATTCAGTTTGGTCAGGGTCAAAGTACTGATCAGTGGCCTACCATTTTTTTTTTTTGCAAAATAGAAGTATAAAATTTATTTAAAACCACTCACAAAGTTCTGTGTCATCAGGAATGATACAATTTGTAGTAGTTTTTTTTTTCTTTTTAAAAACTCATGACAAAGATTTAAAATATATTTTCAAATAACTACAAAAGCAATACTTGCAAAACTGTTTGGTTTAAGTGAACTGAACACCTGGGGGGGAGGGAAAGGGGGGGAGGGAGGGGGGCATGAGGGACAAGGTAACAAACAGTACAAGAAATGTATCCAATGCCCAACGTATGAAACTGTAACCTCTCTGTACATCAGTTTGATAATAAAATTTTGAGAAAAAAAAAGAAAATTGAGAATTAAATCAAGATCAGATGGAATTTTATCTGGTGTTCTCCAACACTAAAGATGACTTTTAACTCTGTTCTATCAATGTACCAACAAAATCACTCCCATTCAGCATCTAGCAAGTTGACCAGGCAAATAAACAAAGAGAGGACTCAATTTCTGAATTATTTTGTAAATGTACCAACATACTTTATTATATGTAGAATATTATCAAATACAATTATATACATAAAAAAACTCATGACAAAGATTTAAAATATATTTTCAATTACAGTACTCATTTAGTCTTATTTAGTTAGAACAATTCTTTTTTATTTTTTATTTTTTTAATTTATTATTATTATTATTATTATTATTATTTTTTTGGCCAGTCCTGGTCCTTGGACTCAGGGCCTGAGCACTGTCCCAGGCTTCTTTTTGCTCAAGGTTAGTACTCTGCCGCTTGAGCCACAGCGCCACTTCTGGCCAATTCTTTTTTTAAAAAGAAGGAATTTTATGCTCTAGACAAATGAGACACACAAGGAAAATATAATAAACAATTTCCACAACTATCTTTACATGTATATTTCAATTCAAGTACATTTCAGTACATTTTGCTACATAAACATGAACTCATGTACAACTACTGTGCTAGGGGAAACATTGTTGCCATTGTCATTACTTGAAGGAGCCATTTAGTCTGGATAAGCAAATCATTGTTTCCAGGCAAGTGACTTGTCCTGTGGAAACAGGTCAAGTTTTGGCAAGATATCCATGAGCCCATGCTTTCCAGGATTCCAAGATAGCTGCAAGGTGAATAGCTCAGGGCAAAGAGAGAGATACAGAATGGAAACAGATGCCAACCTTTCTCCTGCTATCAGTAAATGTATGGCCCCAAGGAAGGAGTTGGTGCTTTTTAGAGAAAAATAAAACTGCTTCTGAGTGTCTGTGGCAGTCACTTTGACTTGTTGGAAACTTGAGGTCACTTCTGATTACTGGTGTCACTTGACTATCTCTTCACCTCTAGTTTCACATTGGTCTCACCTCTCCACAAAACATACTGGACAGGAGAAGTACCCAATTGACCATGAGGATTTCTTGATTCCTTCCTGTGAAGTAAATGCCCTTTGCACTCTTCAGAGATTCAGGAGACTAGAGAAGGCTTAGTAACAAGCAGCCCAGAAGGAGAATGGAGGCTTTACACAATATAACACCTGTCCCACAGAGGGAAGATGCTGATGATTTTGTCATTTTGTCTTGTTCATTAAACCTTTGCAACAAACTTCCCTTTTAATGACTGAAGTTTTAGAGAATACTTATCAATCTTTCAAAAAAAATACCATCGAACTTATTTCACTTAATTTTAGTCTTTCTCTGTGTGTGTGTGTTTATATTTCAGTCTACAAATGATAGTTTCTGCAAAGTCAAAATCTATTCTATACATCTGCCAGTAATGGATTAGAAAAGAAAACTTTCTAAGTTTAGATATGGTGGTTAAATCATTTTGTTCCAGCTAACTGCTTAAGATGATTATGCCTCTGGCAAAAATTTTGATACTGAAAAGATATAGATTGAATCCCTTAGTGCCAGAGAATTAGAGTCTTGCTATTGTCTGTTATTCTCCTTGCTTCACTTCTCATTCTGTTCCTTCAAACCCATACCCTAAGTGACTGAATGAATGAACCAGTGTCAATGTCATTGGTTTAAATATCCCTAGAAACCTCCCTGAAGTGCTTGGAGGACCACTCAGGCAAGGTAATGGTAGAAGACATTATTAGTGACTCGTGAGTGCTGTAGACAAAAGGTGAAGCAGTGACTTGGGGCTGGAAAACAGAAAGCCAGAAGGGTTGCTATGACAGTGTCTCTTCAGAAACAGCTCCCTTACCCATGTGGACTACCACTTCCAAGACCCAAACACACCACAATCCAGAGTCATACTTTGTTATTTATTGATCCCAAAACATGTGTGTGCATGTGTGTGTATGTCCTGTTTAATCACAAGGCAAAATCAATTGAACGATCTTCAAATATATGATAGGAATTTTTTTTTGTCTTCTCCCTCCAGCCAGATGTTTGAGGATTTCACCCATGGATAGATTAGTCTTCAGAAAATGAATTCTGGG
Organism: Perognathus longimembris pacificus; assembly: GCF_023159225.1. Taxonomy (NCBI): domain Eukaryota; kingdom Metazoa; phylum Chordata; class Mammalia; order Rodentia; family Heteromyidae; genus Perognathus; species Perognathus longimembris. The sequence continues at coordinate 33,491,083 of NC_063165.1, read as the reverse complement.
CTCTGGTGCACTCCTAACATTTTGTGAATCCTTCACCTAATGAATGGGAGGTGAGACTCTTAACCTACTACCCAGGTCCCTTGGCAGATTATTAGCACTATTGCTCTGATGGATCTTTTTAAGTACTCCTCTTGGGAAAGATATTTGAAAGTCACATTTAAATAAGGATTCAACAATTACTGAACATTAATTCTCTTTAGTCTCCAATGCTATTTCTGGCAAAGGTTATGGAGGTATTTTAATGGGAGAAATACACGAGTATTTAGTTACTACTGATTCCCTATCCGCATCAAGGGGATTTTACTAATTTTTCTTGTGACCTTCTCTAATGATGAAATGAATTTTCATTCACACTTGAAATGTAGAGAAGAGAATGAGAAAAGAAATAGAGCTCCTGAAGACTAATTTAATCTACCCCAAATACAAATTTCTTTGAAGTAGAATCTTAATCAAAGCTTTCATGGGATTTGCAATTAATGTTTCAGCAAGATTTTTTTTAATCTCTCCCCTGTCTTTTCTCCATCTGATACATGAGACTCAAATGAAATTCTGTTTCTCAAATAGAATCATAAAGCTGAAAAAAATCCAATTCACTGAAAAAAGAGTGTAAGAAATTTGCCCAAAGATAAACAGCTTGCTAGCAGCAAAATCAAGAACTGACACCAGATAAGAGTCTCAAGGACTTTCCTGCCTGGCCCCACTTTAGGTACAAGCCACTGGTAGCTGGCTAATATTCTTCTTACAAGTGTTTTAAATTGAATAGATTCAGATTGCAAATGGAATAATAACAGAATTTCAATTGCATTTAAAATTTCTAACATGCCCATTAAAAACTATTTACAGAAACAAAACAAAACATGAGATTAAAAAAAAGCTTGAAAAATTTTAAACTTTACAAAGCGTTTAAGTGAAGATATATTTTTGAGAGAAACAACCAAAATACCAACCTTTTAAAGGCAAAGTGAGAAACATTAAAAACACAAAGTAGTGCTAAATGTAACTTTTTTTCTACTATCAGGAAGGAAGGAAAGCAATAAAGGAAGAAACTCCAATACTGGTAGATGAAACAGGAACTGAAGAAGCTCTGGATGGCAAATAGTTCACCTACTAAAGAGGCAAGGAGGAATATAATTCACATATTAAATGAACACAAAGTATCTGTCAGCAAACATTGATTTTGCATTTAAGCACCAAAGGGGACATTGGTCACAAAAGTAAAGGTAGTAAGTAAGGACAACAATGGGAAGACACACAGCTGAGCAAACTGGTTATAGAATTTTATTTAAGGGAAAACAGATGAATTAACAGTTAAATAAAAGGCTGTTTCATCCTTCCACATACACATGTAAGTTATATTACCTTCATAGAAAGTTCATGAATGGCCAGGAAAACCTTTATTTCTCCCTTGGGCAAACTAATGCTTGTGGAGATTACAGGGGGCTTAAAACAGTCAGGGTGCAGCTGGGACATTGCAGACTCTCATCCACAGGTGGAAGGGTCTTGAAATATCAATGGTCTTTACTCACCAAGTACACCATCCAGTTCTCTATGCAGAACAAAAAAGAAAAATCCTGGCCTGCCCAGTAGTGTCCTGCCCTGCCATCACCTAACTTTTTTGTCACGTGTACCCACAGCAGTCAGAGCCAAGAGCATTCTGAAGTAAGCCACAATGTGTTTTCAAGTACTGAACATTGTCACTTACACTTAAAATTAGTATTAATATTATTCACAAGTATTTTGAAGGATGTTCATACAATGTTTTGTAATTATATACAGTGCTTTTAAATTAAGAAAAACTTTCACCTTTCTTGCAAAGGATGAACATCTCTCTTTTATAGTCATCTAATGAGTAATTTCACGATAGATTTGCCAATGGCCATCAGTAAATCACCATACAGGAAAATGCATATGATTAATTAAAAGAAGTAAAATTTAAAGTTTTCCAGAGGCATTAGTCCAAGTGTTTAGGATATATGCTAATCATATCATAGCATTTAACCAGAAAGTGGTCCTGTTTAAAAGCTGACAATGTAAGTTCTGTTTGGACTTATGCCAACTTCTGTCTGGAACAGCAGTTATAAGGATACTTGTACAAAAATAACAACTGCCTGCTATGGAAGGAAAAGAGAAGAAACTACTATAATACTAGATATTATAGAATAAAAATCTTGTAATCAGCACACTGTGGCTCATTACTCTCTATATTAGTCAGCTTTCTGATATTATAACACATATAAAAAGAAATTATTTGCTTAGATTCACAGTTGTAGAGGTTTTGGTTTATAATCAATTGACCTTGATTGACCTTGATGTCTCATATAATGATGACAGTTCATGGTAGAGAAAAATCAGTCACTCACTACATAGAGGAGGAGGGAAGGAAGGAGGGAGGGGTTCTACTATTCTTTTCCAGATCACATGCTCAGTGATTTAAAGATATCTTTCTCACTGAGGATCACTTCATATAGTTTCCATTTTGTACCAGTGGTGCCAAGTGAGGTACTCAGCCTTTGATACATACTGGACCTTTGGGGGACATTTATCATCCAAACTATGGTACTCTTCATGTTCGCCTTTTGATCTCTATTGAAGGAGGATGTGAAGTCTTTTCTGTAGAGGCTGCGAAGATGACTTGGCCTACCAATACCAGCCATTGGACAATAAATTAAAGAAGCACATAAACAAAGAATGCAGTTACTTCAGAATTTCTTGTTCTATGTAGGTCAGCTGAAGAAACATTACTGGGGAGGGGGACATGCATGTGTCCTGGACATGATAGGATGCTGGTTGATTTTTATGGTAGTAGTTGACTTGGGGACTGTGTTCTGCAAATATTTAGTTTCATAACCTTATGTAAATATATATGAGTAATTTATTACTCATATCTTCACTGACTTTGTTTTGTATAAACTTTCATATGAAAGTGAAAACAGTTATAGTTAGGTTTCGTGGTGCATCTGTGCTAGTGAGCTTATGAATGTCACTGGCAGGTAGGGTGTGACTCACAGGTAGCATCATGGCAAGTCTGCACTACCGTTTGGAGGATAAATAGGGTTCAAAGTTGGGAGAAGAAACAAAGCAATCCTTGGGAAGAGTGATCAAAATGAAACAGCATAGGAGAATTCAAACAGTGTAATACCTTAGAAAAACTCACAACCCAACAGAATGAATGCCAGGAAACTGGCACTTGAAAGGTGTGAAGGGGAGACCAGGAGGAGGTGAGCAGAGGAAGAAGGGAAAATGCAATCATAATATTCAATGCATAGCCAATGAAATTATGAAAGTTAAGGGATAGGGTTGGACTGGGAGGAATGGGAGAATGGTGAAAGGGATGACATCCATCAAGGTTTATTATACTTACAAAATGATTTGTTGAATGGTAAATCCTTTGTATAACTACTTAAAGATAATAAAAATATTAATGATAAACAAAAGCTGAATATATATGATGTATGTATACATAAACATATGTGTATATACATATTATATCATTGGGAAAGATGAACTGAGTACAAGAAACCACACAGTGGTGGTATTTAGGAGGCAGCCTGTTACAATTCTACTTCTTGCAGAAACCAGCTACAAGACCTTGGAAAGTCATTTAATATTTCTGATACTTAACCTTTTTATTAGAAAAATAAATAAGACTATTTTTCAAGATTTACCCAAAAATCTACATTTTGGGAAGATTTTTTTAATAAGAGAAGTACCAGTTTTACTGAATTTATCCCATTCAAAAATGCTTTATGTTAAAAACCCTACAATTTGGAGATGTAAAAATCTCATCCTATCCCATTTGCACAACACCTTGTCAATAAAATTTAATTTAAAAAATCTCATCCTAGGGGCTGGGGTTATAGCCTAGTGGCAAGAGTGCCTGCCTCGGATACACGAGGCCCTAGGTTCGATTACCCAGCACCACATATACAGAAAACGGCCAGAAGCGGCACTGTGGCTCAAGTGGCAGAGTGCTAGCCTTGAGCGGGAAGAAGCCAGGGACAGTGCTCAGGCCCTGAGTCCAAGGCCCAGGACTGGCAAAAAAAAAAAAAAAAAAAAAAAAAAAAAAAACTCATCCTAGTAGGATATTGCATTTAAAATTAACTCAAATACCACTATAGTGATAAAACTGAGAAAAGTGTGAGAAATACTCTAATCTCTCAATATAAAAATATATTGTTTCTACTGTTCCATGTAAAAGCAGTGGAGCTGTCGGGACTATTTAATTTTTGATGATGCCATTGAAAGTGAACAACTGATTATACCTCTAGTTGAGGATTTCTATGAGTCTTCCAAGTGATGCCTTTGCTAAAGAAAGGAAAAATTGTAGGTATCCTGAATGTCTTTTTCATTCAAAAGATGAGGGACTTTTGTAAATATTCAAAATATTTAAAATGAATCATGTAAGAGCATATTTATTTGTTTAATTATCTGTGTAAGCCATAGTATAATGAAAATATTCTAATTGTGCCACTTTTCAAAGGAACACTAAGGAGAAAATTGTAAGCATCATGGATGGGGAATTATGCACAAAAAGACTAATAGCTACAATAATGTTATTCAGAACTATGCTGGTAATTTGCCCCTTAGGAGGTAAATTTGGGGAAAAAATATGTGTAAGGTTCAACTATGTGATTCTCACTTAATGGGTGTTATACTGCAAAAGCCTCACACACCCCACATTGAACATTCAGTAATAATTATTTCTTTCAGTGATCCTCCTGGTGACTCCTCTAGTATCTCTAATTGCCATATTCTCAAAAACAGCATTTTTTGGTATGGAATCTTTGCAACAAGTAAAATGGTAATCCTGTATACAGGATTAGCTATTAGAAATACCTTTTTGCTTTCAGCATTTCATTACCCAGGGAGGATTCTATCAGGGAAAATAAAATAATAAAATGAGTAGAAGAAGTTCTGTCTTAAGATCTGGAAATTTTAGCTGGTAAAGTATCATTATCAAATGTTTTACATGGGGATTCTTTGCCAATTTGTTAGAGAAAATGGCTAGCCTTATGCAAATTTGTTTTGATTGGAGTCTACCCTAATTATTCTCCTTTTGTTGCTTTATATTCTTTGCTCTTCTCAGCCTGTGTGTTACCCCAAACTATTCACCCTTATGATTTACATCTTCCAAACCTGACTCCATCTGGGATGGTTTAATGGAAGGCATTACACATGAGCAAGCTATTTGGCCTCATTTCTCCATTACTAGCCCTGCATCTTCTGGGCTGTAGCTTCTGAAGGTGAAGCCTTCCCTCATGATTCCAGCTACTGGGTTTTAATATCTCACCTTATAGCCTTTCTTTTTGTTCTAACCTAGATGAGCTCATTGCACTTAACTATTGCTAGTCTTTGGAAATATAGGCACCCCATTTATTCTCTGAATTATCCTCAACAATGAAGTGGTACTTTCCAGAAATTTCTTCATTCAAACCACCTTGAACAATTTGTCTTTTTCTAAGACAATCACTATAAAATGAGTCTGAGAATGTCATATACATGGAATTGTAGTTAACAACACACAATTTAACATGATGAGCTATCACTTATAGTTACTATTATAGTTATCTGTGTCTGCTCCTATGATAAATAGATCCATCTGTCCAAGCTCAAAGGATTAATGCAGAGACAAGAAATATAAAAAAGCAAGACCTTCATGGTCTTATAAGACATAGTTTCTATCTGATGGATAGGCATGCTTTCAGTTATTACAAGTATTTTTATAGCTAATGCATGAGAGTCCCTTCCCAATTTCCTCATTGGTATGAGTGCTATGGGTTTATGTTTTCTGTATACTTGATTGAATCCCATGGTGCTCTGCACCAAGGATCTGAATCAATTTAGGACATCTCCAAAAGGCTTTGTCAACTCCTACATTTACCATAAAATTGGCTGATTCCTGATTAGGTATTTCATGAAGGACCATCTTCTCCTTCTACTCAATCTTACAGATAGATCTCCCGGCAATGAACCTTAAAAAAATCTTCTATTTACAACATCCATGACTCTGTTTCCAAGGAATCCAATCTAGTTCTGCGTTAACTAGGGTCCATCTAAACAGTTTGAGCTTCCAGATAAGTAAATACATAGACCATAACTATTGTAATCAAGTTATCCGATGGTCTCTCAAAATATTACCAGTGACTAGTAACACAATTCTCACTGAGAATAGATAAGATAATTTCTTTTACTAGACATGCCCAGAGAAATTATGTTGTGTTCCATCAGGAATTGGATGGGTATATATTTGAATTGTGCTAACTGATTTGGAGGTATTATTTTCCCAAAATCTTCTCTCTCATTTTCTGATCTTTATTTCCCTTCTTTCAGAGAGGGATGGCACTGGTTGGCTTGCTGCAAAAGAATTAACCCATGGAACCAAAATAGAGAACATTCCTAAGCAGAAGTAGCTAGCTTGTTATGCACTTCAACAGTGACACAGTCAGTATTTAGAGAGCACTGATCAAAAAATAATTACTGTAGCAAGAATTTCAGAAATAGATTTAAATTCTGAATGACAAAAGCAAGAATAATCATAAAGATGAGTAGGGCAAAAGAGGTCAGCAAAAACCAAAGAGAATTCTAGACCCCTACCACAAAAACCTAGGGCTTTAGATGTGCCTATAAGTGTGTCTCGTGAGGATGGAGGAAAAAAAATCCAAAGGTAATTTTCTTTTTATCATCAGCATCCTTGTCTTGTTGATTCCTCCGGCAAGAATCATTAGTATGCCAATTACTGCTCTCTCACAGGACTTGAGGAGAATCCAAGAAGGAGTTACCAGAATTATGTCCTCTATACAAAGCTACTGTAATCAATTAGAATGCCTTAGTGGGGAAAGATGAGAAATGAAGACAGTAGAGTGAGGGAGACATGTTTCCTTTAAATCTATGTCAATGAAATCAAGTCAAAAAAAAAAAAAAGGCCAGCATAATATGCAAATAAGAGAACTGGATATGTGAAACTACATTTAAATAGATTAAATCCACTGACAATGATCAATACTAATTTTCTTCATAATGTCAAACTCCCTTCGCTCTGAGTATCTTCTTCCCACACGAAATAGTGTGAATAAGATTTAAAACAGAGAAAAAAATATAACCATAATTAATAATTGAAATGCTTCTAAATAACCAATTTTCTTCAGAAATATATGTTTGACTATCATAGCTAAGAAGCTTACAATTAGTATCTCTTTGTGCTTGGAGTTAACAATAGAAAAATGTGAATTTTGTTACAATAATGATAGTCTTGCTGTGACTACTTAATATAAACCAAAGATAAAAATTGCTCAATAATACACTGTGCTTATTTACCTCCCATTTTCATAAGCAGACTCTCGCTAAATTTTTTAAAAAGTAATTTAGGGTTACTCTTTCATGGAAATGTTTTAATGAAAAACAAGACTATCTTAACTAATGCCCATTTTAAACAGATTTAGAATTAAAAATCCTCTTTGAATTCAGGCTAATAAATTTAGGCTAAGCTTAAGTACTTGTAGTCCAAATAGAATTTTTACCAAAAGGTATGTTTCTCAGCAGGCTGTATTTAGTGGGACTGACCCTACAATCAATGGAGATTCAGAAACATTAATGGACTTACTCACAAAGCAAGCTTAATTAACTGTAACTAACTGTAATAACTATTTTGCAGGTGGTTTTTTTTTGCCAAATTTAACCACATCCATGTAGTTAATCCTTTTAGGCAGAGATGACCTTGAACTCTTCATTCAATTTAGAAATACTTAATCTTCCAGGTCTTGATTTTTCACAGTTCTCATTCCTAAGAATAAAATAGCTCTTAGGGTTTTTGTGGCAATTAAGCAATCTAATATGTAGGAAGTGTCATGATGGATAATTAATGACAACTTAACAAGGTATAACTTTTATTATTTCTTAGATACCTGCCTGCATAGGAGAGATATTTCTCCAACTTCAGAATATACAACTGAGATACTTTATGGTTTAATGTTGGAATTATTTTCCCCCACATCTTAATAAGGTATGGGAGACTTGCATTCTGTGTTTTTTTTGAAGGTCATTGAGAGATCTAAAACACATTTTCCAAACCCACAGAACTATGCCTACTTAATCTTTGATAAAGGAGCTAAAAACATAGGATGGAAGAAAGATAGCCTTTTTAACAAATGGTGCTGGCAAAACTGGTTCAACACATGCAACAAACTAAAACTAGATCCTTATATATCACCCTGCACTAAAATCAATTCCAAATGGATCAAAGACCTCGAAATTAAAACAGACACCCTGAAAACACTAAAGGAAGGAGTAGGAAAAACACTTGGGCTCCTTGGCACAGGACGAAACTTCCTTAACAAAGACCCAGAAATGCAACCAATCAAAGAAAGAATGGACAAATGGAACTGCATCAAACTGCAGAGCTTCTGCAGGGCAAAGGACATAGCTCGCAAGATAAACAGTAAGCCCACAGATTGGGAAAAGATCTTTACCGGCCATACAATGGACAAAGGCCTCATATCTAAAATATATGCAGAACTAAAAAAAATAAATTCCTCCAAAACAAAACCACAAAGAACCAACAGCCCCCTCAACAAGTGGGCTAAAGACTTAAAAAGAGACTTCTCTGATGAGGAAATGTGAATGGCCAAGAGACATATGAAAAAGTGCTCTATGTCACTGGCCATAAAAGAAATGCAAATCAAAACAACATTGAGATTCCATCTCACCCCAGTAAGAATGTCCTATATCAAGAAAACTAACAATAACAAATGTTGGAGGGGATGTGGCCAAAAGGGAACCCTACTTCATTGTTGGTGGGAATGTAGACTGGTTCAGCCACTCTGGCAAGCAGTATGGAGATTCCTCAGAAGGCTCAATATAGAGCTCCCCTATGACCCAGCAGCCCCACTTTGGGGCATCTATCCAAAAGACCACAAACAAGAACGCACTAAAGCCACCAGCACAACAATGTTCATCGCAGCACAATTTGTCATAGCTAAAATATGGAACTAACCCAGATGCCCCTCAGTAGATGAATGGATCAGGAAAATGTGGTACATATACACAATGTAATTTTATGCCTCTATCAGAAAGAATGACATTGCCCCATTCGTAAGGAAATGGAAGGACTTGGAAAAAATTACACTAAGTGAAATGAGCCAGACCCAAAGAAACATGGACTGTATGGTCTCCCTCATAGGAAATAATTAGCACAGGTTTAGGCTAATCACAGCAGAGGATCATAAGAGCCCAATAGCTATACCCTTATGAACACATAAGATGATGCTAAGTGAAATGAACTCCATGTTATGGAAACGACTGTTATATCACTATTGTAATTACTTTCAACATGCGATGTGAAACCGTAGCTTCTATTGTTGATGATCCTCTTGTATCCCCTTCCTGTGGTTGTACCTGCACTATCACTTTATCTTATCTGAGTACACTGGAAAGCGTGTATATTGGTATTAGAACTAGGAAAGTGAAAGGGAATACCAAAATCAAGAGACACAGGATAAAAAGACAAACGACTACAAAAGCAATACTTGCAAAACTGGTGTAAATCAACTGAACAACTCATAGGGGGAGAGGGAAAAGCGGAGGGGGGAGGGAGAAGGGGGGAATGAAGGAGGAGGTAACAAACAGTACAAGAAATGTATCCAATGCCTAACATATGAAACTGTAACCTCTATGTACATCAGTTTGACAATAAAAATTAAAAAGTAAAATAAAGTAAAACACATTTTCCTCATATAAGCCCATTTCCTCATTAATTCGGAATGAGGAATAGCGATCAGAATTCTAAGATGACTCCAGTATTTCTACCCCAATGTATATGTGCTCTATTAACTCCTTCCCCATAAGTATGAGTGAGGCCTAGAGAATGAGAAAATAGTCTCTCCCTTGATTAAGAGTTATATGGCAAGCTTCTAAGACTGTTACTCCTGTGGGACTTCAAGGAGTATGTTGTAGAGAAAATCACATGGCCAGGAACCCTCTAATAGCATGAGGGCCTCTGTTATCTAACCAAGGGCAATTGAATTCTGACAATAATCAAATGGATACAGAAGAGGAAGCTCAAACTCAAAGAAGAAACGCAGAGGGGATATGGCCTAGTGGCAAAAGTGCTTGTCTCGTATACATGAAGCCCTGGGTTCAATTCCACAGCACCACATATACAGAAAATGTCCAGAAGTGGCACTGTGGCTCAAGTGGCAGAGTGCTAGCCTTGAGCAAAAAGAAGCCAGGGACAGTGCTCAGGCTCTGAGTCCAAGCCCCAGGACTGGCAAAAAAAAAGAAAGAAAGAAAGAAAGAAAGAAAGAAAGAAAGAAAGAAAGAAAGAAAGAAAGAAAGAAAGAAAGAAAGAAGAAAGAAAGAAAGAAAGAAAGAAAGAAAGACAAAATACATCTCAGCCAAAATATTCAATATAAACCTTGTAAGACCCTGAGCAGAGGACTCAGTTGATAGTCAAGTTTATAAAGCATGAGACAATAAATGAGTACTGCTTTAGGTTACCTAGTTTGTATTAACTTGCTACACAGCAGTCAAAAACTAATATAGCAAAAGGAAGAATGGTGGAGAGGAAAAATTACTGGGATCTTGAAACATGCTAATGATTACACTGTACATAAAATATCTGGACTTTCTCATAACTCTTCTGCACAGGCCCTGATAGCAAAGAAGAAGGCAGTATTACACAGTGGTCTGGAATAAAAATGTAGAATTTGAATTATATTCTGCCACTAAATATAATATTGACCTGAATTCAAATAAGAAAACTAACTTTTTTGTAAACATAATACTTGTTTGAGTTGTTGTTGTAATTAAATGACCTAATAATATACAGGAAGTATCAAGATGGACAATAAATAACCAATTAGTATCTCTTCATATTATTCTTCCTTATGTTGGTTTTATTCATTTTCAGATGGTCTTAATAGTAGTTGGATGGCTTTATCTGACTCAAGTTTCAAATCTCCATACTATACTTGATTTCCAACAATAGAATCTTCTCCCAAGAATACTTGCCATTGTCTTCTAATGTTAATTGGTGCTAACAATAAGACATATACCTAAAACCAAGCATAATACCTGGGATGATGGCACAGGGTTTTCTGATTAAATCAGTCATGATCTTTTGAAATTAGAATGGGGCCATTTCTTGAAAACCTGCACCTTCTATTGGAAATATGATGATGGCTCAAATAAAATGAAGCCATTTGGTATGGGTTGAACTTGGTCTCCCAATAGATAAGTTAGTGCTCCAGTTTCCCACACCTGTGAATGTGATTGCATAACATAGTCAAGTTCAGATTCGATCACTGAAATAGATCTTAATTCAATGTGGCTTGAGTTCTCATAAGAAAAGGGAAATTTGGACAGAGAAACATCTATAAGATGGTGAAGTGAGGACAGAGGCAAAGATTGGAATGACATATCTACAAGCCAATGGATACCAAGGAAAGATTCTCCCTTTCAAATTTTAGATGAATTGTACCCCTGTTCACACCTTAATTTCAAACTTCTGGTCTCCACAATTTAGAGACAATAAATTACTGTGTTTTAAGCCTTTCAACTTGTGGGTACTTTGTTAGGGTAACCCTAGGAAACAAATACATCACTTTGGCGAGGTTACAAAAAAAATAAACAATTTAATGCTAGGAAGACCAACAAATATGTAACTTATAATCTTCTAAAGAGAAAATGAGGGACCCTAGGAAACTCAATCATTCCATGCACACTGTATTTGGGGAGATTGTATGGATATTCGTAATTTCGATTTACTACTTCATAGTGACATCTTTGAAGCTCATGATCACTGAAAGCTCAATGGGAAGTGAATAATTAGGCTTCAATCCTTCACTAGGTAGTCTTTTAAGAAAATGCAAAAAGATATTCCAAAGAAACAGATATGAAAGGATGTGGCATATCCTGAAAAAAAAAGTTATTTGGAGAAACAATTCCTGTATTGCTATTGTTTCAGCAAGCAGTAAAAGCAACCAATATACTAGAGAAACCTCAGTAGTCAGTAAGTAATATAAGTCCCAGTTCAAATCACTTTCAATACAGAATATGTGAGTGTCTGTTATACTGAAGAAAAGGAAGGAAAAATGTTCTCTCTATGATAAATATCTACTTCATACATGATTCATCCTTTGATTAAATCACAAGACTATGAGGCAGATATCTGTGTCTGCACTACAAATTAGTTAAAAAATTAATATTAGAAAGTTACAGGAGGCTAGAGCATGCTATTGTAAGATGATTAATGTCCTTAAACTTATCAGATCTCAATTTAAAAAGCCAGGAGATTTTATATTATTTGGGGAAAATATCTTTCTTTGAAAATGGGATTAAGTATTGTGAGATGAGATTATTTTGGATTATCTAGGTGAGCCACCAAAGAAAAACAAGTGTATTTGCAAAGGAATCTGGGAAAGATTATACCACATTCAGAAGTGGAGAATGAGGTGAAGATAGACTAAATAAAAGGAGGGATGGGCCCAACAACCATAGAGAGGACAGTAGCCACCAGAAATTGGAATATGAAGAACATGCTCACTTATATCCTCCCATTGCGGTATAGCCCCACCTGTTTTGACCCAGTAAAATGACATAGTATTGAGGACTTACAGAACTATGAGGAAATCTGTGTCTTGTTTTAAGCCACACAGCTCATGGAACTTTGCTGTCACAGTAATAGGAAGCTAGCAGGAAGCTAGACAGAACGTTGCTAGTGATTTTATGTGTGTGAGTCTTGTAAAAAATCATTCTGTGCCCGGCACCAGTGGCTCATGCCTGTGGTTCAAACCCAGGCCCAGGCAGGAAAGTCTATGAGACTCTGACCTCTAATTATTCACATATTAAAAAAAAAGCAGGAAGTGGAGTGGCTCAAAGTGGTAGAGTGCTAACCAGCTGGCCAAATTAAATATGCAAGAAACATAAGAAGAAGGCAATGCTTTAACTCCTATTTTATACAAAGAAAAATATAGATACAAATGACTGAGTGGTTTACTTGTGGCTAGTCCACAGGTGATAACTCACAACACATCTCTACCACATTCTTAGTCATTTGGCAAAAGTCTCACTTGACATGAACACTGCCACTTGCCTCCAATTGGAGGGGGCAGGAGAGTGCCTCTAAAAATAATAAAGAAGTATTTTTTTTGCCAGGTGGACTCAGAGTTACTTGGGCCACATTATATTTCCTCATGGACTCTTGTCCTGAAGTAAGATTTAGGACTCACTGGAGATTTGGATGAAGAAATAGAAATGACAGGTTAGCTAGGTCACCTGGCTTGTGATAGTGTGACTCAAGTACTTTATTTTAGACCAGGTCAGTCTACAAAATCTGAGTGCTCTTTAAACACTATGGATTTCTTCTAAAAAAAGATATCCTAATTATATTGACATCCATTTTCTGATGGCTGTTGCTCTCATTAAAAGTACTGGACCACAGCTAAAGTAATCTTTAAATACATTACCAGTCATATTAGAAGAATAATTTCAGTCATTCTCTTACATTTCCCTAACCTTCCTGGACAAAAAGCACTTTGATTTTTCAGAGGCAAAACAGAGAGCTAAAATACAACTAGGAGCTGAATTTCCACTTTTCTAATTCTGTGCCTCTAACACAACTTTCCATGACTTTCCTATTCCATGAGGGGGAAAAAAAATCTCTCCTCTTTCATAATTCAACCTTACTCAAAGGTTCCCTAAGAATCTTTTCCTCACCTATTTTTTTACACAAATAATGATAATGTTTATAGTATAGGATTTTATTAGGCATTAAACACCTATAGGAAAATAGCTAAATTCATAGAGTCAGAGATGAGATAGTAGAAATATAAATGGATAAGGTCTAAATCTTCACAACCACTCAATGAAACAGGTAACATTCTAATTCTCTGAATTCATACATGTAAAAATTAAATTTTAGAGGAGCTAGGGAGTTTTCCCAAGCTCATATAGAAAGGCTGTTAGGGATCAAACACCTCATGTAGTTCCCCAAACATTCACTTCTATAATTACTTACTGCGGACAATATTACATTGAAGCTTAGCATACGCTCCAGGTATTTGTTTAGAAACTCTATTATAGGCATCTTGTTCACTCCAACTATATCTATTTACTGCAAAAACCTAGATCACAGGAACTCAGCCTTGTACCTCAGACCTTCAGCACTCAGCATGGTGACTTTCTGAATACAAACCTTGGTCTTCATCCAAATTTAGCATTGTGATAGCACTTATCTTGAAAGAAATGCAATGCAGCTGATTGCATGTCAAAATGACTATATCATTTGCAAGTACTTAGTATTTTACTCACTGGTAGTGTTGTAATTGAAGTCTTCAAAAACTGCGATGAGAAGAGTACATTCATTTATTTTATGTTCAATATTGTTTATCAAACACACATTTACACTTAAAAGGTACTCTTTGGACCATTAACAAATGCAAAGATAAATCAAAGACAGATTTTGGTTTTAAAGGAATATAATTTATTGATAAAGATACTGCATATAGATAAATGACTAGACAGGAAAGGAAGTGACAATCAGTTAAGTCAGAAGACAAGTTACTTCTTCTACTTGTATGCTGAGAATGGGTGGAATTTTTTTTTAACAGTAACATTTTCATCTTTATTAGTCATCTTGAATGTCTATAGACTTAAGCCTTGGGTCCCAACAGCTTTCTCTGTTGAGAATTTTTTAATAGTGGTTCCTAGGAGATGGCAGTTGTAGCAGCTTCTAACCAAGCACCTACAACACCTGTAATTACTGTTTATCACTGTCACCTCTGCAAAAACTTTTAAAAGCAGCTTTAGGCCAGTTCTGTGAACTTGAGGTCAGGCCTTCAAAGTCCTTCCAAAGCAGACAACAGAGATCCCAAACTCTACACACCAGTTTACAGCAAGAACTAGTCACCAGGACTCGGAAGGAGGCTGTGGGTTCTTGGGGCTGAGAGCTCCAACATTCCTACCACACTGGCAGGACCTAAGTGCAGAATGAGCCTGCAGGTCTAGTGTCTCTTGCTCACCACAGCTGTTATTTCACATCTTTTCCCTGGATTTCTTCTGTTTCTTTTGTTCTTCATATTCAAGTATTTTCTGTTGGAAATAACCTGCAGGAGGATGCCTGCTCTTCTCAGCTTCCTGAATGAAAAGAGAGAAGAGCTGAGTCTTCACAAATTTCTTCACAAATCGCCGGTTTGTCTTGGAAGTCAGAGCCTTATAGAAGGCCCGTTCTTGGAAGTGGCCTTGCCCATTGGCCTCCTGCTTGATGTAGGAAGCATAGTGACGGACAGTTTTGACAAAGAACTGCACAAAAGGGCTCGAAACATGTTCATTGATTTGTTCTGAAATCTTTAACTCAGTGATCCCCTGACCAAGGGAGGCTAAGATGTCATCCTGAAGCTTCCGCAGTAGGATGTCTTTTTTCATCACCAACTTACAATAAGAAGACTCCTTCACAAAGATCCACCAGCAGCACTTAGCTCCATTTTACAGATGTGGAGGCTTAAAGAGATGAAGTAACTTGCCCCAAATCAAACAGCTGTTAGCAGCAGAGCTGGGGTCCAGATCCAGGTCTGCCTGGCTCCAAATCCACACACTCTTCTTGCTGCAGCATACCTCTTCCATGGGGCTGTCCAACTCCTGCCAAAAGCACATTTGGACTCCAACCATGAAGGGGGTGGGGCAGCAGACAGAGGCCAGAAGACTCTCTGGGATGACAGGAATGTAGGTGTATGCCCAGCTGTAGGGGTAAAGCAGCGCAGCGGCAGCATGGATGCACGGAAACAGAGTGCTCATCCCCATGTGACCTCACATGGCTCTCTTGGGGCCAGTTGAGGTTATTGAAAGCTACCATGTCGGTGCCTTAGTTAACTTGGGAAATTCCTAGGTTCCAGAAATCTCTGTGCAAGGATTCCTTTATGGAAAGTCCCACAGAGGTGGCTGCTGTA
Source organism: Perognathus longimembris pacificus (assembly GCF_023159225.1). Taxonomy (NCBI): domain Eukaryota; kingdom Metazoa; phylum Chordata; class Mammalia; order Rodentia; family Heteromyidae; genus Perognathus; species Perognathus longimembris. The sequence goes on along the minus strand of NC_063165.1, from coordinate 33,475,145 downwards.
GGCTTTACAACAATGCATTCTTCAGGTCATTACTGCTCAAGTCACCACTTAGTCCCCCCCCCCCCCCCCCACACACACACAGAGGATAGATAGATGACAGAAAGATAGGTAAACAGAGAGAATCAGAGAGAGAGAGAGAGAGAGAGAGAGAGAGAGAATCAATTTCTGGCTTCTCTCTTCTCTGCTAGCTTTCATGGCTCTTCATTTTTCCAGCCAAATTGCCCCTCACCGAGGCCAATAAAAACACAGATACGGAAACCTAGGTTCCGATTCTTAGTACCAAGCTAGCACTTCCTGTATCAGAAAGACTGAGTCTCTGAGGGTCTAGTTAAATCCCTGGCTGACTGGAAGTCCCCTCCCAGCACGAACCTCAGGATCTGAAAAGGAAGGAAGTTGGGGGTGAGGGTATTTTTCTGGAGGTACATCGCCTAATCTGCTTTCCAAATGCTGATGTGAGGGAAAAGGCCGGAACCTGAGGCATGGGCTACCACAGAAACCCCCTGCTTCCACACAGGGCTAGAGGTAGACAAGCTATAAATCAGATGATACCTCTTCCACAGAGTCGAGCTTAGGGATAGTTCCTTTGTGGTGATAACTGGTTTTCTTATAATTTTCAATACAAAAACCCTAATCCCTATCCAAACTTCTTTTCCTTTGGAGCCCACAATATTCACCTTCCCTCTACCTTCTGGTATTTCCCCAACTTCCTTTTCTTTTCTCTTTTTCATTTGTATGTAGGGGCTGGGGCTTGAACTCAGGACAGTCTGTTCTCCCTTGGATTTTTCACTCAAGGTTGACACTCTACCACTTGAGCCATAGCTCCACTTCTGGCTTTTTTATTCTAGTTAATTGGAGATCAGAGTCTCACAGATTGATTTCTCTGCTAAGGCTGGCTTCAAACCTTGATCCTCAGATCTCAGCCTCCTAAGCAGCCTGGCTCCCTAGTTTCCTTTTCTTCCCTAAAGGTTAGAACTGAAGTTGTTGTTGGGTTTTTTAAAGTAGGTAGCAGGTAAAGGAGAACACCACGTGATAGTCAGGCAGGAGAGAAAAGTTTACCGAACAGCTGGCCTGTGGCCGAGGTGATCCATGGCCAGAGAGAAGGGAGAGAAGGGAAGCGAAGGGAGAGATGGGAGAGAAAAGGAATGGATGGAATTTGAACAAGAGAAACTGGGCAATGGCATTCAGTTGGAGAGAAAAACATGAATGACAGAAAAAGGAGGCTCTAAACAACAACAACAAAAAAAAAACAAGTCATCCCCCAGTGTGAAGGAAGTGTGAAACAGAGAGAAAATGAAATTAAAGTGTTAAATCATATTTTTCTTCCTCCCTCCTCCGTGTGTGTGTGTGTGTGTGTGTGTGTGTGTGTGTGTGTGTGTTATTACTGAGTCTTGAACATTGGGGTTTGTATATTTCCTTAGACTTTCCCTTCAAGAAGGGTTCTCTACCACCTGAGCCACATCTGTACTTCCAAGAGTCTCACAAACTTTTCTGCCCAGGCAGAACTCAGGTATTACTCTGATCTCAGAATCCTGAGTAGCTAGGATTTTAGACATGAGCCACAGATGTTGGCATAAATCATATTTTAGTGTTCACAAGGACAAGCTAGTTCTCTACACTTGGCCTTCAGTGTCTAAGAAGAAATGTCATAATAATAGACTGATTTCCAGAAAATTAATACTGCAGCAGTATTAAAAACATTAAATGTACAAGGACTGAATGACAGAGATAACTAACAGATGGAGTAGAGGTAATTGGTTTCAAATATGGTAGATGCTATCAGCACTTTGTGTCCAGTGTTTGCCTGTATCTCTAATAAACTATACATGTTATTTTCTAAATTCCAAGTAGGAGTAACAAAAAATTGGCCTCCTTCTTCTCTCATCCAGTACCTTGGATGATGACACTGTCATCAACCCATTCATTCAGCTGACAAGCTGCCTCTTCCTTCACTACCCACATGAAATATGACACCAAATCTTGTTAAGTTTGTTTTAATAATTTGTTTATGAATGATATCCTCAGTTCTTATCCCTCCTATTACTGCCCATATTATTCTAATAACCACTCTGGTATTTAAGTCAGATAATCACATCCTATTGAATGGATAGATGTAGTGAACATTAGTTAAGTTGGGTCTCAGAGCCCCTGGACAGTGTCTTGCAATGGAAGGCATTGCTTCCTTCAACAAGTATAAAAGAGCTATCAAGTAGAATAAATGTTTAGCATTGGTTCTCTCAGTAGCCAATTTTATGACCAAGATCACCTAGACAGAAATACTTGCCATTTCCAACATAAGCCCTTTCTTTCTGTTGACTTAAAATCTTTGACAATTTTTGGTGGAGATTAAGCAAAATTACTCACTCATCTAGTACTAGTCCTTAGTATTAACAAATGTCAGATGAGTTCTTAAAATTTACCTTTCCCTCAAATGACTTTTCAGTTTCTTAGAAGCATTTTTATTTTCATTCTTCAGATGCCTTTTTAAGTGACCAATATGGATCCAATATATTCTGCCAGTGTTAAAGTAAGGCTGGAAATAAGGAAAAGATCTCTCATTTTCAAACTTTATACTCACAAAACATGCCACTTCAATAGTGGTACATTGACATATGAATTTTCTCAAGTTTAATAAACTTGTTCAGCACAACTTCTTAGCTACTTTCAAACTCATTGGACCAAAGCCCATAAAATCCATAGAGATCAGTAAAGTCTTTGCTTAGAGAGATGAAAGAGAGACAAACAGAAATTACAGAGAAAGAAATAAGAAATAACTTTTAGAATTGGATGACTAATGTTTATAAAAGTGGATCCGTTTCCTAGAAAATTCTGGTAAAGAAGTTCCTCTACTTGTATTTGGTCTAAATTTCTTCAATCAAGTATTTGACATTTCTGTTTCCTTTTAAATATCAACCAGCATTTAAAAATCAATATGACTTAGTAATAATTCATAATCCTCTCTGTAATATCGTTGCTGGGCAGTTAGAACAGTCACATCTTGCCAGCTGGATTTTTAGGAAAAATATGTCACAACAAAACAGGAAACACAAATCACAATGCATAGTTTCCAGAGCTTACCTGTTTTGCTGGCAGTCCATGGTGTGAGCCAAGCATACTCAGTAACTTTGGTAAATCAGATTATCTCTGGAAAAAGCAACTAAAAACTTGTCTAATAATTTCATTCTAAAGAATGCAATTTTGATTGATCTGGGTCTATGGTGTCCAAACTGTGGTCTGTGCCCCTTGGAAAACCTGATAAATCTTTCAACCCATACACATGCCAAGAATGTATATGGTATGAATAGAGCAAGACATTGTTTAGAGGTGTGTACATGTGATGGTTTCCTGTCCTGGCTAAAGTATCATGTTTGGTTATTGAAGCAAACAAAAATCTAGGTGTTATTATGATAGTCTTTTGTACACGTGGTAATTATCTGCCATTGGTTGATTTTAATGGCAGGAGACCATTCCATGGGATGGGTGGTTCTTATGCAATCAGATGAGAGCCTTAAGAGCAAAGTTGCAGCTTCCTCAAGAAGAAGAAATTCTGCTTCAGGACTATAGTCTCACCTTTTGCTCAGGAGTTTCTAGCCTACCACCCTGCCCCACACATTTTTGCACACCAGTCCCCACAACTTCGTAAGCCATGTGTGGCATAAAGACTGTTTCAGAGGCTAGGGACACAGCTCAGGGATAGAGTGCTTATCTACCCAGAATGCTCAATGGTCTTGGTTCAAACCTTCACAAAGCAATTAATTAATTCACTAGTTAAAGGGAATAAAGGCTATTCCAGTTTCTATATAGAAATCTATCCAATCCAATACTTCCAAATATGAAGAAATAATTTGGATTTCAATATATACATTGACTGAAAACATATAACTCTTACAAATATTTACTATTGGGTATTTTTGTAATCAATTAGTTAAAAAGCCTAATACCAAATAACCTCAACACAATTTTTTATGTTAAAACTAAGACTATTTGGGAGACATTTGGAAGTGTAAGACAACCACTGCATTTGAAAATAAATTTCACCCATCCTCTAGAGTTAAAAAAACAGACTGTAAACATTACTCATAATAAATAATGAAAGGAGAGACCTTAAAGGTCAACTACACAATCATACTTAGCAATCAGGCAACTGCTAAGGTGAGGATTATACAACCGGCCTTCCCATAGCCCTTATTTCATAGTATTTAGGCTCCCTGTGCCCTGCACAGGTAAATCCTGCACAGGTAAATCCTGTGTTTCATGCACTCTCTATAGATTATCCCAACTAACTCTCAAAATCCTAAAGGGCAGGCAGTAGTTTGTAATTACTTGTTTTACACACAGTATTTTGAAAGCTGGTGCTTTGAGAGGTAGTTGCCCAAAGTTTAGTGAAATAATTAATGTAGATACTCCAAAGAGATTCTGCACGTAAACCATTTATTTAATGGACTAGAAAACTGAGCTAAAACAAACTAAATAATTTGTTCCATATAGCTCAGCAAGTCAAGATCAGATTCCAGTTCTTTTTCCTGTTTGTCTAAGATACCATTTTTGATATTATTATTTCTGATCTTACAAAGGGCATAAGAGTTACAAATTCAGAACAAAACTTGAAGTAGTAAAAAAATACTTCTGAGAATTTTAAACTATTCATAATGCTACAATAAACAAATCTGCTAGCCACTGGAACTCTGAAGTGTTCCTGAATACAGATTATCCACTCATGTGCTTTGGAAAAGTCTTTAAATCTTTAGCTTGGATAGAGCTAATTCAGGAACCAACTACTCAAATGTATTTAAAAGGTAAATAAACTTTACCTCTTAGTAGTAGAGTAAGGAGTTAAAGAACCTCTATTCCCAAACTCTGATTTGTGGCCTATAGAGATCATCTTTGAACATATAGAAATGTGGACCTATGAAATGACACCACCTTTAACAACCAAATGCATTAAGCCATTGATCCTAAAATCCTCTGGTATAAATGGAAAAGCTTAGCTACAGCTTCAAACCAGTATTTTCAAAATGCCTTTATCTGCTAAATAAACTCCAATTTCTGTGCTCTTCTTTGGACTTTTCCAATACCTCAAATACAACCAGAGTTTTCAGAAATTCTTTTCACTCCAAGGTCCTCTTCTTATTGTCCAAGGTCATCAAAATGCATTCTTAGGGAATTGTTTCTCTGATCATATTTCCCAAATTGGTTTTTCCCGTGTGTTATTCTCTATTACGAATACACTTTGGGCCCTTCATAGTCCTTACCTTGATTTGTATTTTATATTTGTTGTTATAATTCTACTTTTTGGTAGAGGGTGAATCATTAGGGTTAGGAATCACTATTTTCAGGATCGAGGAAGATATCTGCTATATTCCAGGTATTCAATAAATATGGATAAATTTTTCTAGTTCAGACATATAAATGTGAAAAAATAAAAATTACTTGTTTACATTTGCTGTGTAATCATAGAAGCCAAGTATATAATTGAAATCGGCTTTTCTTTCCTTTTTCAATGTAGAGAGTTATATCAGTTTTGGTGATTTTATCCGGAATTATTCTCGAAAAAAATGGGCTCAATTTGTGATTGAAATTGTGATTGAATTTTGATTCATAGAAATATTAAATTCTAAATAATGCTGTGTGTTTAATCTTATAACAATAACTTGTGTGGTTTACCTTCTGTTTCTTCATTAGTTAAATAGAGATAATAATAATAATGCTTTCCTGATTAAGAGACATTTCCAGGATTAAATGAGATGTTATTTTAAAATTAGTATACTGCCTCACACTGTAAAACTAAAAATACTAGTAGTTATTTCTCTATTTATCAATTTAGTTATAAGGAATAGGAACAAAACACATTAGAATTCCCACTTTTCAGAATGTATATTATAAATTTTAATGTCATAGTTCTTTCTAACCTTTGGAACCTGGCATATGGTACTAGGAGTTTTTACTCAGTACTTGTGAAAGGACTGAAACATATTCCCAAAAGCTGAATTTTCAAGTAGCAAATGCAAATTTTCACCTTGTAATTAATTTGCTAACACACAAGACCTTTGAATCAACACAATGATACCACGGAGTAAATGTTCAGCATCCGTTCCCATAATCTCAAATTTCTCTCCGTTCTCAAGAGTGAAATTGTGATACAGTTTGCTCCTCTTATTTTAAGCCTTTGTCCCTTTGACAGTGAAATGCTTCTTAAGATAATGCAATTTTCCACCAGGGCTTCAACAGTGACTGAAACCTATAGACCAGTTAATTATATGTCTTCACAAACTCAACATTAAACCATTCACCATTCTTACAAATGTCTTTAACTCATTTCATTCCATGAACTCTATCAACAGGGTTCTTAAAGTCCCCTCAGCTCAGTACAGAAGGAACCATACTTGTCAAGAACTAGTGTTCTACCTATGTATCACATTAGCAATTTTTTAAACAATTCCATTTGCAAGTAGAAAATCCTACTGGAAAGATTTATAAGTAGACATTTCTTCCCTTGCACATTTAAATTGAGAAATCATAAGTGAGGGGAACGTTATTTTTCTACATCTAAATAATAGAAGAAGAAAATACTATTATCAGTAAAGACAACATTTTAGATAGAAAATTCTGTTTGGGGAATGATATGACATATGTGCTTGTATATATATATATATATATATGTACATATATATACTGAAGTTAGATGAAAATGTTCCCTATTAACACTAAAATTTTTTTAAATAAATCTTAGAAAACTATAATCAAATTGAGACAAAATTATTATTTATAATGTTGCCACTGGGTCCTTTCTTTCCTGATGTGTTTAATAGAAGAACTAGAAAAATATCAGACTGCCTTCTAAGTTATCTTCACACCAAACATAAAAAATCTGGAAGTTTTTGACAACATCATGTGTCCACACATGGAATTAAAAAAAAAGTCTCAGTCCCTGTCTCATACTCTCCTCTGCTTTGAATTTACCTTGGATTGAGAAATAGGCATATTTTCTTTTTTTGTTATTTTTGGGGTTTTTCCCTTTTTTATTAATTTATTTTCTTATTGTCAAACTGATATACAGAGCAGTTATAGTTTCATACGTTAGGCATTGGATACATTTCTTGTACTGTTTGTTACCTCCTCCCTCATTCTCCCCTCCCCATCCCCCTTTCCCTTTCCCCCCATGAGTTGTTCAGTAGAATTACACTAAACAGTTTTGCAAGTATTGCTTTTCTAATCATTTGTCTTTTTTACCCTGTGTCTCTCAATTTTGGTATTCCCTTTCAATTTACTAGTTCTAATACCAGTATACACAGTTTCCAAAGTATTCAGATGAGATACAGAGATAGTGCACGTACAACCACAGAAAGGGGATACAAGAGGATCATCAACAATAGAAGCTACGGTTTCACATCGCATGTTGAAAATAATTACAACAGTGATATAACAGTCATTTCCATAACATGGAGTTCATTTCACTTAGCATCATCTTATGTGTTTATAAGGGTATAGCTATAGGGCTCTTGTGATTCTCTGCTGTGACTAGCCTGAACCTGTGCTAATTATTCCCTATGAGGGAGACCATACAGTCCATGTTTCTTTGGGTCTGGCTCACTTCACTTAGTATAATTATTTCCAAGTCCTTCCATTTCCTTACGAATGGGGCAATGTCATTCTTTCTGATAGAGGCATAAAATTACATTGTGTATATGTACCACATTTTCCTGATCCATTTGTCTACTGAGGGGCATCTGGGTTGGTTCCAGATTTTAGCTATGACAAACTGTGCTGCAATGAACATTGTTGTGCTGGTGGCTTTAGTGCATTCTTGTTTGTGGTCTTTTGGGTAGATGCCCAAAAGTGGGGCTTGCTGGGTCATAGGAGAGTTCAATGTTTAGCCTTCTGAGGAATCTCCATACCACTTCCCAGAGTGGCTGAACCAGTTTACATTCCCACCAACAATGAAGTAGGGTTCCCTTTTGGCCACATCCCCTCCAACATTTGTTATTGTTAGTTTTCTTGATATAGGACATTCTTACTGGGGTGAGAAGGAATCTCAATGTTGTTTTATTTGCATTTCTTTTATGGCCAGTGACATAGAGCACTTTTTCATATGTCTCTTGGCCATTCACATTTCCTCATCAGAGAAGTCTCTTTTTAAGTCTTTAGCCCACTTGTTGAGGGGGCTGTTGGTTCTTTGTGGTTTTGTTTTGGAGGAATTTCTTTTTTTTACTTCTGCATATATTTTAGATATGAGGCCTTTTTCCATTGTATGGCCGGTAAAGATCTTCTCCCAGTCTGTGGGCTTTCTGTTTATCTTGCGAGCTATGTCCTTTGCCCTGCAGAAGCTCTGCAGTTTGATGCAGCTCCATTTGTCCATCCTTTCTTTGATTGGTCGCATTTCTGGGTTTTTGTTAAGGAAGTTTCATCCTGTGCCAAGGAGCCCAAGTGTTTCTCCTACTCCTTCCTTTAGTGTTTTCAGGGTATCTGTTTTAATTTCGAGGTCTTTGATCCATTTGGAATTGATTTTGGTGCAGGGTGATATATAAGGATCTAGTTTTAGTTTGTTGCATGTGATGAACCAGTTTTGCCAGCACCATTTGTTAAAAAGGCTATCTGTCTTCCAGACTATTTATTTAGCTCCTTTATCAAAGATTTAGTAGGCATAGTTCTGTAGGTTCATTTCTGGTTCTTCAATTCTGTTCCATTGGTCTTCAGGCCTGTTCCAGTGCCAATACCAAGCTGTTTTTATTACTATAGCTTTATAATACAGCTTGGAGTTGGGTATTGTAATTCCTCCAGCACTGTTCTTTCTGCTTAAGATTGTTTTTGCTATTCTGGGTCTTTTATTTTTCCATATGAATTTCTGGATTGCTTCCTCTATTTCATTAAAGAATTGTGTTGGGATATTAATGGGTATTGCATTGAATTTGTAGATAGCCTTTGGCAATATTGCCATTTTGATTATATTAATCTTCCCAATCCAGGATCATGGGAGGTTTATCCATTTCCTTAGTTCTGCCTTAATTTCGTTTTTCCTGTTTTTAAAGTTCTCATCATAGAGGTCTTTCACTTCTTTGGTTAAGGTTATTCCTAGGTATTTTATGTTTTTTGAGGCTATTGCAAAAGGAGTTGCTTTCCTGATTTCAGCCTCGGCGTTTGTGTCATTGGCACATAGAAATGCCATTGATTTTTGAGGGTTTATTTTATATCCTGCAACTTTGCCAAAGTTTTGGATCAGCTCTAGTAGCTTGGGAGTAGAATCAATGGAGTATTTTAGGTATAAGATCATATCATATGCAAAGAGAGAAAGTTTTTTATCTTTTCCTATTTGGATCCCTTTTATATTTTCTTCTTGGAAATAGGCATATTTTCATAATAGAGCAAAAAAATTGTTTTTAAAGGGCTAAGAAAATTATTTAAGGGAATAGCTATATGTAGATTGTGAAATTTTGGACCTGTAGGTTTTGGGAAATTACTATGAAAGAATAAATGGAACTTGACAACAACCAACTAAAGTTCAACAGAGTTTGTACTCTAAAGGAAGAAAAGGGAGCAGAAAGTATTTGTTTCCTCATTTGTTTGTTGTTAGTCTTGAGCAAATATGTATTTGAGCCCGTGAGCTGACAATGAAGACTAAAGTTAATTTTTTTCTTTCCCAGTTTTTTTTTATTTTGCTGAACTTTGATTTCTAAAGAATTACACTACTTGAGATCTCCCTTTAATCTACCATGTTGCAGTTAATACATTTGCATACACTTGCATACCACACAGTGTATTTACTTAGAAGTTTGTAAGTGAACTCTAGCCTGCACTGATAAAAGAATGGCATCTGGGCTGATTTCATACATTGGCTATCGTGAGTCAGGCTGCAATATACATGATAGTATGGGTGGCTTATTGTATCCTGAAAATTAAACCCTCAAAGAACTAACAACCTAACTAATAAATCGGCAAATAAGCTTATGAGAGTCTTCTTAAAGAAATAAAAATAAATAAATGAAATAAATCAATAAATGAATGCAAATCAAAACATCATTGAGATTCCATCTCACCTTAGTTAGAATGACCATAATCAAGAAAACAAACAATAACAGAGGCTGACATGGATGAGAGAGAATCTCTCAAAAGAGAGTCTTAATATACTGTTGGTAGGAATCTAAAATTACCCAGACACTCTGGAAAGCAGTGTGGAGGTTCCTCATAATTTAAACATGGAACTAATATATGATCCTGCAGTGCCACTCCTAGGTTGTAATTATCTATGAAAAATCATTGGATTATTTCTGGTTATAACTGAGACTGCAAAACTTTTCAATAATTGTTGAACACAAACCATAGCATAAAAAGTTACTAACTGGTGAGTAGTCACATTGCTGCAACAGGAGGCAGATTCTAATATTTTTGGTCAAAATATTGTATAACATATGCCCACATACCCCATAGCCCATACCGTTCATAAAATAGTTTCTTGTAATGGTGTTAAATAACTCTGACACTGGCTGGGTGTGGTTGCTCAAAACTGTAATTCCAGTTACTCAGGAGGTAGAGATTAGAAGATTATCGTTCAAGGACAGCCCGAGCAAAAAGTTAAAGAAACCTCCATCTCAATCAATAATCTGGGTATATGATCGTGGATCCAGGTCTAAGACTAGCCTCAAGAAAAAATGGGGCACATTCAAAAATAACTAAAGCAGAAACTAAAGTTGGGGATGTAAGTCAAAAGGTAAAAAAAATGTCTGACTATTAAGTGCATGACAAAAAAGAAAAACAGCTAATAACATTGAAACTAATATTCCCACAAACAGAATAAGACATTGTGGTAGCAAATATTTTTATTTAATGAATTCTATTCTTCCAGTCAATTTGTTTTATTTTGAGAGGACTGTTATGGGTAATATTATTACATGAGCAAAATTGAATGGCCAGAAAAGATTGACTGTTTTTACTAGGCCTAGGTAGATAGCATCATAATCTAAGACCAAATACATCATCCATATTGAGCACTAATTCAAATAAGTAACCAGTAATTCTCATTATTTTTAAACTAAAGACAGAAAGAATTTATAGCCTCTCCTTTTGACAAAAGCTTATAATGTTGAGAAAACATAATTTATAAGCATTTCTTTGCTGTTCTTAGAATGGCATTTCTTCTTTTTGAACATTTAATACTGTGATAGGCTATTCAGTAGAAATACTACTTCCTTCTTATAAGAGCTTTTAAATTTTATTTTTATATTGTTTATTTATCAGTGGCTTAGTTTTATCTTAATGTGGTGTTTGGAAAGGGTTGCTTTACACATATAAGACCCACTAATGTGAAGTACTACCAGTTTTAAACCAAGTACAACAATTAAAATTTAGAATAAAAAAGAGCATTACTGAATAATATATTTTAAACATCTAAATCTTAATGAATACTCTCTCAAATATGAGAATAAATTGTGTATCTTTCTTCCCAGTAGTCAATACAGAAATTACATATGAAAGCTAAAATGTTGTACTTTAATATGTGGAAGTGTTTTGTAGCTACAATATGTGTGGCTATTTTAATTACCAAAGCATACTGCAAAAATACTCACAAAATTTCTTTCTTGAATAGTTTCAGCTATTCTAGAATACCAAAATTTTATAGTCAGCAAGAAATAACAACATTCAAATGAGATACGGCCTTCAGGCACGGGGAACTTTAAGCAAGTACTAGTCAGAGATGAGCAATGATTCTCCTGCTGCAGAGGAGCTCAACAAGGGCAAATTTCAGGAGATGAGATGAAATAATTGCCTTGTAAAAGTGTTTCTTTCCTTTTGAGTCTTTCCCAACCAACAGAGAGAACAAGGGAATTTGTATAAAATTTCAGTTATCAAGGGAAATCTTTTTCTTCCCAGTGTTCTGCAAAGAAGTATATGGTCTTCCCCTGATCTTATGGCAAATAGTAATGGTCCCAATTTTGCCTGAAGCAAGATGTCAAAAAGTATCATGAAAGAAAATGGTTATTACTATTCTGGTGAACCAAACTGCATGGATGGTCTGTATCACCAGAGACAGGTGAAACCACATACTGGAAAACTTAAAATTCTTTCAGATATATTAACAAACACAATCTCATAAAAGATGGGAAACATAGAATCATCTGGGGGACTATTGTTCTACAAAACAACATGATGTATTTTCTTGCCAATGTAGATGAGACGTTAATGATATCTAGTAAAATGAAGATGTGGTATAAGCTCCTACACACAAACCACCAGAGAATGTCTTTTCTGCCAGAGATTTATAACTACCCTTCCCAGTTTGTAGAATGTATGCCTCACCACCAATACCTGACCTTTGGACCAAAGTTCTTTAAAAGGTGTAAAACATGGAAAGCATAATGGATTGAAAAAGAAAATTGGGATTCGAACATGAAGGAATTTACAAAGATCAACATCTTTGCTTCAACTTTTTAAAAAATTTGTTTTAATTGGCAGAGGAATATAGATAGATAGATATATAGATATAGATATAGATATATGCATATGCACCACAAGTTGGCATCTGAAAAGTGTTTGCTATAGACTCTAGGTTTTATGGTCAGTCATCTTTAGTTCTTCTTAATGATCTTCATTTAGTGTTTTCATAGGCTCCAGCTCATGATCCCAATACCTCTATCTCCTAATTAATGGTATTACAGGCATGCACCCTAATACCAGCATACCTCTGTTTTCACATAGTGTTTCATAATGTGAAAAATGAACTGCAGAGTGATATTTGTAAATATCCACATATAATGTATAGAATATAGTATATATTATATATGCATATATTACACCCATCTTCACTACTGAAGTTCTTCAATCGTTAATATGCAAAAGGAAGTAAGTGCTTTGAACTGTGAGATTCTCCGAGAATGGTCTAAAACTGGGAGGCATTTTAGGCAGTTTTGAGATCACATCAGAGGAAGCAAAATAAAGTGTATACAATAGAAGTCATAACAGATACCACACCTGCACCTACCCCGTTTTTATATTTTACAGAAGGATCTTCTTGTACCTGGACATATGGATTTTTTTCATCAAACCTACTTCTTTTTCCCCTGTCTCCTGTGGTTTCTAATCCTGCCTATTAATTTGTCTATGTTGTCATTTTAAGAGGTTTTATGTACTAATCTACAAACAGGCGTTTTGAAGTAGCTTGAAAATTCAATCATTACTGACTACATTGCTCCTAGAAATAAATAGATGTTCAAATTCAAGAATTAAAACATTCAGAATGAATTCTATTTAAAAGTCAAGAGACTGGGATGAAAGAAAATGGGTAGCAAAAACATGGGTATGATGTTTTCATTTCACATATTTGTGGCTAAAATCTTCCTCTAGAGAGGAAAAGGTGATACATAAACAGTTGGCGGGTATATTAAGCAATAAATTGAATTGTCTAAACATTGACAGAAAGTTCTAAGACATATTTCCATGGGCACAGAGAAAGAGCTTATCAATATACATAGTGGCCCACAGTCTGTGGCAAAACCATACATTTCTTCCTCCCCAGCAATGTCTTCTTAACTGGACTTGAGCTTGTGATCATGTTTAATGCTTGCTTTTTGTGATATCCTCAATGTATACTATATATATATATATATATATATATATATATTCTATACTATTTACTGACAAGGATTTTAGTCTTCTTTTTGTCTGAATAATATTCAATTCTCTATATAATATTCATGTCATATAGACGTGTTATATTTATATATACATATGTGTTGTATGTTTTTTCTTCCTTATCCATTCTATGTTGACAGGTACCCAGTCTGAATCCATGCCATGACTAAAATCATTAATATTTAATTCAAATCAAAAGTAACATACCTGCAGTGCACTTTATTTTACATAGCTAAATCTATTAAAATTACTAAAAATGTGACGTTATGAAAATGGATTCTCATATACAATGCTTGCAGCATCCCAATGCTACTTATTATCAAGTAGGATTTCCTGGGTTTGCATTTGTTCATTCAAAATGAAAATACCAACTTAAGTACTTGGTTGGACCCCAAAATAGAAAGGTTTTATATTTACCACTTAATCCACATCTTAATCAAACTATTATGCTATTTCCATATGTACAAAAATTAGCTATGCCTTTTCTATACCCTTCTTACTCAACAGTTCCAATCTCAGCTATTTAAACAATTTCCTTTTAAATAAAACCCTAATAAATGGCCAATAAAAGCCAGAGTCTGTAATGTGTAGATTCACTTTCTTTCTTGGATTTGCTTTTGCTTCTAATTTATAGTTACCTGTAAAGGGATTATTTATTCTCTTCCAAAAGGAGCTGTTTTTAAATGAACTTTCAGTGATTTTTTAAATAAAAATCATTATAATTTCTCAATTCCTAAAAGATCGGGTAACCAAATGCCTCCATTCCATGAGATATAAGAAGTAGATGAAGAAACTGCAATGCTTAATGAAGCATTAGACGTTCATAACATGTTGGATTACAGATAGAGAAGGAAATATTGTTGTGAATATTGCTTTGGATAGGCCCTGTAAATGGAAACCCTCCTTTTGAATTGATTCTTCTTTTCCCAGAACAATGCAGCTTTGCAGAATCTTTCCTTGGTCTCTCCATCTGCAGTTAGTTACTTTCTCAGGCATCCCTATATAATGTCCTACAGGTCTTCTCTAAGGCAATTGACATAGACATTGAAATCACCTTGTTTGTCTATCTGTTCTTTAGAATTAGGAAAAAGTATTGCTTCTACATTCTTTTCTGTGTCTCAAATCGTCGCATATGAAAATTTTGCTGGGATTAAGTTCATAATGATGAAAAAGAGTTATTATGTTTAGCTCACTATTTTAAGCCTTTCACAATCATTACATTTGCAAATCAAACTTATGATATCTGCTTTTTATTTCACTTTATAGGCAACTGAAGTACAAATTAAGTAAATTGCACAATTTACACATAGAGTATCTGGGAGATTACTGACACAGTAAGTATGTCTAGTGACTATGAAAAAATAATGCTAAACTGAAGAAAAGACTGAAAGCTGAAAAGCAACCCTATGGGATTTAAAATTCAAAGACAGGGCCATAAGAACAGAAAATTAATCCTTGCTTTTTCATCAACTATGTTTCATATCACTAGTCAGATGTCTTGTACTAAAGCTTGAACTTGGAGCATCACAACTCTTGCCTTGGCTATTTAACTGACAGCTTGTACCCTGCCACTTGAGTCACACTTCTACATCTGAGCCCTGATAACCAAGCAACATGTGGTGACTGTGGTGGACAAAAAGAAGGAAGATTATAAAGAAGACAGATATTTCACCTCTAAGGCTCAATTTGCAAGCAGGAGTTCATTAACTAGACTTACTAGAAATTGACATTAGATGCATAAGAGCCAAAAGGCTTCATAGACTACCTTTGAGAAAACTTTAGCACAAGTCAAATATAGTTGACTCTCCAGACAATTGTAAAAAAAATTAGTACATTTTATTTTCTCACAGTGATTGTGGGGCCTTTTTTTCTGGTTTAGAAATAGCAACACAAATTTCTTAGTGTTTAGACTGATTTGTACAAGAGCCTGGGTCAAGGATGTTTAACTACAGGTGAAAATATGAATAACAGAATGGTGAGCTATATTATTTGTCAATTTTTAGAAACATTCATGATGCACACGTATTTGAACATTTCAAGCACTAATGGACCAGGTGTTGAGGATGTGCCCTGACAGGGAGCAAAGAGGAAGGATTTGGAGTCCTCTCCCAAAGCAAGTGGCATCTTTCCTGTGACACCACATGAGTAGCACTTGCAACTGTACATAAAATACTTTTACAAGCAGATCTCTTTCTAAGGAAATGAAAAGACATGCTTAATCTGTAGGGAGATTAAACTTCCTGGGGTGAGGCCTCAGACAATTGATTTTAAAGGTTTGTTCTTTTTCAAATTGTGGTGTTTTGTTTTAACAAGGCACATGAAAAACTTCGATTCACTCCTACCCCCACCCCTGTGGCCACCTTCAAACATTATTTTAATTCCCATATGTCCTTAGTAGCGCTCTTAGAAAAGATTTTCCCTTATTTGCACAAATGTTAGCCATAGAAAGCAGTTCAAGCCTGTTAAAAACAGAATTCTTGGATCACTAACACAGAAAATAACCACAGCGAAGATAGATGGAATCCTCCGATTTAGTGAGAAGCTTAAGTCCTAAATCGAGAACACACTTGGTATGAAAACAACAGGGTGACTATTTTACTTGTATGGCATCTCCCCACTCAAAGTCACTTCCCACTTTTACTGCCACCTCTCATTACCTTGAGGAAATAAGAAACATCAGAGAGCCACCCAGGAGCTGGTCGTCCTGGCACCGAATGAATGGAACTGGAAACACTCTTGCTAGGCGGGACCCCGTGGTAAATTAGTCAGCGCTTGGTCGCACTAGCGGAGGGACAGGCTGCTTCCCGCATCATGGAAGACGACGCTCCAGAGATCTATGGGCTGGAGTTCCAGGCACCTGCTCTAACACCTCAAACTGCAGAAGCAGATGCCATTCGATTTTTGATTGGAAAACAGTCTCTTAAATATGATAATCAGATTCACATCATAGATTTCGATGATGAAAATAACATTATAAACAAAAAATGTTCTTCTCCATCAAGTGGATGAGATCTGGCATATCAGTGCCAGCCCCACAGATAAACCTGCTACAAGATTCTGTATCCTCCTCCACCATACTGAAGATATTACACGTGAGTACACTACACATAAGGTAAAGAAGACAGAATCATCAAAAAACGAAAAACTAGTGCTCGCTTCAGCAACACATGTACTAAAATTGGAACGATACAGAGAAGATGAGCATGGCCCCTGCATAAGGATGACACACAGATTCGTGATTATAAAATCAGTGGTTTGACATTGTCGTTGTTATTTTTAATGTAACATGTGAAGGTATCTCGTTTTCTTTTGTTTTTCTTCCCCATGGTTTTACTCCTGATATCACTGTAATTGATTTCTATACCCTGGGCATTGTATTATATGCTTATTAGAACTAGGGAAGGGAAGGAAAACATCAAAATGGAGAGACAACAGGTAAAAAGTGAACAAATGCAATAGCAATACTTACAAGACAATATGCTGTAATCCAACTGTACAACTAATGGGGTGAGTGGGGAGGGAGGAAGGAGGGAGAAAAATGAGGGAGAAGGTAACAACTTTGATAAGAAATGTACTCACTACCTTATGTATGAAACTGTACCCTCTGGACATCACGTTGAGAATAAATAAGAAAAATAAAAATAAAATTTAAAAAACCCAAAAAAATTAAAAAGGAAAATTTTTTAAAGTTTTTATTATAAAACTGATGTACAAGGAGGTTACAGTTTCATACGTTAGGCATTGGATACATTTCTTGTACTATTTGTTACCTTGTCCCTCATACCCCCCTCCCCCCTCCCATTTTCCCCCCCTGCGGTGTTCAGTTCACTTACACCAAACAGTTTTGCAAGTATTGCTTTTGTTGTTGTTTCTCTTAATTTACCCTTTGTCTCTCAATTTTGGTATTCCCTTTGAATTTCCTAATTCTAATACCAGTACACACTGTTTCCTATACACTCAGATAAGATTACAGAGATAGTGTAGATACAATCACAAGAAGGTGATACACGAACATCATCAATAGTAGAAACTACAGATACACATGGGATGTTGAAAGTAGTTACAACTGTGATATAACAATCATTTCCATAAAATGGAGTTCATTTCACTTAGCATCATCTTATATGATCATAAGGGTATAGCTATTGGGTTCTTGTGATCCTCTGCTGTGACTAGCCTAAACCTATGCTAATTATTCCCAATAAGGGAGACCATAGAGTCCATGTTTCTTCGGGTCTGGCTCACTTCACTTAGTATAACTTTTTCCAAGTCCTTCCATTTCCTTACAAATGGGGCAATGTCATTCTTTCTGATAGAGGCATAAAATTCCATTGTGTATATGTACCACATTTTCCTGATCCATTCGTCTACTGAGGGGCATCTCAGTTGGTTCCAGATTCTAGCTATGACAAATTGCGCTGCAATGAACATTGTTGTGCTGGTGGCTTTATTGTGATTTTGTTTGTGGTTTTTTGGATAAATACCCAAAAGTAGGGTTGCTTGGTCAGAGGGGAGTTCTACATTTAGCCTTCTGAGGACTCTCCATACTGCTTGCCAAAGTGGCTGAACCAGTTTACATTCCCACCAACAATGAAGTAGGGTTCCCTTTTGTCCACATCCCCTCCAACAACTGTTATTGTTAGTTTTCTTGATATATGACATTCTTACTGGGGTGAGATGTAATCTCAATGTTGTTTTGATTTGCATTTCCTTTATGGCCAGTGATGTAGAGCACTTTTTCATATGTCTCTTGGCCATTCTCATTTCCTCATCAGAGAAGTCTCTTTGTAGGTCTTTAGCCTACTTGATGAGTGGGCTATTAGTTCTTTGTGGTTTTGTTTTGGAGGAAGGTAATTTAAAAAGGAAAAATTTTTAAAAATTAAAAAAGAAACATCAGAGAATGCTACTCAGAGGAGTCACAACAATCTATCTTCACAAATGGACTAACAAAGGCATTATTCTGATTTCTGAGGATGGAAACGTTCTGTGTTATGGTCCCAAACAACCTTCGTTTCATTCTGCATAATGCCACACCAATTATGTTCCCACCCCTCTATTCATCACCTTCTCGCCCCCTAGAGAATCTCCTGACTATGAGAGCTAGTGTTCTATACTCTGAAGAACATGGGTCCTTCTTAGTGAATTCTAATTCTGGCCTTCTCCATAAGTATCTCTAGTCCTTTCCTGAGGAATTGGTTACACCCATTTCAGTGGCCATTGACTTTGGTCACTCAGAGGACCAATTTTTGAAAGCTAAGAATACTGTGTATGCACACATGCACACATGCATTCTATATGTACTGGGCAAGATGGGCAGATTCCGTATTATGTGAAAGCCAATAGCAGTCCAGACTGCAATTGGCATACAGAGTACCAGCCTATCAAAGGATCTGAGATGCTACAGCATCTATCACAGAAACAACAGAAATAACTATGCCAAGAACATTTTGGAAAACCACAGAACATTCGTTCTATTATTCACACTGCCACCCACGCTTTCATTAAAGTCTCTCATGGGTCATGATGGCCTGGGACATCCATGTTCACATGATAAACTCCTTCTGATGCTGCTCCATGTCACCACTCCTACAGGCCAACATCACCACCCAGACTATTTTAAATAGATACGGCAAGTATCTACCATAAAGTAAGTTATCTATGCTGGGTTGAGTCTTTAATTTTTTAATAACTTTGGGCCTCTGTCTTTGAGTCCTTCTTACATATGGCTCTTAGAGCTTATCACAATTATAGCCAATCATTTAGTCTTTTGTTCATGCTTTCCTTCAAACAATATCCTTCTTATTTCTACATTTCCTACTTTTAGTAAAGACTTACCATCATTTTATTTTGACTAAATAACATGTCAAAATTTGACCAGAATAGTGTTGTCTTGGTGTGTTTTCTTAATTTGACTTTCAAAAGCTTCTTATATTAGGCAATAAATTATCACTTCAGCCTAATGAATGTCTGACTTTCAATGTTCATCTATTCTTTAGGACAAAGGAATATCAAGGGGAACTTGTAGAGCTACTTCACATGACTCTTCTTACTGTGCTTGAGTCATAGGACCCTTGACAATGAAGGCCATGTGACCAAATACAGCTGAGGCAATGCAACTCTTTATCCCTTAGCAGATGCTTCTAAATATTCACAGCTCTCTATAGTTTACACTTTGGGGACATTTCTTTTTCCAAAATAAGCAGATATTCAGAAACCTTCTGTTCCTTAAATGTGGACAAACTACTAAGACACAGTCTTTACTAAATAAAAGTACAGAACTAAATCTGCATACTAAGAAATGTTACCTATCTCCAAAAATAAACTACAATTATGCTTCTACTATGAACTAGACCAACTCTTTTTAGTTAGCAAAGGACAGTGCGAATTATGGAGATTTGTCATATTATCAGCACTTGTAGCATAATGTGACTCTAAAGTTCTCTGGCAGAAATAATCTCTCAGTAGGATAAAAGAGTATTCTTTGTAGTATGGAAATGGATATCAGCTTCTTCCTATTTTCTTTTAAATCTCAGAGTGTTATCCAAAATTAATGTCATTGTTCACACATATGCTAATGCTTTGCATAATTACTTAGCTCAATTTGTACATGAATGGCACAAATAATAGATTTTCTGAGCAAGAGTTAAAGGTAATGTGAATTTGAACATATGAGAACAAAATTAAGTCCAGTAATCCATATTACATAATATTCTCATTCTGATACTTTGCAGTCTTTGGCAATCATTTAATAACAATTGATAAGAAAGAACAAAAAGTACTTGAAAGCAAGATTTATTTTCAGAAGAGACTATTATCTTTTTTAAGTGGTAGTAACCATAAGACAATTATTATACATTTTATGACATCTGTATATCAAACAAGAATCACTTATTCTGTTTATAACATACATTTAATTTAGAAAAACCTACAAAGTAATGTTTGTTTCTATTAACACATGTTGAATATTATTACTAGATTATAACTTTAAAGATTTAATGAATAGCACAATTTTGAGGAATATAGAAGTTAAGATCTATAGGTATACTGGTATTAGAACTAGGAAATTGGAAGCGAATACCAAAATCGAGAGACACAGGGTAAAAAAAAGACAAACAACTACAAAAGCAATACTTGCAAAACTGTTTGGTGTAAATGAACTGAACAACTCATGGGGAGGAGGGGAAGGGAAAGGGGGAGGGGGGAGGGGGGAATGAGGGACGAGGTAACAAACAGTACAAGAAATGTAGCCAATGCCTAATGTATGAAACTGTAACCTCTCTGTAATTCAGTTTGATAATAATATATATATATATATACATATATAAAGAAAAGTAGCTGGTAGTAACTGCTCCGCAAGTGATTTCTAATATTAAATTAAAAGCAAATAATCATATCCTACTAGCTTTACTTCATTTGCTATTAGCATTATTGTTTAGTCTATTCAATGGAAATACACTTTAAAATGTGCCTGTTATCTACCTTTACATATTAATAAAATACTAAATGAAAATAAAAAAGAACACTTTCTTAGTTACTGACAGACTTTTACAAATTGTGCTTTATTGTTATAATTTATTGACCATATTCAGGCTAAAAATCTATTTAGCCCAATCTTTGGAAGATTTCAAAATATACTAGTCCAGCTTTAATATAAAGCAAAGTGATGATACAAAAGATTGAATGATTGAAATTTAGTAAACTTACAATTTTTTTTTGCCAGTCCTAGTCAGCACTGTCCCTGGCTTCTTTCTACTCCAGTCACTCTACCACTTGAGCCACAGTGCCATTTTTGGCTTTTTCTATATATGTGGTACTAAGGAATTGAACCCAGGGATTCATGTATACAAAGCAAGCATTCTACCACGAGGCCATATTCCCATTCCTAAGCTTACAAATCTTGAGTTAATTTGAAAAGATTTTACTGAAAGTATGGGTCAAGTCTATGACCAGTAGAGTGAATACAGAATTTTCCTCTAAAATGAAAGGTTATTCATGTTGCCAGCTATCAAAAGGAATACCTAATTCTGGAGTAGATTATCAAACAGGACTTTGAACTAATGATGGAGGGGAGACTTTATCACAGGACATGGACCCCAAAAAGGCATGGATATCAAAAGCCTTGTAGTGATTCCTGGAGCAGAGTCATCTTCTCTTGGCCACACAGGCACATTTTGGAAGTGAATGCTGTTAGTGAGTTTCTGCTCTTTGCTAGCAGTAGACAGGAATAAGAGCATTAAAACAGAACACTGTCTTGGCTTCTGAAGCAGCCAATCACTGGGGAACAGTAAAAAGCAGCTACAATTGATCTTGAAACTTGTGGAAGGTGTGTCATGAACACAAGCAAGCTTTGCAAACAGAGCTCAAATTTCACAAGCATCTACCAGCAAGAAATAAAATGATCAAGTCATAGAATCTGAACTCTTGCTCTGAAATCATGTGAGGCAAATCCTTATGGGGTAGAACTCACAAAAAAATAAACAGAACAATATCTCTGTCAAAGTACCTTCTGGCAAAGAAGTACAGAACATGTAATCTTGGGTTGTTATGGTTTGAATAATTGAAGAAGAATAACATTTGTAGCCAAAGGCCGCTAGGAACAAAACCAGATGGAATCCACAGACAAATAAGGTATTTTTATTTCAGATCTCGTTGATTAGTCTTGTCACAAGTAACAACCACAATGAAAATTTTTGTAAAAATTTCTAAGAACTAGAAAAATGAGCAATTAATTTTTACATTCTCAACTAGAGAATTTTCTGAAAATAATGCAAAAGCTAAGTTTCTAGAAAAATCAATTGAATCAAAATTCAAACATAGGAAAAAGTAAAAGCAATTATGTAATTAACTTAACTGTCAAGATTTACCAGCTAGATATATCAGAACACTAATCTCCAGCTGGAAAAGTTTCTGTAACTTTCAGTTCAAATGTACTTTTCTACTTTTAGAATCAAAATAACTTTTCCTTTGTTCAAATACTATACCTTAAACCACAGGCCCTCACCAAATTCCTTGTTTTCATTTGAAAGATAATTTCTAGTTTTTAGAAAAGTGCTGCACTTCACAGTGTGTTCTCTCAAAATTATTTTATTTCATCTTATAATTACCCTCTGATCATTTCATTGTTATTACCATTATTCTTAGAACCATTCTTTTCACATATAAAAAGAAGTCCAATAAATTAAGATTTCCTAAGATTATTAAACTACTGAAACTTAGAGACCAATTATTCACATCATAAAACTCTCCTTTGTATAATAAAAAAGCCTTTGGAGAATAATTTTAATACATAAGGAATCATTCTATAATATATTGAGACTAAGCTTTCTAAAACCTTATAACAAGTCATGCTTTGGGATTTGTATTACTTATATGAAGTAAGGAAGTTGTTTTTTTTTAATCTGACTTGGCTTTTATTTTTGAAAGTGTGGCTCTATATAACCACAAATATTTAGAGGAAAAGCAGGGTTATGCTGCTTCCATAATATTATAATGGAGCAATAAATTCTCTGCTTCCCACTGAACTTGTAATAATATAATATAACATCATAGTATCAAGAATTATCTATATGTGGGTCGTGTTTCTAGTATAAAGTAACCTTTTGTATTACCAGTTACAGAAAACTATAACACATGCAATTACCTACTTAGTCATAATAAGAAATAAATAGTAGTAATAAATGGCTATGTTACTGGTCTATGTATACTTAGTATATTTTTATTATTATTTTAGAGTATAATCTTGTACTCCTACTTAGGGAAAAAGTACTGTAAAACAAGATGCCTTGTTAGGCTGGTAGCAGCCTTATATATCCTGTGCCTGACAAGTCCCTTGACTGAGTCAAAGACTTTGCTGAGTGTACCATCAACTTTCATGAAGTACTGTCTATAGTGCTAACCCAGTGAGGAAATCACCTGACAACATATATCTTGTAATCTTTCCCCATTGTTAAGCAAAGGGATGACTATATATAAATCCACAAGCATTCAGTGCTTAATTTTAAGGCACAAAATACATCCAGGATGGATAATCATCCTCAAAACTCTGTATTTTAATGGAACACACCCTTATCTAAAGTCTGTGCTTAATCTTGGTGGAGATCACCTATGCAACTTTAAGCAATTTCTTTGAATTCCAACTCCTGCTTTACCAACTACAAAAGTTCTCCCTTAATGTTATTTCTCTGTACATGTTATTTCTTCTTGACTCTCCTTTGTCTTCTATCTCCCAACTATTGTAAATTTATGCACCCAGTAACATTTTCTCCCATGTTCCTTCAATTGTTTTAAAGATTTTACCTGTTAATCTCTTTGAAAATTGTGTACCAGTAAACTGTTTCCATTAGTATGAGTACAAATAGTTTCCTTGAATCAAAAAGTAATATAGTAGCACTATTATCCACCCCCCCATATAGGTCAATATCTTTGGCACTAATGACTTTTCTACAGAGTTCAAACATGAAATATTCTTTTTTAAGTTTCAATGGCTTTTTCACTTTATAATTTACTAGTAGTATTTATGGTGTTTTGATTTCTTTTAAATTCTAACTCATTCTATCATTTACAGAAAATTTCCATGTATTCCAGAAACTTACCTTCTACTGCCTTCTTAAAGATTTCTAGTAAGCATTAATGAAAATCTAAACATAGAGTGTTTCAATTTGAATTAAAACCAGCTAGTTTAGTGGCGAGTTCTCTTTTTTTTTCCTCATCTATTGTCAAAGTGATGTACAGAGAGGTTAGAGTTTCATATGTTAGACCTTGGGTACATTTCCTGTACTGTTTGTTACCTCCTCCCTCATTCCCCCTCCCCCCTCCACCTTTCCCTCTCCGCCCATGAGTTGTTCAGTTGGTTTACACCAAATAGTTTTGCAGGTACTGCTTTTGTAGTGGTTTGTCTTTTTATCCTTTGTCTCTGGTTTTTTATATTCCCTTTCACTTTCCTAGTCCTAATACCAGTATATACAGTTTCCAATGTACTCAGATAAGATACAGTGATAGTGCGGGTATACGGAAGGGGATACAAGAGGATCATCAACAATAGAAGCTATGGTTTCACGTGGCATGTTGAAAGTAATTACAACAGTGATATAACAGTCGTTTCCAAAACATGGAGTTCATTTCACTTAGCATTATCTTATGCATTCATAAGGGCATAGCTATTAGGCTCTTGTGATCCTCTGCTGTGACTAGCCTGAACCTGTGCTAATTATTCCCTATGAGGGAGACCATAGAGTCCATGTTTCTTTGGGTCTGAGAAATGGAAGGACTTGGAAAAAATTATACTAAGTTCTCTTTTGGTAGTTTTACTTGTTACAAGTATTTCTCAGCTAGATAGAATGTTCTAATAACATAAATCACCTCTTCAAAAATAGTTAACAAATAAATAATAGATTCATATTTGTAATGATCTTTAAGAATTAGAGAAATATGAGATTGGGGATAATGTTCAGTGGTATGATTCTTATTTTGTATGGATGAATGGTCTTATCTCCAACCAAACTTTTTCCTGAATTCAGGAAAAGGAAGTTGCTTGTTTGTTCCTCTAGTTAATATTTTTCCCAAATCAGCAAGGTCATTTGACACAATTTTGAAAAGTAAATAAATACTATTTTAGCCAAGTTAGGAGCCAGCCTGAGCATGAAAAGTCTATGAGACACTTATTTCCAAAGATTCACCAAAAAACTGGCTCAAGTGGTAAAGTCTCAGCCTACAGGGACTGAGCTAGGCTCTAAACTCAAACCCTCATATTTACAAATAAAAGAAGTATTTTAACTTTTAAATATATTCATGTTTTATTAATTATCTAGAAAATATATTCTAATTTGTTCTAAAATACTAAATGACTCTAAAATAAAATGACTAAAGAAAATGTGTTACCCCGTATATTTGAGTCCATCTTTGGGCAAATTCCATTATCCTCTGCATTTTTTGTAGGACAAAAAAAAAAAAAAACTGAACTGGGGGGTTCTCCTGCTTGCTAGTCAGGTGCTCTCTGAGCAAAATCCCTAGCCATTTTTGCTCTTAATACTTTTGGACATGGTCTCAGATTTTTACGTGGGTTCCTTGAAATAACAGAGGAGCATTTCCATTCCTGGCTTTATCCACACAATCTTCACTTGATTTTAAGCAAAAGGCCAAGGAACAATGAACAATTAGATTGGTTAATTCAAAGCAATTTATACTAGCCACATGTTGTCAATTTCCAAGCCTACTACATGAACATAACAACAGTTAAGGATTCTTCTATTATATCTATGAGGAAAAAATATACAAGTATAAGTTTATTTCTTTTTCCTCTGTAGGAAGAGTACAGATTCTTTATGTACTATTCCACAATTTTTCCAAGAAGTGTCAAGAATATTAACCTGTATGATATTTATTATCAATTTACAAGGAAGTTATTGAGGAAAGAGCAATATATTTTATAATATTCAGTTTTTAATTTAATTTTGAGATAGTTGTAGGTTCTCATTCAGCTGTAAGAGAGAATTCAGGAAGCTTCCTATTTAGTCCTTTGTATAGTTAATATCCAAAGGCAACATCTTTCCTCCATAGGTAGTATCTAATACAGAAAAATGTCACAGTCACAATCATAATTTATTGACTTTTTTTTTTGGTCCGTTGTGGGGCTTGAACTTGGGGCATGGTCACTGCTCCCAAGCCTCTTTGTGTTCAAGGCTAGCACTCTACCCCTTGAGCCACTGCACCACTTCCAGTTTTTGAGTGTTTATTTGGAGATAAGAGTCTCACTGGGACTTTCCTGCCCTGGCTAGCTTTGAACCACCATCCCTGGATCTCAGCCTCCTGAGTAGCTAGGATTACAGGCGTGAGTCACCAGCACTCAGCTTTGACCTCTTTCTTATTTTACTAGTTCTAAATGTATGTATGTGTGTAGGCACATACATGTAATTTCATAACATGTTTAAATTCATGTGACCATCACAGAAAACAAGATATAGAACAGTACCATCACAATCACAATTTCTACTGTTTTTATTTTTATATTTACAAAGATAGTTGCACACTTAGGTCACAATTTAGTTATTGTTCCATGTATCAAACTGTAGTCAGTTAGGCAGATTCTACTTATTGGCTCAAATTCAACTTTAACTATCTTTTAATCCCTAAATAATTGAATAATAAGGAACATACTGAATACAACTGTTAGTATCTATCACTATTTGTGTTAAAGATACCTTTTTATAGCTTCATTAAAAAATATTTTTCCTGGTGGCATATTATATGGATAACAACTATCCATTTTTAAGCATAACAGTAAGTAGCTCTTGGTTTCTCTGAGATGTTGGTAGAGTATATTTTTGTAATACATAGTTGGAAGCTCTGAAAACACCATTGAGCTGTGGGGAGAAATGATTACAAGTTTATTTCCAGCTCTTGATATCTTTAGTAAGAGATTTGAATAGCTATAGCTTACCCTGAAATGTCTTTCAGTTACCTTATTTTTCATATATTCTATCCACTAGGAATCCCTCCAAGCCTCTGCACTCCTCACCCTCACCCTAATGCAAACATAAATGAGAGAAATTAATGAAACACTGTGATGCCGCTGGTCCACATGAAAACATCATGATTATCTTTTCTAATCAGATGGGACTAATTTTCTTGCTCTCCACCTGACTAATTTCCTCCACTCTTTCCCCCTCCCATTAGGTATCTAGCTGCTAAATGTTTACAGATTAATCTGCAGGCAATGGTCCCACAGCAACAATCATTCACAGGATCAAATTCCTTTGCTCTTTGATTAAGGCATTTCTACCCTGACCATATATCTACTTCTTAAACACTTAAAGCTTCAAACAAAACTTGAATTCCAGAGCCCAGCCTACTACTGACTTACATTAATATTTTAAAAGTTCTTACATCGATATAAAGTGACTTTAAATTCCAGAACACCTTATGGTGACATTTAGACAAGGCTAATTATTTAAATATACAATTTTTGCCTGCTATCAAAGTCAACTTACCAATCTACCAGAGTTTTCTACCTATCACTCTATAGCCCTGGCTCTTTCACCCCATAGGAGGAAGTAATTGATAACTGTCAGCATGAGAGGGAATACCAATAATGAAGGGTTCATGGTGTAACAAGTCTGGCCTTTTCTATTACTGATTGTTTCTATGACTTTTAAGTAAGATAATGACAGTTTAAAGCATTAGCTACAATTCTGCCAAATTATCATTACCCAGCTTATTTCACTTGTCAGAATTATACTAAGAGAGGGTTTATGGAAAATTGTGGTGCAAAGGCACTCCATACCTCCTATATCTCCAGTCTGGCATGCCATTGGTATTTTCTCTTAGGAAGGAAGAGGTGTCTTGGGAGGTGTCAGAGATTTCCCACAAACCCCTCCAACCACAGTAACAATTACTTACCAATTCTATGCCATTAATTCTTTTGTTGTTCTTTGTTTTTCTGCCTCGTTCCCAAAAGTGGTATTGATGTCGTTAAATCAATTTATGATTTAGTTGCGCAAACTCTTAATTTTCAAAAATAAGCAAAAATTCTTGCCATTTGTCTAAAAAGTAGATAAATTTGTTTCTCAAAACTAGATCAATTACTTGACAGATACTGCAGTTAAAAGATTTCTTTGGGTGACTGTTCATGGTGATGTAAATCTGGAATACAAGCTACACCAGAGATTGATGTGGGAGGATCAAGGTATGAAGCCAGCAAAGGCCAGGGTAGCATTAGACTGTATCAAAGCCTAATGGGGTGTGGGTTGAGTGGTAGTGTACAGTAGGACCTGTGTTCAATCTCAGTACTGTAAAAACCAATTATTCTGGGAATGAGCTTGTCTCAGGAACTTAATGTCTTCACTAACACCAAGTGCTAGACTTTAAGAAGCTTCATAATTAACCATGGAGGTCTCTATGTTACAAATTGCTCTGGGTAGTGGGTAGGCATTACCAAACTTGATATTATTCAGTATCTCCATACCTGCTATTCTGCATGTCTCATGAGGCTTCCCCACATCTAGTCACTCCTTGGCCCAGTCAAATAGACACAGAAAACTTAACCTTCACACTATTATCTCAGCATATGCATGGAATACCACCACAAACAGCTGTATTAGAGGCAATCTGTTTTGCAAACTTCATATTTAATGACAATAAACCTGGGTCGATGAAGAGGCCAACAGAGGATTTGCATGAATATTTTGCCTATTTTTGATATATAGTATCACATTCCTGGGGAAAATATTATTTTGTATAATCCATGATGCTACCATCTTACAGATTAATTGCTCTGACCTTGGTCTACAGGCATACACAGAAATACATTTTAGATAATATTAGTTCCTGTCATAATTATATGCTGTGCACATTCAGGTGGAGGGGAGTTAAAGAGCATCTGTGTTTGCCAGAGGGAGCAAGAAACCTTGAACCAAAAACAAATGCATAAATCTAATCTTAGGTATAATGCTTGCTATTAGATGAGCACTGGCTATGGATAGGGAAATGTGGAACTCTCATCTTTCCCTCAACCAAAACTACAGCACCCAGAAGACAGCACTAATGATAAATTACCATAATCTCATGCCTAGAAAATGAATCTTCTGAATTGACTTGAAAACCTTTGTATGATTACTTCTATTAGATGGTGAGTGTGATAAACATCTTTTAATATATCCTAAAAATTTGCTGCAGGCTTGCCAGTGTTAAAAAAAGACATGTGAAATGATTGAGCATTTGGGAGAAGTCTGAACACACTATATTCATTCAAAGCAATTGTATTAGAGAAAACACAAAATAGTCCTGTGGATATATTTAATAATTATTAGAAATAAAGTCCTAAAAGAGATGTTGAACATTTCTTTTACAAATCTTTACTTGATTTTTTTATATATAACATTTGGATGTGTATCTGATTATAGAAACTGATCATATACATTTATTTAAATGTGTTCAAATAATATAAATTGGCAAGAAGAAGAGTACACTTCAACTTCCAAGAAAATTGATGAGAATAGCATCATGGTCAAGATAATTTTTCCATTGGCAGAGAAAAATGTTACAGGTTTGATAGAGCCAAGACAGTCTATCTATAATCATGACTTTTCCTTTGTATTTGATAATGGAATCATGAAGATGAAAGACAGACAGATAGAAAGATGGAGAAGCAGAGAGACAGACTGAAACAGAGGCAGAGAGATACAGAAAAGAGACTGAGACTGAGACCAAAACAGGAACAAAAACAGAGACAGAAACAGAAAAGATGACCCTGTCCAATACACAGAACAGGAGAAGCAATCCCATGTCACCAGCCTGGCTTTCCCCTTGCAGGGTTTATAGCATACAAGAACTCAAAATTATCCTTCTAAAATGAACAGTTATCTTAATTTTTTATGTGACCATGAAGTCACTTGTAGCATCCAGAAAGACATTTCACTGCAAAGGATAAAAAGAAAGGGAAAAATCAAGTGAAATTTTGTGAAGTCATAAAATTAAATGGGGGAGAAAAGTAAAGTACATTTTTATGAATGAGAATAAAAGCCAATATTTAGCTAAGCAATTATTGCTTACATTTATTTCAGTGAATAAATACTCCACCACCACGATTAGGCACTGTTCTTTAAAATGTACTTTACACTGAGTCCTTTCAGCCATCACTGCATGAGAATATGAACATTTTCTACTGCTACTTCATTAGTTAGAGTATTCACTATAACTAAAGCATTGCATTTCACATATTTTAGTTATAATAAGCAATCTATGCATCTTCTACACAGTATCACCCTTTCCCTGTTGTCAGCCTCTGAAACAAGCACATAGGATTTCTAGAGGAAGAAAATAATAAATTTCTGTTGAGCTATTTTGTATTTCTAAACATGTAAAACTCTACTAGTTAAAATACTTTAAGTTCCATGCAAATTAAACCTAGTTGAAATCAGTTTAAATGAAATAAATGAGAGAACTGAGAAATGGAATTGAGATATGGATAGATCAAGGAGAGCAAGAAGTTCAATGGTTCTGTTTCCATGGTTTTTGCTCTATTTCTTACTGTTTATTGTATATTGGTCTCAGTGTCTACTACAACAAGCTGACTCTCCCTTTATGGAAAGTTGAGTACAGTGTGGTTATATGCAACCAGAGGAAAAATTCTTCCTTTTGGCATCAATATGCTAAAATACCTTGGATAGGATTTACTGGTCCTGTTACTATTGGGAATTACTGTTGTCTATTGGAAATTAGAAACCCATGACATATTTAGGGAAGAGTTGGACCTGATACTCATTGTCAGGAACTGGGGGAATACTGAGTGATGGATACATTCCAGCAATGGATAAAAGAAGACAAAACCTCTCATTGGAAAAGAGCAGGGAAGGCAAAACCCATAAATTTCCATCGCTTTATATGACCAAAATTCCACAAGACTTATGAATTTTATTTATGTCTCTAACTTGACTGCAGAATCTCTAGACATTGACCATCTACTGCTGCAAGATACTGTAGATAGAACTTGTTTAGTCAGAACATCATATTAGTCATCATGAACACTTACAAACAAGATGAAAATATTTCTTCTCTATTGAAGCTACTTGTTGAGGAAAAGATAGACATATTTTTTTCAATAATTATAAAATTGGAATACAATTGTTTTGTCAAATATTTTTATAACATATTCCAAAAAAATCAAAGACTTCATACATATATTGAATATTCTTTTAGCACTAAGTATTTACTTATTTTCTTTATTTATAGACTTATTAAGTTCCCATCCCTGGGGTTACAATTAGCAAATTAACATACCAGGATACGGAATGGCACTCAGGTGATCTGAAGGAATTTAGATACCTTTCAATTTACCTGAAACTCAATTTGCCCAAAGGTGACCTAATTAAATAAGCTTTAAAACACTCCCAAGAGAAGGCTCACATTGTCACTAAACAGAAAGCTGTAATACAATATATCTGTTAAACACCATCTACTCTCCTGTTGTTCTACATAAACTCTCAAGAAGTAGAAAAATCTGTGTAAAAGAAGTAATAATTCAAACATAATACCTAAACATATGTGTGTATATAATATATATATGATTTAAAATCATATGTACTTTTATGTACTATGTCTTCTTTAGCATTAGATGTTTTATAAAGTAACCATTCGTCAATAAATCAATCAGTTCCTGAGTGCATAAAAATTTATCTAATACTCTAAATATATTCCTTTTTTCCCAGACTCAAAAAAAGAAGGTCATGCCAGAAAAAAAAGTATGATCAAGACAAAATGTTTGGACTACACGCTGTTGTGCATCACTGAAGAATGTATTGAAGCAAACATATTACCCAAGAAGGAGTCCTGCTGCGCCATCCAGAACAACTTTTACCAAAATATAATTACTGGGGCTGTAAATATATTTGCTTTAATGGCTAGTACTACACCTACAATTATAAGCACTCCATTTACCTGCTGCTCCTTTGCACAAATAGAGCATTAAAGGGTTTTGAAATATTGGACAGCAGAGGGTGTTTCTCATTGGTTTTCAATGAGTTTGAGCCATGATGTCTATCTCAGAGATGGAGAGACCATTAGCCTCCTGCCACTCTGAAGCAAATCCACACCTTAATTGCCTCTGAGCTCTCCAGACATAGCCCATCACTCTTGTTTTGCCTTTTCTGCCCAGTTGAGTTGTTTTTACTGCTTTTGAAACTTAAAGGAGGTAAAAAAAAAAAAAACCACCAAAAATTGACTTTATCATGCTCCTTATTATGTAGGGATTTAATGTTCAGAGGAGAAGTCAGAAGGATGAACACTATAAATAAATTATAAATTTCAGCCTGAATGAAGAGGTCACATAAGAGACAGTAATTGGAACTAAAACTACCAACTTATAATATTCTTAATTGTTAATCAAAAAGTGAGGAAGGTATATGGCAAATACAATCAGTCTATACTCTATTCACAAAAAAAAAACATTTTCAGAAATCAGAAGCATTCTGATTTTAGATAAGCAGGATATTGTCCATACCTCATATTCCACAAAACCCTCAGCATGATGGGGTAGTTCCTGTAATCAAATATTCCAACCATCTGCACTGGAACTTATAAATACTTTAGTGGGGGCTGGGAATGTGGTTTAGTGGTAGAATGCTTGCCTAGCATGCATGAAGCCTTAGATTCGATTCTTCAGTACCACATAAACCAAAAAAACTGGAAGTGACACTGTGGCTTATATGGCAGAGTGTTAGCCTTGAGCAAAAGAAGCTCAGGGATAGTGCCCTGAATTCAAGCCCCAGGACTGGCAAAATTAACAAACAAACAGATAAACATTTTAGTGGGTCAAATAAAGACTCTGAGGAAGTATGCATCCATTTACTTAAATGTGTTTTCAGAAAACTGGAAATATATTTGCTTTCCAGTTATTTTGAGTTTTAGATGCAAAAAGGAATGAAACAACAATGGAATCATGTTCAACTAATCTGGCCTGGTTGCTTCCTGAACACAAAGCCCTTTCCTTAGGGCCGTTTTACAATTAGGCTTCTGTCCAGACCTGCCTGCATCACAGCCATGAGCTGCTCAAGTGAGCCTAGAATCATGGTGTCAGTGTGTGCAGTTGACAGGAAGAGTACTTTAACACATCACATCAGGAACCATGTCTTATAATTTGTGTTAAACTTTCAACCAGTCCTTGAGTTAATTTTATTCAAAGAAGCACTAAGAAGGACACTAGGTACCTTATCCTGTGATAAGGCTATTGAGCTTTCAGAATGCCAAAAGCTTTTCTCAAAAAAATTACCAAACGTAATAGAGTTCATTAAGTCAGCATGTTACCCATTGGCACCACCAAGTATCATCATTGCAACTATCTGTATTTATTTGATACTTAATACTTGTTGACAGAATTAGTTAGCAGGTGGCCAAAATGCAAATACTTAGAGAACATTGGTGATATTTATACACTTACAATGTTTGATTCAATTTTATGAAACAAACGAAAAAGGAGCAAGTGAAAAAATAAATAAGTAAATCAGTAAATTTTGTCACCATCTTAAGTCACTAGGCCAGTAGGCCATGGAGGTTATGTAATGAGAGGAGCAATGCAGTTTTCCTTTGACTCCCATTACACATGTGCTCCACTCTCATTCCAATTTTAATGTTTGAAATACCAAACTTTTTCATTTATTTATTTGTCTGTTTTATTATGTGCCTCCTAAAACTAAGCCAGATGCTTCATCTGGTACTCCCAAGAAACAAAACAGCAAATGAGCTACACAATACTCATTTGGGCTACTTGAATGCATCACCTTAAAGTATTTTAAGAGCAATTTTGTATATAATTGTCTTTTTTTGTGCTGTATATTCTAACTACTCCAAAAGGTGTGATTGCACTGCACATGCAAATCATCTAGGGTATTAATAAGCATTAATTATCTGTAGATGATTTCATTTCAGGAAAGATTAGGATAACAAACAGACATGAGATCAGGCTAAACTCAAAGATATGAATGACTCACAAAAGGCCAGTTGGGAACCATGCAATGATACACATTTTCATATTTTTTATGCCAGTACTGAGGCTGAACTCAGCCTTATAACCTTAAGCTAGTCACTGAATTTTTCTACCTCAGTCTCCCCAAATATAAAAAGCAAATCATTTACCATTTTTTTTTCTCTACTCATTGTAGATATAAGATTTTGCAAATTCATTCATAGGTTATATTCACATATGAAACACATATGCTTTAACCACAGAAAGGATTAGAAATTCTGAGTTAAGTGAAAACCCTCTGAATGATGAATTTCCCTTTGTAATGTTCTCCAACATTGGACTGCTCTTACACAGCAGCCTAGAGTTCCTTTCCACCATCTCTTTAGGACAATTAGCTTAGAAAGAAACCAGAACTCAACTTGAAGTCTTTCCTGACACAGATACCCTGTGGCTCCTCTGCTAAATTCTGATCAGGTAGTGGCCATTAATGTTGGGGTTTGTTCAATATCTCACTTCCTTCCCTGGCTCTTGCCAAATTTAGAACATTTTCATCATTCAGTGGTATGGATGGGTCAAGAAAAACAGATATTAGTTGTTCCCTTGCTTTTAGAATGAACATTTCTAAATTGAAAAGCCTCTAGAGAAGAGTGTCCTGCTATCTACCTCCAAAACTAGTTTCTAACTCTTAATGTATTCTACCACATGAAAATTCTTGCATATTGTCTAATCTGCCCAAACCGTTTCTGGCTTCATTGTTCCCCACCCACATAAAGATGTCATCAACTATTGAGGAAATCTTAAACATAAAATTACGGCTGCCATAAACAGGCAGGTAAAGCAAAATTAGTAAAGATAAGCTAATTTTAAAAACATACTATTTTATTTGTATTATTTGAACCTAACCATTTGGTTCCAAACTGAATATTCTGAAGATATTCTGTACAAAGGAAGAAGACAAGTTGATTCTTTAAACCTAGAATTTCTTATACATCTCACCAGTTTTCTAACCAGTAGTCCAATTTCTCACAAAACATTATAATACTAATTTCTACTTATTACAAAACAGCTTTTTTGCTGTATGACATTGCCTCTTGGACCCCATACATGACTTTAATTAAGATCTAACTTATTCATGACTATAATTCAGATCTAACAACCAGTCTAGTCAGATCGAGGTAATTAGTCCCAAAGGGTATTGTAAGAGAGCTCATTTTTCTTTTCATCTTTATATTTTGGCAAACAAGTTGGGGTACTGGCTCATTTAGAGATTTCTATTATTCAGAGATCTCAAAAGTGTGGGAGTGAATAAGCTAAGTGAATTATTCTAAAAAGGTTCTTGTAAAGGGCTCATGTGTGTGCTGGTTGATTTGGTATGTATGCCTTTACTGTGGTCCAGAACAGAATTGGTAAGGCTTATTAACCAGCATCAAGCTCATAAATTTTTAACAGCCTGTTACCAAGTTTATTAGGAAATTTAAAGGCATGAATTTAACCCTTACATACCTCTTGCCTACTCAAATTTTAGTGGCTCTGAAATCACTTACATGACTCTTACTTCCATTTTTATTAACAAGGATTTTGAAATTTTTCTTTCTTCTTGAACCTTACAAATCAAACATCATATATAGATCAGGAAGAGATGAAGCGAAGTTATGTTCTCTATAGAATGTAGTACTTCAGTGTTTTTACGGCCATTGAGGCTGATACTATAGGACATCCAAGTTTATTATTCTTCTTCTTCACCTTGCTTCTACCACCTATGACATTTCAGAAGTTTCCTTCCTCCCCCTTCAATCTCCCCTTCTTACCCTTACTTTGTCACACATTAACACAGCAATTCTAAACCTTATAACCAGAGACTTTAGAGCCTCAAGTGCTTCAAATTTGCGATTTATTAAATTATCTGCCTAATATGTATGTAGTTCATCCCAATTCATTTAGTTCAATTTGATATATTCTAAAGAGCAAAGCATTTAACTAAGAATAATTGTAAAGACCATAATGACCCATGATGTGCGGACTGTACAAGATAGTCAAATTTAGGCAAGATTTTAAAATCATTTCTAAAAAAACAAGATATGAGTGAGACCATGGGCCAAGTTAATTAAATGTATGTCCTTTTAGGTCATGGCTAATGTTGATGGCAACTACAAAATCATGAATGAAAGTGCCTTGTGATCCAACAGAGGAGAATTCAAATACAATAAGCCTAAAAATGTAGGCCACAAAGCAAGAAATTAGAGTTAGCATCCCAATAATATCTGTTCCCACTTATTCCCAACTTAAGTGTAACATGGCGTTAATTAGACCTATTGTTAGATTTTGAGACTTAAAAGCTTGGGTTCACATTCTGACTTGTTACCTGTTATCACCCCTTGAGAAATCTTGGAAAGAGAAGTTGAGGAACAAATTTCATCTCCATCCCTCCACAATTTTTCCCCACAGCAAACTATAAAGTGAATAATCACAAATCATATTATCAGATGTCAGTAATTATTTAAACTATGTCAAAATATTTTTATAATAGCTGTCTACCTAGGTCAGGTATAGAAAAGATATTCAAAACCTTAGTACAAATGGACTGGAAGGAATGTTCAGAAACAGTGAGTGGTGGGTAGGAAGACAATGTGGGTGGTGATGTGGAAAAGTAAAAGTCAGTAGCACTGAATGAATGGATTAGATAGGCTGAGACTAGATAGAGTTTATTTTGTTATTTATTGAGTCAAGATTCCTCTGTCTAAATTAGACCTTCCTTAACCAGGAATTAACCCAGAAATAATATCA
This sequence comes from Perognathus longimembris pacificus, assembly GCF_023159225.1. Lineage (NCBI taxonomy): Eukaryota > Metazoa > Chordata > Mammalia > Rodentia > Heteromyidae > Perognathus > Perognathus longimembris. The sequence continues at coordinate 33,438,292 of NC_063165.1, read as the reverse complement.
ATTTTATGTAAAACACGGTTGTCCTTTGATTCTGGTTGCATCTGCCAACGCATACAGCATCACAAATTTAAAACAGATCTGATCACATATAATAAACATATCTGTATAACAGCTCATTTCAGGCTTTTGATATAGCTAAGTGGAAACACATTTTCCTTCCATACAAAAATGCCCTGGGCTCCATCCCCAGTAAGCAAGCAAGCAAACATGAGGAAGGAAAGAAGGAAGGAAGGGAGGGAGGGAGGGAGGGAGGGAGGGAGGGAGGGAGGGAGGGAGGGAGGGAGGGAGGGAGGGAGGGAGGGAGGAAGAAAAAAGGAAAGGAAAGGATAGGGGGAGAAGGAGAAGGAAGAGGAGGAGGAAGAGGAGGAGAAAAAAGAAGAAAAGGAGAAAGAAAAATAAAGGAAAGAAATCTTATATCTTGCCACATGAAGCACAGGCCTGGAATCCCAATATTTGATAGGTTGAGGCAGGAGGGTTGTGAGTTTAAGGCCAACCTGGGCTACATACAAATTTCCAGGTCAGCTAGAGCTACTGGAAAACTATTTCAAAAAAGAAATGCACGTGAATGCACACACACACACACACACACACACACACACACACACACACACACACATAAGCTACAACACATGAGGATCTAAGGGTAAAATGATCATATCCTATATAAACAAGTATAAACTCAATTAGATTACTGAAACAATTAATCAGAATGGGGACACTTTCTGCCAAATTTCTATCCTACTCTTTCTGAGAAAGAGGAAAGTGAGCCAGACCCAAAGAAAAATGGACTCCATGGTTTCCCTCATAGGGAATAATTAGAACAGGTTTAGGCTAGACACAGCAGAGGATCACAAGAGCCCAATAGCTATTCCCCTATGAAAGCATAAGATGATGCTAAGTGAAATGAACTCCATGTTTTGGAAATGACTGTTATATCACTGTTGTAATTACTTTCAACATGCCATGTGAAACCATAGCTTCTTTTGTTGATGATCCTCTTGTATGCCCTTCCTGTGGTTGTACTCGTGCTATCACTGTATCTCATCTGAATACACTGGATACTGTATATACTGGTATTAGAACTAGGAAAGTGAAAGGAATTATTAAAATTGAGAGACAAAGGATAAAAAAGACAAATGACTCCAAGAGCAATACTTGCAAAACCATTTGGTGTAAACCAACTGAACAACTAACTCATGGGGTGAGACGGAAAGGTGGAGGAGGGAGGGGGGAATGAGGGAGGAAGTAACAAACAGTACAAGAAATGTACCCAAGGCCTAAAGTATGAAACTGTAACCTCTCTGTATATCAATTTGACAATAAAAAAGTTCCAATAAAAAAACAAAAAAAAAAGAAAGAGGAAATGTGAAGGCACATAATCTGATCAGAATAGATTTCATTTGTGTTTAGTCATTGGATATTCATATTATGGTGGATTAAAAATTTTGGTCAGTAAAGAGAGAAAAGTAGCTTTACTATACAGGATAAAATCTACCACCCAGTTGTACCTTACATTTCCAGTCACTTTTTCAATGACTGTCCTTTCTTCCCAGCTGTGATCTCATGGTCACACACTGGGAGTCTTCACTTCTCACAGACTGCTAAATCTATCTTTCCATATCCTACACTGGAGCCTTTGTTCACAGTACTTGCTTATCCTAGAATACCTTCTACTGCCTTGTTTGCCAAG